>NC_142336.1:2659582-2972998 GCF_054954075.1 Amborella trichopoda
CAGTTCGATTTTGCGAACATTGACGGCCTTCTTCACCCCTTGGAGCTATACACTCTTGGGGCTCATAAGTCCTACCGGACATGAACCCCACATGAATACCTACTTATGAGACCCATACCCAAACCCTGATCCAACTGGGTCCAAAGTCCCCCTATCCAGAGTTGATCCAAAAATCAATTTGAATCAAGTCTACTTGGATATGGAACCGACCCGAATGCAAATTGGTCCATACTAAACCCGCTTGGTCTAACACCCAGACCTGAGTCGAATAAAACCATGCAACCCATTTGCCGGTCCAACTAAACCCGGGCTTCTAAAAATTTTTTTTGGCTCACTACCCCGGAGGTGGAGCAAGAGCTGAAGGTCGGTGCTCATGCAAACCGAGTCAAAGAAAGGGACCTAATCGACCAAAAAGATGTAAAATAAGCGTAATTGTGAAAATGAATAAAGTCCGCAGACCATCCAAACTAACTCACAAAATGCTCACTTACCCGGACTTTAGTATTATATCTTCTACTACAAGTCATTACAAAGGTGGAAACTGTTCGGGTCCAGGACTGAACGCGGTTAGACCTGACCCAAAATATATATATATATATATATATATATATATATATATATATATATATATATATATATATATATATATAAAATGTTAAATATATACATATATTGTTTATATATTATAATTAAAATATATAATTATATTTATTTAAATATTAATTAAATGATATTAAAATGTTATATATGACATATTATTTATGTAACAATACTTTTTATGTAGGGTCACATGGATCCTTACCTTAATAGTGTTTGGGTATGATATATGGACCCGGATCTACCCCACTAGGTCCAATTCTATGACCCATACCCAAACCCAAGTCAGGTCCGAAAGTTGGGACCCGGGTCCATTGCCACCTATGGTCATTTACAACTCTTGGTCACTTTCTAATGGCATGTTTGAGAATAACATCAAATATTCTCTCTCTTTGTATTAAAATTAAATAGTTTCTTTATACATTTTCAAAAATACTATATATATATATATATATATATATTACTACCCAGCACAACATGTGTGCACTACATGGGCACGAGAGAGAGAGAAAGCGAGTGATATTATTTTGAGCATATTTTTACCATAAATTGTAGGAATATGTATGAGAATTTATTTTAGGGGTTATTTGAGGCAGCTATGAGATATAAGAGTAAGTTTTGGAGAAGCATGTTCATATATTTTGAAAAGTAAAAAGTTTATATAAAGCCTAGGCTTTAAACAATCAAATTAGAGCCTACATAAAAACGTTCGCTAGAAGAGGTTGTTTTGGTGCCAAAATTTCATCAAATTGGTGATCTCGACATCAAGATGCATGGACATGAGAAAAAAATTTCAAGTGTTGGAAATAGTGCATCTTGAAACATATTTTTGGGCAGTCAATTTTCAAGATTTTCAAATTTTTATAGATATGTTTGATTTGCACTTTCAAGTTTTAAATTTTATAACCAAAGATTAAAATATAATTTAGACTCTCACAAAAATTTTCAGTATTGAAACCTTATTTCTCAACACTATTTGAAGGCAGGCTCTAATTTGATTGTTTAGAACCTCGGCTTTATACAAACCACACCCTTTTGAAAAACTACCTGTTGGAAACTAAAATGTGAGAAAAAAGATAGACATCCGTCATGTTAAAATTTTTATTTAATTTTATTACTTAAAATAAATTTACAAATTCTAAAATGCCTTTAGAGGATAAACTAAATTATGTATTATTATTCTAAGACACCCTCCTACTTTGGTAGGGGGTGTAATAAAATATAGGGAAATTTATTGAGTGATATATAAGATTTCTAGCAATTACATATATTATTTTATCTAATTTCAAACATTCCACCATTTTGATGTCAAATTTCAAAAATAGCATATCGAATGGCACATGTTTTTAAATTTATCAAATCGCCAAGTAGGGTAAAATATTAAATAGTTAAACTCCCTATTTATATAAGTCCTCCCTCAAAAATCCATCTATTTATATAAGAGATGGATTTTGGATCCAAATGTCTAGTTGTTAAGAATATATACCATGGTGAACATGAAAATAAAACAACAACAACGATGATAAGAACATCAACAACAACAACGATAATAATAATAATAATGTTAATAATAATAAATATATAAATAAATAAATCGTATTTCTGATGTATTAGTTTACACAAATCGAACCACCACTTTTCTACATGCATTCTTTAAGATGAATAATTTACAGAATTGCGTTCTCCAACACAAAAACATTTTCCGCTAAAACATGTAAATGACAACATAATTAAGAAATTTTGAAAAAACGAAAAAGAAATAAAATATATTACGAGCTCAAGGGCCTAAAGGCTCATTAGCTTAGTCAGAAGAGGAGACCAAATAAACGCCTAATATCGTGGGACAAAATTTTCAAAAAGTAAGCGGTCATAATCACTATTAGCCATTAAATGCAAAATCGAGTGGCTATGAGTATTCCATTGACATGGTTCAAAGTCCAAATAAATATTTTTTTTTTATACTTTGCTACAAATACCAAGTCGTCAAATTTCACCGTCTGACACTTAATCCTTATCCGAAACATACTTAGTTTTATGGTATACAACCCCTTAATTTTTTATGAAAAAAGTAAAGAAAAAAAGTTTATATACTGTTGAAGAAGCATCTCAACAATCCATTATAAAAGGTTGTTCTTATACGAAAAAACCTTCAAATTGATCATCTCAACCTCGAGAGAAGATATGAAAAGAAAATGAATTCGAGTTGTAGAAACAATGTATTTTAAAGCGCATTATCTGGATCAGCCACTTTCAAAATTTTAAATTGTTTATAAATTTGTTCGATTTGTACCATTTTTTTGAGCTTTAAATTTCACAATAACAAGAAGTGGTGATAAATTTTCATACCATCGTAAGGCTTCTCAACATCAAAATTGCATCTTTCAGCATAATTTTGAGGTGCATGTGACTTAATTGTTTAAGGTTGATGGCTTATATAAACATTAAATACCTGCTGGACCTCAAAAGCTGTACAAACGTTACTCATCATGGCACTCAAAAAACAAAAACAAAGAAAGTTCACCCCAAAAACATTAGTCCAGACAATGTCCAAGTCATAATGTTTTTTTCTTCTTTACAATGTATTGTGGGCCTAGAGCCCGTGGGCTCAATGATTCCTTACCGTAACACTTCGGAAATTTGATATGAAATTAATAAATTAAAATAACACAGAAGTCTCGTCCTTTGGAGGATGCAATTCTAAATTGTCCGCATACATAAAACATCCATCATAAGATGGGTGTAAAAAATTGGTGGTCCGACTAAAATTTAAATAGGGGTGGCAATGGACCCGGGACTTGATGTCTAGACCCGACCTGGGCCCGGGTATGGGTCCAAGAATTGGACCTAACGGGTTGGATTTGGGTCCAAATTTTGGATCTGAATACTATTTGGGTCCAGGTCCACGTGGACACAACCCGAACCTAACGAGTATAGCTTTATTATGTAAATAACATCTAAATAATATATGTATATATTTAACATAATATTTATATATATTTTTATTTATTTTTGGGTCCGGTCTAGGCACAATCAGGTCTCGGTAGGAGTCCAAGTTTGGCGGGACCTAGATCCGGCCCAACCCTTTGCCACCCAAGGTATAAAAAATACATAAAAAATATTATTAATATGTTTAAAATATTTTATATATATAGAAGATGGATATTAGAGGGAGGATTCATATAAATAGATGAGCCAATGGACTAATCAAAGCTTTGTCCATTAAAATAAAAACATTTATTGGGAGAGATTTCATGCACCTTCTCCTTACTAGTTTTCAATAATATAATAAAGATTGGACAACCATAAGTATTTGTACAAAATTCCATGGCTGATCACACATGGACAACAAAAATGTAATTTAATCACCATTGTCCTGATTCAAATGCAAGCACCTCCCTCACATCGATTCCACCATGAAATGAATTAATACAGAGCTAATAAACTACATTCTAAAATTCCATGGAAGGTCTTGTGATGACATACAACTCTATTTTTATCTCAACCAACAGAATTTCAAGCTTTAAAAGTGTTCAAGATATGATGGTTAAATGATCTCTTGAAATGAACTGTCAAGAAAATTTATTGTAATATGGGTCATTTTAAGATTTAAATTCCATTTCTTAAGATCCATGGCTGTTGAAGTGAAGATGATCAAGTTGCACATTTTTGTCAATGTCAAAACTATGTTTTCTTATAAGATTTGAAGTGTAGTTGTACAAAATAGCATCCTCACTCGTCTGAAATACTTTTTAATTAATATAAATCTTAAAATATTGGCAAATACCTTATGAGATTATAGTTTGATTATAAGAAGCCCCTAAAATCTGAATATCTCAACTCGTAGTGCTCATCTGGATTAAAAAAAAAAAGATTATTATCCTCATAATCTGAATCTTATCCAAAGTATTTGAGGTCAGCTACAAGAATCATATTCCACCATTTCACTATATCAATGGCCATATCTTGAGTCAAACCAGAAGTCACCACATCTTATGGTCTAATTGAAGATGTGACCATTGATAGAGTTATGCCTTGCAGTATATTATTTGCACTATTCTTTTTCAAATACTCACAAACTTGTCAAATCTGCACCACTTTTAAGACTTCAAATTTTATAAGCATATAAATAGATTTTGAGCCTATCATGAGGGGCATAAACACTGGAATTACATCTAATAACAATATTTTAAGCAGTAGATTTACTCTATCTCCATAAAGCCTAAGCCATATCTATAAAAAGGCTTAAATCTTATATGAACCACATCATCAAATATTTGATGAAGGAAACAAGCAACAATGATTAGGGGTAGGAAAAGACCTAACCAGACCCTGGACCCGACATCGGGTCCAGGTATGGGTCCAATTTTTGGACCCAAAAGGTCGGGTATGGGTCTAAAACCTGGACCCGCATACTATTTCGGGTCCTGATCCGAGTCCAGGTTCAACAGGACCCGACCCACTGCCACCCTAAGTCAATAATGATATATGACGGCAGCCCTTTAAGTACAATCAATTTGTAGTGGAATGAAGTGCACTTTTATGGTTGAGATTTGAGAATCACCGTGATTTGCTTGCATATGATCAGGGATAATTATTATGTCTCAATGGCATCTTTTTCCTCTTTGTGCTTAATCAATATTTTGCTTTTGTTTCATTGGGATTTGTAGTGAACTTTGCTTTGGAATTATTACCGGTTATTAGTAACTCGATGACGTGAAAACCGCCTGTGTTGGAGCGCTTATAACGTACTCACGTGGGACCACATTATTCACTTACTTTATCGGGCAGATGACATATTTGCAAAGAGTATTGATCTCATAGGACCTTCCATCACCTATGTAGGATCTTAAAGGATTATCATTAAAGTTGACACGGATCTTAAAAAAAGTTATCACATGAGTGTGAGACTTGACTTTTCTATAGATCTATGTCAAATTTAATAGTGATCATTTGAGATCATACACACATGAGTGCGGAAAAGTCCTATAGGATCATTACTCATTTACAAATAATTTTTACGTGACATATTGGGATCTACTGTACAATTACCAGGTGGATATTTTTCAAGAAAATCTGTTTATAGTTTTAAAATGCATAGATTCGTCTGCCCGAAATTTGGGTGATCTTTGTTTAATTTTAGGATACTACTTCTTTCGAAAATTTACACCTAAATTATTTTGTATTTTAAATATTTGAAATAATCCCATATATTTTATATCTTATAATAAAGTCTAATTTTTAGGATATAAAGTGTATTTTAATTTTATTTCTTTTTATAAACATCTTATTAAACTCAAATCTGGAATATTCGTATATATCACCATCATACGTTATAAAAAATAATTATAAATAAATAAATTACCAAACTATCCCTATATTTAGGGGTAGTTTTATTTATTTTTATTTTAAATTAATTTTTATATTTTCTATAAGTATATGATGTTAATAAGTATAGACATAGTAAATTTGAGCTTGATAAGATCTATTGAAAAATAATCTATTTAAAATAAACTTTATGTTCCAAAAAAATTGATTTAAGTGTAAAATGTGAGATATATGGAACTATTTTTAAATATCAAATGTGAAAGATGATTTATTTGTAAATTTTATTTCTGTTTCTTTTAGATACATACAAAACATGTGCACGCGTGTGTGCTGAGGTTGTTTGCCAAGGTGAAGAAGTTACATCTCAATGGATATACAAGATGCTCCGGCGGGAGCATATAATATATTGGTTGCATGCTTGCATGCACACATTTTGGATTAATTATATAGATATGGGCCTTTCATTTAACATTATTTTTGGCCCAGAAATAATAGTGTATTTCATACTCTTGCAGAGCACACTGTACATTTATTTGCATGCACAAAGACATACCTACTTAGGAGGGTTTTTTATTGCAAAAATTTGGGATCCATACAAGAATCATCACACAATAATTCTAGAACTATAAGATTTGGATTTTGGATTCCAAAATACTTGGATCCATCCAATAATTAGACAATCTCTATTTAGCACCAGGATATTATTTTTTCAGACACTTCTAGAGTACACCTGATTTTTTTTTTTTTTTTCTTTTATGAAATTAGTTGTTAAATTGAGGAGGTTGCATCTGCAAATTTAGGATCCCAATAATGCCACTAGACAGTGTTTTATCCAAAAGTATAAATCTCCAAGATGCTCCCATAGGAACACATAATCTTTTAATTCAATAACTCTAGGGAATCCGCTTTTAACCGGTTTGCTTTTTGGGTTCCTGGATGAAGGGGCCTTCTCAAATCCCAAGGCCCAAATTTATGGGCTTTTCAAGGCCTTCTTTAGACCAAAATGGAGAATCTTCTTTATTTGTGCTTGTTTTTATTAGGTTTTATAGTACTTTGGATGGTTCCATACTTCAAATCAATTACTTTAGTGTTCGATCTTATTATTTAATATGAAATGTGGAGAGAGATAATAAATTGAAGCTGCACCATGGCCATTGTCCCCCTCCCTCCTCTCTGTCTCCTTTACTTTTTCTCTTTTTTCTAAAAAAATGTATTAAAATACTCATGAGAGATATATTATTTAACATGGGATTGTATACAACGAGACCATTTACTTTTGATACAAAGAGATCACAATTACTTATAACCATCCGATGTAAAATTTAATAGCTTAGGTGTGTCACAAAGTTCGATAATATTTATTTTAAAGTTTGAGTTTAATAAATATAATAAATGCAGCCATCCAATTTCACATCCAATGTTCAAGATTAAATGTGACCACGTTGTATCAAAAGCAAATGGTATACTTATATACTTTCTTAATTAATATTTACATATTTACAGCTATTCAAACTCATGATTACAAGTCTTTTGATGGGTATTTTAACTTCCTACTAAGAAAGATAGGATGATATCATTTGGAGTTTCATGTATCTCAAAGGCATGTTTGTTTGTCAAGAATGAGCCTAGGTCATGGTGTTAGTATCACTTGAGCTTTGAGTAAAAATCACGAGCTCCATTATTATCACACTTTTAAAAAATTGACTATTTCTAAAACGGGTTGGGCATGTAATCCCCACTGATCTACCCAACAAAAGGAGCATCTTTGTTTCCTGGATACTCCCGCTTTGAAAATCAAACCTCTAAATTCACAGACATTTATGGAAGCAATTGCATTTGCATATTCCTAGAAATCGAAAAAAGGAATGTCGCATACTTCATTCTTAGGGAATGGGTTGGGGCCATATTGGTATTACCACTAAGCTTTATGATGAAGTCTAAAACTTCATTCTCACCAAAAAGTAGGGGTCCAAATCCCTCTATTATCACCAAATGGTTGGGGCCCAAATCCTCACTGACTTATATATTTTTTTCACTTAACCAAAAAAATAAATAAATAAATAAACGAAATGTCATATTCAAAGAATAAACGAAAAAGAACTCCTCTTTTGTTGGGCTGCTTTTTAAAAGAAAGATGGTGAAATGCACCAAAGATTCTAAAGGGACAACCGTTTGACAGCATGCCAAAAAACAAAATATTGGTAGTGACCAATTTATCTGATTATTCAAAAATAGTTTATTCATTTGGTCACATCATGGTTATGAATTTGGTTACCTAGACTGTCTTCTAGAATAATGGGCAAATTTTATGTATATGATGCCTTATAATTTCCTTAGAAGGGCCTTTTTTTTCTTCTTCTTTTTTTCTTTTTTTCAAATATAACTCTATGGATCTATCCAGATAAATCAAATCGGAAGGGTTAATCAGACATGGGGTTGGAAAGGGTTCAATAGGCATAACCAATAAATCGGCTGGTTCAACCAAAGCCTAACAGGGGCAAGTTTCGAGCGGTAAAAAAAATATTAAAAAAAAAATATATAATAAAATAGGAAAGTATATTTAAAACATGATTAAACAAAGTACGGTCAAATGAAGTTGAAAATTAATGAAAAACTCAATTTTGAAGAACCAATTAGTGCCCATGGGTATTTTTGAAATTTTACAAAAATAGAAAAATGTAAAAATAAGTATTAATGACCAAAACAATTTATAATAAAATGATGAAAAACATTAAAAAAATACATTACAAACAAAATCACTTATTTTATTTTTTGAATATTTTTTAAAATACCTAGCTTTTTTTTGGTGAAACAATCGAAACTAGAAGTGGCCAGTGACGGTTCCAATCTAACCACGCAGTTAGAATTCAAACCGCCCGATTTTTCCTACACTATATCTACCCATGCACTAGTTTTGGAGCATAAAAATCCACAAAATGGCTTTTACAATCGTCATGAGGGTTCCTCGCATTGGAACTATCAAACCGGGATTTTGTCAAATTACATCGTGTTTGGAAACTTAGCATCTACTGTAATATAAGGGGTCACACGTTGCTTATCTTTGGATTTATGAGTATAGCATGGAAATCCGAATTTATGTGTATAGCATGGAAATCGATCCATGCACACCCTATTAGGAATCTATATTATAACAAATAGAAGATAAAGCATGCAATAAGACTGGGACACGGTTATTATGCGGCCAGCCCACATAATGTAAAATATTTAAATAAAAAATGGGACTTGGACCTGGACCTCATTCAAAACTAAAAATATATATTTAAATATGTTTAAATGTTATGTTTTAATATATATATATATTATAGTTATAACATTAAAATAATAATTGAATATTATATATTTAATATTATTTATTTAACAATATTATTCGGGTCGGGTTGACATGGACCTGGACCCAATCCGTCCAAGGTCCAATTCTTGGACTCATACCCGAACCCAAGCCGGATCCAGGTCCACTGTCACCCCTATCCACGGGAGCATAGAAACTCTTAAACGGAAAGGGGTAGAGCAATCGGTTTATCCGGTTCAACTTCAAGCCGGTTCGCCTTTTTGTTTCCATGGATGAAGGGGCTTTCTCAAATCCCAAGGCCCAGGATTCACGGTCAGTCCAAATGCCTACCTTATACCCAAATGGATAATATTCTTTCTTTGTGCTTGTCTTTATTAGGTTTTGTTAATACTTTAGATGGTTCCTACTTTTAAATTAGATTTCAATAATCCGATTATTTTTATGTGAAATTTGGAGAGGGAATCAATCGAGGTTGCACCACGGTCTTTTCCCCCCCTTCGCCCACCCCTTTTTTTTTTTTTTGTTAAAGATGCCGGTTTTGAATTGTTTATGGATAAAAAATTTTGCGAGCCTACTGGCTCACTTATCTATAATACCTATAAGAGATATTTGCAACTATTTAAACTCATGACCATATGTTTTTTCATGGGTGAAATAAAATCAAAAGGAACATATACGAACACGGTTTTTATGAGTCGGCACACTCGTATTTAGATATGCACCCCCCTCTCCATTATTTGTTTCATAGATGGATTTTGAGCCCAAAGTTTTAGGAATATATAATTTTTGCATAGGGATCATTACCATACAGGAAAACTCATCATCGTCATTTTATAACATTTTTCTAAGTAATTGGGATCGGTTATATGAATCCTAGTTCTCCATTTTGCTCTATTAAATGGTATATCCTCATTGAGGCTATAAGTTCCTATATTTTTTCAAACTACTTCCAATCATGTCTTTTTAGACATACCCCTTGCACTTTGTAGTCGCACTTGAACTAACGCGCACCTCCTAACAGGTACTATACTTGATCAGTGCCACACATGGCCAACCCACCTAAGTCTACTCTCTCTTACTTTATCGTGTATTGGTGACACACCTGAATTCTCTTGAATTTATTATTTTAAATTCTATCCCTTTTTACGTTACCACTCATCCATCTCAACATCCTCATCTCCGCTACACTCATTCTATGGGTATGTTGTTTTTTATTGGCCCAACATTGCATCTCATAGAGTAAAACTGGTCCCACTACTATCATATAGAACTTGCCCTTCAGCTTTATTATGATGTAGTATAAAGTTTAGGTGCTATTAATAAAGCTGAAAAACAAAGCGATTTCAATACAACTCAAGAGATAACACTTGATTAAACAATGCAAGTATACAATTACATCATCATGAATCGACCTTACAAGCACATGAGGACTTAAAAACTATTGAAATAAAAACTATAAACAATTCCCTTATGGGGCAATTACATATCACTTGAACAAGTTAAAAAATTACACCATTGAATTACATACATTGCTCAAACACCTTCACACGATCAAATTACATATGACAATTGTAACAACCGAGATAACAGTAAATAAAAACCAATAAATAGAGATATTAAAGCGCCAAACTAATTGGGGAAGCCAGTGGTCCGAACCCTTTGTACCCAAGCTATAAATTTGAGCTTTTTAGGAATTTAATATTGTCACAATGAATAGTACAATAGTGGTTTATAATCTCAAAGTGGGTAGGGTTTGGGACTTAAACAAGTAAGATTGGATATCATCAACACCCTTGATGCATCTATCAAATGGCATATGAGAGGTTATTACACCCTGGATACACATTCCCATCCAACCATTATGATGAAGGGATGAGATTAAACACCCTTATCATCCACATTAAACCTTAAGTATGACTACTTTACCCTTTTGTCTTTTAGTTCATATTTTTATTATAAGTGAGTCGAACTTGCTCTTACAAAAAGGCCATTAGTTTTAAATAATCAAATAGTGTAGAGATCCATCAAGGGCAATGGGCAATAAATTAAATGGTAAAACTGGTAAAATTCACACATGTTGAAAAGTACACATTTATGAAAGCCAGTCACCTTATGGATGTAATATTTCAAACCAATCACAATGAGCTTAATGTCTCTTTCACACATGGGTGAAGATAATTTTGAAATTTAAATTCAAAATTTGAATTTTCATGAATTCAATATTTAAATGGAATTAAAATAGACTTCACACATGCTAACAAAGTCACTTTTATGAATCAATTAAACATGTGACAAAATAACATTCAAGTTATAGCATAATATAGCATTTTAAATAACAATACATAACACAAGGTGTTAAAAAAAACTAATAAACAAATCCCAACAAGGTCCCCGTGCATAGGGATCAGTACCCAAGTAGGCGGTGATCTGTGTGGGGCCCCTTGGGGTGCCATGTGGCCACCCTATGGCCACTCAGATGCCACATGGCATCCTTAATGATGTCCTCATATGGTATTTTGTCCGAACAAATTTGGAAACCAATATTTTGTGATTAGAAAATTTCTGAAAAATTATACAATAATAATAGTAATTATTTAAAGTATTTATATACATTTACTTATTATTTATCATCGTAATTAAATTGAACAAAGGGTAAGTGAGATCTCATGGCCTCGACTCCAGGTATCAGAGTACTCTATTGGGCTAGTTCCGAATGATGTTTTATCGGTGTCTCAAACTGAATGGATAAATGCTCCACAGTCTATGATATAGATATACAATTGGTCACATCAAAGTCACTGATCTAGAGCTTTCATTCATTCGGCTCTCAATGGATTACAGGTACACCACTGTGAGACATATTCCAATACACGTACAAGGGCTCTATCAAAGTACATGTGCACTGGCTCTTCCAAACTTGGATAAAGGGTTTGGAAGAGTGGATTCTCATGCGATCGTTAGTGCACATGCTATGAAATGGTCTCGTGTAAGGATATGAACTTATGTCACATAAGTCATGACTATCCCGTACAGGGCCGTTACTCAAAATAAATACTCAGGTTTTATTGTACTTGATTTGATACTCCAGGCCCTGACTAATCATAACAATCACGAGACTAATATAAACAAGATCTTGACTAAGAGGTGACCCTCACACCTCATCGAGAAATTGCTTTCTCAAACGTAAAACTCTTATAGCCTTAAATACTTGGGGCATAAGAATCTAGGCCTCATTTCACAAAGCACCCAGATTCTATCTCTCAATCACTCCAACTGAATATTAAACTATTGGTATTCAGGCCTTGAAATGCCATATACCCAACATATTAGTATGCGATGATCACATAAAACTCTAGTTGCACATCTTTGCTTCACTCACCCAATTCTAATTCTATGTGCGATATCTTCCTCGATTTCTCCAGTTTTTATGAATTATCAGCCCAAGATATCGAAAGTGTGGTTTTTTTTTATACTTCCTGACTATAAATATTGACTACTTTCTCGTCCCTCCTCCCATTATTACTAAACTTGTACCACAGTATCTCCTCTTGTAGGTGCCTAGTTAAGTCATCAATAACTAAAACAAAGAGGCACATGCTCAATGTTGACCCTTGATATAAACTATTATCACTGAAAACTCACTCGTCTCTTTACTGTTATTCGTACACTAGTTAGTGCTCCATTGTACATATCTCTCAACAAGCTGGTGTAGTGTTTTGGGATGATTTTCTTTTATAATACCCGCCAAATCAAATATCGAGATACTCTATCATAAGGTTTCTCTACATCAATAAAGACCATGTGGAGGTCCTTTCCCTTAATCCTAAACTTCTCGATCAGTTATTTAAGCAAGAAAATAGCCTCATTTGTTGACCTTCTTGGCATAAAACCAAATTGATTTTCAGATACACTATTTTTATGCCTTAATCATTGCTCAATGATTATTTCCCGGAGTTTCATAATATGGCTCAAAAGCTTGATCTCTCAATAGTTTACACAATTCTGTATGTCTCATTTGTTATTGTAAATAGGTAATACAATACTTTTCCTTGATTTGTCTAGCATTTTTTTTGTTGTCAACACCTTGTTGAACAACTTCATCAGCTAGTCAATGCTAATTTCTGTCATGTACTTTAAAACCTCTATTGAGATACCATCTGGTCCTCAAGCCTTTCATCTTTATCATTCTTAAAGCTCATTTCACTTATGACATCCTAATCCTAAAAATGTATCTATGACCTCTTCTGTTACTTGTATCAACAGTCCCTTTTACCACTATGTTTCCATTGCATTTGTAATTTAATATTTTTTTAAAATAGACTCTCCACCTTTCGTTGACATTGTAATCATTTATTAAGACATTTTGATCCTCACTATTATTGCATTTAATATGATTTAAATCTCTTCATTTTTTCTCTCTTATTTTTGCTAATTTAAAGAAGATATTGTATACAATAAGACCATTTACCTTTGAAACAAGGTGGTCACCATTCTTTACAACTATTTGATGTGAAATTTGATAACTTGGATGTATTACAAAGTTCAAAAAAATTTCTTTCGAAGTTTAAGCTCGATCAATGGAATAATTGCATCTACCCAATTTCACATCCAATGGTCAAGATTAATGTGACCACCTTGTATTAAAGGTACATGGTATCATTCTATACTTTATCTTTGAAGAAGGGAATTTGAAATGAAAATTTGAAAATAGAAAAATTTAAAATGATATTTTGAAAAACAATTTTCATCTTATTTTTGTGGAGCTAACATCTTTAGGATTGATGTTTGATGTATCAAGGGACACTACTTATGTCCTTTGACGCACAATAAACTTTTCCTATAGATAAAATGTCAAATAGTTCACATCTGACAAGTATTCCGAAAACTTTTTTTTTCTTTTAGGTCGATATCCCCCAAATTTGGGGTCTTAGAGGATATCTAGGGGTGGTAATGGTTGGATCGGATCTGGGTTCACCCCCGATCCAGACCCTACCAAACTAGGTTTCATATGGACCTGACCCGGTCCCATGCTGGGTCTAAGTAATTTGAACTTGGACTCGGGTCTAGAAATTAAAAAAAATAAGAAGTTTATTTGTGTTTCATTTAGTATATATTTTATGCTCAATCAGGTCAACCCCAACCTGATCGAATAGGGTCCATGCAGACCCGGACACGATTCGGGTCAACCTGATTGGACCTGATTGCCACCATGAGGATATCTTCCTTTTGTGAGAGAGAGAGATCACAACTTTTGTTTGTCAGTCAAGGATAGAGAAGGATCCTTCCTAGAACAATTTCGGTGGCATGCACATTGAAATTGGAAAAGATAATGTGCAATTTCATGCTCAAGTTCTATAGAATAACGGAAAGAAATTCCTTTTTATAGGGCTTCTTTTAAAAGGTAAATGATATGCAATGTACCTAAGATTCTGAAAAGACAGCCGCATGCCAAAACCGGTAGTGACAAAAATTTATTGAAAATAGTTTATATGAGTGCGAGGCTCTAAATAATCAAATTAAGGTACACCTCAAAAATTTCACTAAAAGAGGTTGTTTTGATACTAAAAACTTGTCAATTGATACGACCTTAAGATGCATGGATACGATAAAAAATGGATTTCAAGTTTTTAAAATAGTACATTTTGTAATGTATTTTTGAAATATCAATTTTCAAAATTTTCAAATGCTGGATCTTACACTATTTTGAAACTTTACAATTTATAATTAGAGATGAAAATAAATTTTCATCCTACACAAAAATATCTGGTACGGAAACAACATATTTAAGCACCATTTGAAAGTGCACCCTACTTTGATCGTTTACTACAATATTTGGAGGATCCGGTTTCCAAAACTTCGTCTTAATCAAACGCACCACTAGGACCTCGTACCAAGAAAATCTTCTAAATAACCCTTTTAGTCGATGGACTAAGTATCTAATATGATCCCGCAAGAACACGCTACAAACCTCCAAAGGAAAAAAAAAAATTCCTGATAAATTATGAAGAATTAAAATAGTGGGCCCTCCAGCTCCTTTTAAATAAAGGCCGAAAAATTCAAGTTCTCTAACGGGTAAGAGGTGACTGGCTGTACCCGGTCAAACCCCCGCTCCAAGGTTCTCAGCCGGTCACCAAAGCGGGATTTTCCGGTCGATTCCGGTCACCCACTGCAGACGTGTCATTTTACTTTCCCTCCAATAAGTGGTCCAAAAAATCAAAATATTAAAAATTTAAAACCTTTTATTATCTCTGCTCACTTTTTTCCCATTACTTTCTTTATGAATGTCATATCCTCAAATTTTCCCACTCTCTCTCTCTAAAACCCTCTGCATTCTCTCCTCTCTCTCTTAAATCTATTCTCTCTCTAAAATCCTGCATTTCTCTCTCTAAACCCTTTCTCTCTCATCAAATTTTCCCATGAATTTTCTGATATGGAAAAGTATCCCCTCTCTCTTAAATCTTTCTCTAAAACCCTTTCTCTCTCATCAAATTTTCCCATGAATTTTCTGATATGGAAAAGTATCCTCTCTCTTAAATCTCTCTCTAAAACCCTTTCTCTCTCATCAAATTTTCCCCATGAATTTTCTGATATGGAAAAGTATCCCCTATCTCTCTCTCTCTAAAACCCTCTCTCTCATCAAATTTTCCCCATGAATTTTCTGATATGGAAAAGTATCCTCTCTCTGTAAAACTCTGTTCTATCTCACTTTTTTCCCCATTTAAATTTCTGAAATCTAGCTCACTCACTCCTTTGACTCTCTCTCTCTTTCTCTAAAGTCTAAAACCCTTTCTAGTCTCTCCCGACCCTTTTTACTCCATTAATTTTCTGAAATCTATACCCTCCTCTCTCTCTCTCTCTCTATCTCAAATGATCATCTCCTCGGTTTTTCTGCGATAACTCATCGATCAATCAAAAAATAATCACGCTGATTAATCGCTGTTTCCTCTTCCACTGGGCTATCTTTTCGCTGTAATTTGAGTGTCTATCTTTGCGGAAGGGATTAATCGCGAACAGAATCGCCGATTGAGGTAGCTTTTCCTATTAATCCGTGTTTATTTTGAATTTTCCTTATTTTTCGGAGAATTCGAAGTTTTGAACTGCTGCAACGGTTAGCTTTCTTTTTGGAAATCATCTGATAATTTCCTTTTTGGAATGATGAACTTATTACTCTCCATTTTCTGCCTCTCGGTTACTGGTTTTTGGTAATAAGGTTTTGGGTTAAAATACGAGGTGGGTTTTCTTGAAAGTCGGGAAGGTTTTGGAAGCTTTTTCAGCTACTGGTTCGCGTGAAGGATTATGGAGGTATTTTATTTATTTGTATTTTCACATTTTTATGATGTTTAATATAGTATTTAATCTTTTACCAGCTGGATTTAATTATTTTCTTGGTATTTTCTGAGAAAAAATATTGAATATAGTTGTCAATTGCAGTGGAAGCTAATAGCTGAGTTCTGATGTTTTATGTTATTTTTGCTTTTGTTATTTTTTTTTCTTGGAAATTTATAGTATATTTTGTATTTGGAGATCTCCAGGTTTTTTTGGATTTTTAACCTATGAAAGGCTGGATGATTATTGGGTTATTTAGTTTCTTTGTTTTTAAGTTTAGTTTTGAACTATTTTTCAGTTAATGTGATTCACTGAAATTTTATGCAAGGGATATCTGAATCCAGAATGATCTTTCTTTATAGGAAAAGGCAAAAACAAGAAACATTAGCTGGTTGTTAATGAAAGTAGATTAAAGGCTAATATATCAGAAATATTGTTTAGTTTTACTGTAAAGTCATGGAACTAATTGCTTTTTTTTTTTAAAAAAAAAACATTTCATTTGTTTTGGGTTTTCTTGTCTCTTTACTTTTAGCCTTCTGGGGCGTTTTATAGTTTAGTTATAAACAGTTATCTGAATTTGCCATTAATTTATATGTGGGTCTTTTACATTTAAGAAAACGGGTGTTTTTTTTCGTGGTTTGCAATCGCTATAAGAATTAAAAACTAAATAGTCTGTGATCTTTTCTACTAATTCTAAATGTATAGTTGATTTCTTTAGGGGTCCCTTTGGTTCTTTACTTCTAGGGATTTTTTTTGGTTTGTTTCTCAAAATAAACATACCCATAATTTTTATTTGGAGATCTGAGGATATAGAAAATGAAGTACCTTCAATTTTTTTTCAATAACACTAGATGGATTTTTATTTTGGTCTAGAATGTTTTTGGTTAAATTTCGTGTTTATGCCATTAATTTTCTATTTGGTTCTTTTAGATTTTATAATTGCAGGGGTGTGTTCTGGTTGGTTTTCAACAGATGAAAGAAAATTATGATAATTATGGCATATGACAGTGTGTTTCTCAAATTATAGAACTAGTAATGAGTTTTTAAAGAAACAAAAAGAAACAAATCATAAACTAAAATAAAATGCAAGTTTTCTGGTTGATTTTTCAAAAAAATAGTGTACTTTTGGTAACTGCATAACTATGGTTAAAGTTTTATAAATTTCTTTAATTGAAAATAGGCTCTTAGAAATTTGGGCTTCACATCTTTGTGTTTACGGTTTAGAGAGAGAGAAGAAGGGGAAGGAAGAGAAGAAAATAGGCGCTCGGCTCATAGCCATTAGGGTTTATAGAGAGAGAAGGAAGTAGGAAAAGTTCATCGGCTTTGGTTTATAGAGAGAGAAGAAGGAAGAAAGAAAAGTTCTTCGGCTTCACAAACCCTAATACCCTAATGGAAGAAGCCCTAAGTGATTTTTAGAGAGAGAAAAGGAAGATGGGATGCTGATTTGGGATAGTTTGAAGAGGAAATTTCTCATTTGAGTTGTTGTTTGAGAGAAAGCCCTAATTATACTGATTTGAGAAGAGACCCTAACTGATTTTTTGATTTGTGAAGAGGCCCTGATTTTTAGAGAGAGAAAAAGAAGAGGGTTTTTCATTTTGTTGGGGAAACAAGAAGCAGAGCTGAAGGATTAGGTTTTGGGGATTGCTTGCTCCTGTAAGTTTACAGTGTACACTATATTGTTTAACTTTGTTATCACATAATCAAAAACAAAATATTGATTACTTGGTCCTGTGCTCACACTCTTTGCTTCTCATTCATCATTAAAAGACTATGTTTTGAGCTCTAATTTGTGCCATAAACATTATTTTCATAAAAACAATTATCACAAATAATAACAGAAATCTGCATGTATATGATTTTCTTTACACAATGATTTACTTTATGAAATGATTTGCTATAAACAGTATTATTTCATTTACACATTGATTTTCGATAATAACAACTTTGTTTAAGTTTTAGAAAAAGGGAAAAAAATTCATACTTTCAATCTGCAACTGTGGCTTTGAAGAACACAGTGGGGATAAAAATTTATATTTTAGGATTTGTTTTTTTGAAATAATATTTTTTTTCAAAAGCACAAAAGTAGCAATGGCTGCAATACACAAAACAGGGAAAAAAAAAATTATAGGTTAAAAAAGATATGATTTTTTGGTCTGATTTAAATTGTATTATGAAAAAATTGCGTTTTAAACGTTTTTATGAAAAGTCCGCGTTTTTTTCACGACCTTTTCAAAAGGTCACCATTTAAAACTGTTTCCATAAAAACGCCGATTTTTTTGAAAAAAGCGCCGATTAAACTGCGATTTGCTAACTATGGTATCTACTGGCCAAGGATTACATAGTTGTTACCCAAGTGCGTTAGAGTTGCTTGATTTTTTGAAAAATTAATTTGATTGTGCCGTTGGCTAATGCTGTAAGTGTAGTTGTATGTATTCCGCTGCATTTGTGGCGTGTTTCGTTTTCTTATAGGCGTATGTCCATCATTGGTCTGACATCTGATTCTTTCTTTATTTAGTCCTAGAAAAATGCTCTGAAACTCTTTAAAGTCCTATATACATGTCAAAAAAGTTTATATATTATTTTTTGTTATTTACATATAATTATTTGTTTATTTTCTCTCTCTCTCCCTCCCTGTTGGTGATATATTCTATTTGTCCTAACAAAGAACAAGGTTTCTGAAAATTTGTTTCATCTTTTACCTAATCTAAGTTTCCTTTAGCTACCTAGGGATCTGTGTAGTTTATCTCTTCCAGATCATAGTTCAGTTGCCTGAAAGCTCTTCTTCTTTGATTATGGTTGTTGTATTGAAGGGCTGAAGTGTAATACTCTACATGAACTCCACAAGAAAGGGTCTAGAAAGCTTCCATAGAAGAAGAAATGAGGAAGCTTTTCTCCTTTAGGTCATCCTCTTTAGCAAATGGTGGTTCCGACAATATTAATTCTCAGACACCCACTGAAGAGAAGGTGTATTGGGAGTCCCCTTCTCGAGTTGGCGATAAAAATGAAGTGGTCAGAGCTCAGGACTTTGAAAGCCCCAAAGCCTCTTTGTTTGAATCAGGAAGGCAATTCGTAGAAAATGGAGACTCAGCTACTTCAAGTCACAGGAGGAGCCTTTCTTCTTCTTCCATCATGTTTAATGGCTTGAGAGAAAGGTGCTTGAGCCCTTATAATGACCATATTGGCAAATACTCAGGTGGAAAAGTAGATGTCTCAGTTCAGGGGGATGAATACTCCATCCAGTAAGTACTTTTATTGTTCACCTTGAACTTACGAGAAGAGGCTGAGAAACCTTTTTACTTTTACTTGTTAGTTTCTGCAATATTGTTGCGCTTATCCATGTCAACTAGAGCTTATGAGGAAAAGGGGAAAAATGCCAGTTATTTTTACTAGTAGTTTCTACTATTAGATTTTATACCACCTTGGTGCTTAGTACTTTTGTCCCTTTCATCTATGCCTGTGTGCAAGTGCTTGATTTGTTGATTTATGATTTTACATGAAACGATTTTTTTTAGAAGGGTTTAGATGTTTAGCCAACAAGCAAACTCATTCTTTGCAGCTTTTTGGGTTTTGCCAAATGTGCTTCTGTTGGTCTGGCCAGGTCTCTACTGGTCTGCTGAAATTGGCGTTTGGTTTTGATGTAGCTGCTACTTTTTTAACTTCAACTTTGCAAGCCTGCAAATCTCTCTCTCTCTCTCTCTCTCACACACACACACACACACACACACACACTCACTGATCGGTGGACTGTTATGGCTAATTGAAAATGGCCTTTTGTTATTTCACCTTTTTGTGCATTCCTGGCTTCCATTCAACTTTCTTCAGCCTGGATGGTCCATCTTATTTGTACAAAATAATGACTGATAATTTGTTCAATACTTATTTTGATTATCCACTTTTGGCAGTTCAGTAACACCCGAAGGGAAGTCTCATAAGAGAAGAAGCGGAGGGAGTCAGAAAAGTCATGCAACAGAGAAGCTAGAGTCTTCTTGCTCATCCAGAAGCCATCCTGATTCATCAGGAACTTCACCTTACCTCTCTCCTGTCCCTCTTAGATGCAGATCTGCACGCTTAACACAGGCCACTGATAAAGTCCTGGACCTCTACATTGATGGAGAATATCAGGACAGGAAGTTGAAGCCCATGAATGACTTTCCAGTTCCTAAATCAAGTAGGCCACCACGGTCACAGTCTTCAGCACCGATTTCACCTGTGAGTAAGGAGCTTCCTAAATCTCTTTCATTTAGGGAACCAAGGGGATCACCATTAAACTTTTCAAGCCTGGATTTTAAAGCAGATGATGTTTTGCATTTGAGAAGGTCAGGTGCTGTTAGGCCTTCCTCAAAGAATAGTTTTGCCAAAAATGTTGCTGAGAGACTCTATAAGGTATTACCTGGAAAATCTAGCTCAAAATCCCGGGAATATGACCGAGAAACCAGTTCTACGGTGGAGGATATATTTGAGGACTACTCAGAGTCTCTACGTGCTTCAGGTTTCGATGCCAAAGCACCACAAAATGGCACCTCTGAGTATATTTATTCTGGAAATATTCACACTTTTTGCTCAGAGGAAGTCGCAAGTTCTCATGAAGATGACGAAGATAGGATTTTGAAATGGCTTTCAAGGCATGATAATCTTTATGACCCAGATGATGTTTTGCTTAGAAAAGGCAAGGAGGCAGAGGAGAGGGTGAGGTTGTTATCAAAAGAGTCTGAGCATTTGTCATATAAGAATAATGACCTTACTGTAGTGGCTTTGCTTAAGACCATTAGGCAGATCACTGAAGATAGGAGAAACCTGGCCATTGAAGTTGCAGCACAAATACATGGTCGGCTGGCAGAGAGGGCCTCTGCAAATCAGGCACTTAAGCAGGCCAAGGTAGAGTTGGATTCGAGAACGAGGAGACTAGAGAAAGAGAAGAATGAGTTGCAAATGGGTTTAGAGAGAGAGCTAGATAGAAGGTCGACTGATTGGTCCTCTAAGTTAGAGAAGTACAAAACTGAAGAAAAGAGGCTTAGAGAGAGATTAAGTGATCTAGCAGAGCAAAATGTATCTCTACAGAGAGAAGTTCTCTCGCAGAGCAGCAGAGAGTCGGAGAGCAAAAAGCGAATCATAAATTCAGAAATACAATTGAATGAGTTTGTTACGAGATTGGAGGAGGCAAATGTGGAGATTACGCATCTCCAACAAGCTCTGACGGAGGCACAAGCATGTTTAAAACAAGCCGAAGAAGATCGGGACTTCATCAAAAGAAGTTTTGCAAAGAAAGAAAGAGAAGTTAAGGACTTGCAGAAAGCAGTTATCAGGTTGCAGAGGCTTTCCAATGAGCAAGAGAAGTCAATCAGTGGGTTGAGGCAGGGACTGAGTGATGAGTTGGGAAAGGACTCATTAGAGAGAGAAAGTAATGTGAAAAATTTGCTCCATGAGCTGGCCAGATTAACTGGGATGGAGCAAAGCCTAAGAAGGCAGCTAGAGTCCTGTAGAATTGAGGTGGAATCTCTTAGGCAAGAGAACATTGCTCTCTTGGAGAGGCTCCAAGACCAACAGAATGGTGGGTGGTACTCTCTCTTCAAGCTAGACAGGGAATTGCATTCTAGAGTTGATGCTTTGCAAAATCAGGGGCTTTTGATGTTGAAAGAGACTATTGGTATTTGTAGCAAATTGCTCGAATTCACCAGAAGCAAGCACTGTCATTTCTCTAGGATTGCTGGCTCAGAGGATGGCCGTCAATTAGATGATGGTGGGGATGATGGGGTAAATGACTACCAATTCCTTGAGTTTGATATAAAAGTACAGAGTTTTAAAAGAGAGACTGAAAATTTTGGCAGGAGCTTACAGATGGTTTCTGGCATTTTGCAAGATGTACCTGGATTGTTGTCTTTTGATTCTCAGAGCTCAGAGAATGGTGATCCGGAGAAGCTAAATCATCATAATTTTGTAGTAAGCTAACTCTAAATGATCCTATTTACTTTTTCTTCTTTTTTTCCTTTTGTGAATAACAATTGATAGATTATGTTTTAAGGCAAAGCATGCTATAGTCCTATTGCAATATGATATACTTATAGTCCATTGGGTTCATCGCTTTCTGATGAAAGTGGGCCCTAAGTGGATCCAATGGCTGGATCCACTCTTTCAGTCACGGTTCTGTGTCACTGGATGGTGATGATCCCAATGACTGCAATTTTTCATAGTCTACTAGTTTATAGTATACTCTTTAATACCTGGTATACCTGCAGTGATATTAATATGGTCATGTTTCTATGCATTTGGCCTTCAAAACCATATTTTCTTCGACTTTACCATTTTGGACCAATTATGAAGCCAATATTAATGGCCAGTTACAATGGTGATATACAGCAAATCAATAAGTGATAAATTTTGTCGAAAAACCATTACATAGTGTGTGTGTGTGTGAGAGAGAGAGTTTACTCATTCTATAGTCTCAAATTATTATTTTTTTGAATGTTTAGTTTCAAAATAATTATTTTCTGATATTCTTGATATTGGGTTGATGTTGTTGGTTGGTTCATCTAGGCCGCAAATCAATCAGTGATAAATTTTGTCGAAAAACCATTACATAGTGTGTGTGTGTGTGAGAGAGAGAGTTTACTCATTCTATAGTCTCAAATTATTATTTTTTTGAATGTTTAGTTTCAAAATAATTATTTTCTGATATTCTTGATATTGGGTTGATGTTGTTGGTTGGTTCATCTAGGCCGAAGTGGATGTCGAACTGAAGGCTGAAACTCTTCTTAATAGAGCTTTAAGAGAGAAGCTTTGTTCTAAAGAGATAGAACTGGAGCAGCTTCAAGAGGAGCTCTCAACATCTGTGAGGCTTCAGGAGATTCTCAAATGTGAAGTTCAGAGGGCACAAGATGCAGTATCATGTTTGACCCACAAGTTGAAAGAGCTTGAACTTCAGGTGTGGAGTCTATTTCCATATTTAGGGCAAGGTTTAAAAAAATGGTTCGGTATCTTGAATCGGTCTCACCCATACCCGTGGCGGATCGGTGGATTGGTTCGGAGAATCGGCCGAATCGGCAATTTTTGTCTGATTTTTTTTTAAAACAATCGCTATAATTATCTAAAAATAGTGTTCTTTTAGTTTTTAAAAGAAATTAGGAGTGGTGCATTGTGTACTTTCATTACTTTGTAAAAACAGGTGAATGCTAAGACATTGTTTTCATGTCTGGATGTCTGTATAATTGTTAATTGTAATATAATATTATAATATTGCATCAAAAAAATTTAAAAATATTTAAAACACTTCCATATTATAAGATAAAAAATAATAATCTCCAATATGAAGTGAAATTAGTATCACACCAAAGTATCAAGAATTTATTAATTCGCTTGACTCATCTAAAATTATCCCAATTTAACTAATTATAATATTATATATTGATATTGAAATTGTTTGTTTATAACTTCATATTTTATAATTATATTACTATACGAATAAGAACAAATAAAAAATGTCTTATAATATCATCTAATTTAAATAATTTTATTTACAATTATAAGAAAAAATAATGCAATATATAATTTATAGTGCAAATAAATTGGTAAATGAAATACAAGATATGATTGTCAATGTATAATTATTAATTATAATATTATAATGAACATGATTAAAAAATTATTAGAAGACGTTTTCATATCATATTTTTGTAAATTATAAAAAAGATCAATAAATATAATTAATCTATATTTTTTTTTTGTAGACCATTTCATTTGATGGACGTCTTTCTATAAGAGAGAGGGAGTCGAATTTTAAATCTATTAAAATAAATTTGAAGCTGGGTTTCCCATTTCTACTTCCTGAGTTTACATTTGTTTGGTAACTGATGAATAATGAAGAGATCACAAAAATGTCGAATCAAGACTACTACTACTCATGAGAAACCAACGCAACAAACACTACACTAAGTAGTTGTTAATAAAAAATTCAAAGAGGAGACAACACCAATAAGGTGCCTTTACATGAGAGATTGATGTAAAATGTTTTTAGGATTATCTCAAAATCTATTTTTATATCTAATTATAAAATTTTAAATTTTAAAAATAGTTAAAATCAAGTAGATCTATAAACATATGAAAATCTTGAAAATGGATGGTGTAGATAATATGTTGTAAAATGTATTATTTTTGAGACTTAAAATCTTTTTATTTTTCATGATCGTACATATCGATGTCGAGATGATCAAGCAAAGGGTTTTTTAACATCAAAATTACTTTTTCCGATGGATTTTTGAGGTGCATCCGTAATTCTACATTATTCCTCATATGCATTATTCCTTATATGAAAGAGACAGTAGGCTCAAATCAAAGACTCGTGGGAGAAAAAGAGCTTATAAAAGCAAACGTCAATGGGTGTTTGGTGTGCGCGCATTTAAGAGAGTGCATGTGAGTGGGCCCCAAGAATTGGATGATGCGTGGGGACTACTTTTTCAAATTATTTTTTTTTTAGGAAATTTCACAACCGAATTTTTTTTTAAAATTGATTACGACATAAACGGTTTATGACATAATAGCAGCAATTTGTGATGTCATCATGCTGGTTCCACATGTCAACACGGCTGGATCCCCTTTTCTAAGCGGATCTGGGACGGTTTGGGTGATGCGCGATTCCGAATCGGGCTACCCAATTTGTAAACACTGATTTAGGGGTTATTAAGAATTTATTTATGATCTTTCAAATTTCCTTTTATGATTATTCCATGAGGGATTATGACTGCACTTTAAAGGATACCATTCTGATTTCGCTGAGGGATTAAACTTCATGTTTGTGGTCTACTGGTCTACCACAGTAGCTTGGGGTCATTCAGAAATTATTTTCTAGGTTCCGTTTAAATATTTCACTGTAATTAATTCCATAGGCATTGTCATTCCACATTCAGTTTATCTTCGTAGGGATCTTCAGGTTCTTGTCAATTTCTTGGATAATTATCATATTTCTGTTGTGAAAGTTACCCCGCCTCTCTCTCCCAATGTTGGTAATGGTTTGGTGTGTAAAAATTGAGCAGATAGGGAGAAAGGATGAAGCAGCAGACAAGCTCAGTTTTGAGCTTCAAGATTGCATGAAAGGCTTGAGCATTGTGAATGGGATACTAGCAAAGGTTACAGAAGAGAAAGATTTGATGTTGAAGGACTTTGAGCAGTACAAAGAGAAGAACTTTCTGCTAAATTCTGAAGTGGGTTCGCTAAAAAAGAAGATCGAAGCTCTGGAGGAGGATGTCTATTATAAGGATGGTCAGATAACTATCTTAAAAGACGACATTCGCAAACTACGACATGAAATTCTCTACCTTCCTGATGGTGTGGAAGATTCCATTCTCGAAAATTGGCACAAGAGTCCTGAACTTCTTTAAATCAACTTTGTTTCATATTTTCTTTCTGGCTTTTTTTTTGCTTTTTATATTTTTCTTGCTTTCTTCACATTTGCTGCTTTCTTTGAGTCTTCTCTGTTTCTGTTTTTGTGTCCCAGGGGTGGGTGTACATAATATCTTGATTCTTTTTAGAATAAACTCCTTTTTTTTTTTTTTTTGTATTTTCCAAGTGGCGTTTCAGTTTGGGAGGTCTCTCCCTCTCTCTCTTTGCAAGATAAATTTAGTAGAGAGTTTGGTGTTTCTTGTCAATGAAAATTTGACATTTTACAGCAATTTGTGTCCATTATTAGAGTTTCCTTCAATAACATGGTCTCTTCAAAGATTTTTTATTTATTTGAGTTTGCTTTGATTTTCATTAGTAAAAATTAAGGTGTATGCCAAGGTGACATGAATAGTATTAGAACTTTGAAAGTAAACATTGGTCGGGGAGTGGCTTGCTTAACATCTTGCTGGGAAATGCCCTTTTTGTCATTGGAAAAGTTACAAATCAATCATCTCGATATTGTGACAATCATAGATTTGAAAAAAAAAAATGCAGACGGATTTCAAATCCTAAAAATAATGCCTTGTAATATGTTATGTGAACCATTCATGTCATGTGCCCGTCATAAAAGTTTTTTGCAACAAAATTGCAATTTTTCGATTTATAATGGGGCTTTACCAAATAATGGTGACCGCACAAGATATGTTATGACACTTTTCCTTCTAATAATGTCTTCTCTCTCATGTGATAATTTCTCTCAGCTCAATGGTTTTCTCCTAATATTGGATTCTCTCTATATCTATATACCAATTTAGGTAATTATGTTGCATTTATTTTTAAAATTTCTTTTGGGTTAGATAAAATTTCATAAGAAAACCAATCATGTCATGAACAAATAGAGCTTTCTACACATTATTTCACAATTTCCATTCCATATTTCGGTTTTTCCATCACTTGGTAATTTACATTCCATCATCTCAATTTTCCTCCCCTTGACCTGATGTAAAATGGTAGTTTTCACTGTTCTATGAAAATGGGTTGGCTGCCCTAATTGGCTATTTATTGGGTCGATCTGGGTCAGCAAATTGGTAAGGAATCCGAAAAATAATAATCAATGGGCATTGGACGATTCCAAGCTGTTCAAGAGCCTGATCCCACAACCACCACCTTAATTGAACCGGGCCGACACATGGTTTTCTAAAACACTACTAATTTGACATAGGCTGCAACTTAGGTCAGAGGAAATTGCAATAAGACCATTATCTTTGGTAGGTCTTGATCACTCCTAAATGTCAAATATAAAAATGGGTGACTAGAAGTGTGCCTTTGACTATGCTCAAAGTCTGAAAAAATGTATCTTTCGATCTTCTTGTGCAGACTGACAATGCAACCTTACCTCCCCCCTCCCTATTTTACATTTGATCGTTAGTGGTGTTTGGAATCTACTTGCACTAGGGATAAAAGTTCTTATAGGATACAATCTATTAACCAAATGACACCTTACACTTATTTGAACCCTGGAGGTTGAATGTTACAGTGCAGTGCATGACTCTGGTTTTTTCATTTCTAAACCTGCTCGAAATATATTTCCAAAAAAAGAAGTATTCCTTATAAAAATAATTGAAACTAACCATTTTTAATATTTTCAATAAGCCAATATTTTGATATCATATTGTTGTAATGCAAGCTGCTTGAGCCGAAATCCTGAGTTCAATTCTTCGGACTGAAAACCAGGTTTCAGTTATGGGACATATTCCCTTCTTCCTGAAATGATGAAATGAATAGTCAAAAAGAAAAAAGAGGGGGGAAGGGGCGCAGTTAGAATGCTAAAAGGCAAATGATAATATGAACAGACAGGTAATCTTAGCCACCTATTGATCACAATAGACAGATAAGGTTACATGAGCATACTGTTGTTTGCAAAACTATACATCAGTATACAATCCTCATACACATATACATTGGGAAAATCAGATGCTTGCAACAAAAAAGAAAAAAGGAGAGAGAGAATAAAAAGAAGGGAAAATAAAAGAAAATGAAAATGCATTCAGATTGTCTATAATAACATAGGAAGTATTGGGTGGCTTACATGTGCTCATTGGGTCGTCTTTACTGGTCTATGAGGCTTTGGAGCTGCATGCAAGTGCAAAGCCACAGTTACTACACATATCTTAATCAAGAAGAGAGAGAGAGAGAGAGAGAGAGAGAGAGAGAGAGAGAGAGAGAGAGAGAGAGAGAGAGAGAGAGAGAGAGAGAGGCCAATGAGGTGGGTGTTTGGTTTAGACAAGGAGTTATGATATCGCTCATTCTCTCTTTTTTTGGTAGTGAGAAAACTTATAATTATACAGAGGCATACCATCATCTCCCATTGCCATGGAGAAACACAGAAAATATGATCAGACCAAAAAAAAGAAAATGACATATGAATAGAAATGGCAAAAGGCAATCATATCATCATTTGTTTACATGCAGCAAAAAAAAGAAGAAGGAAGAAGAAGAAGAAAAAAGACCAAGAAGAACTCATTCCAGTAAAATTGGCAAAAGGTACCACAAGATCAAGCCAAAAATGCTAACGATGAAAAATTTCAAAGAGAAACCCAATAAAAGAAGATCTAAAACAAACAGAAGGAAATATGGAAATCAAGAAAGCAAATAAGAAAGCCAAGAAGGCTCACCATTTGGGTTCCCCTGCTCATAGAAGTTTCGAAAGAGGGTCACAGACTCTGATGACATAATTCCTCCAGTGCATTTGAACCCCCTGCATTGTGTCTCATCAGCACTGTCAATATAAATTCAAGTGGACCCTTAAGCTAATTGTGAATGGCTTTAAATCCTAGTAATATCAAAATTTTGCTTTAAAGGATGACAAACGAAAGAATACACGGGTTTGCCAATTATACGAAATACTCCAATATACAAATGTGGTCTCTTTCATTCTTCTATTTTTTTTGTCTTATTTAATCATATTGGCCTTTCTCAGAAATACACAGAACAATCTTTTTTTTCCAAAAAGACCAAACTGCATCAGCATCATATAATAATCCTCTTATAGCAGGTAAATACAGTTCCGCTGGTGATTCCTCGATTATGTTTCATATTTCAATTTTGTATTAATTCATGACTCTTTCATGCCTTCTATTTAGTATTTTCTGAACTATTTATAATGAAATCTCAATTTTCAGTTGTCTCAAAATTTTGTGTGGTGCATGTGTCAGCAATGAGGTGTTCTTCCGTTCTAGTTAGAATACAGGAGTTGCGACATCTCTTACAACAATGTTTTTTCTTAATAAGCCACAATAGCCTTGATATACATTAACCATCATGTTATTCTTGAATTTACTCATAAAAGATACGCAATACTACACTTGAGAACAAACAGAATTGGTGTTAGGTAAGAGGAGGGAGAAATATTCCTTGTCCAATCCAGAAGGATGGAGCATAGCATGCACCAAGTTGAAAAAAGAGCAAATGAAAAATGTTGTAGTGAATCAAACCTGTACACATCTTTGATTTCACTTTGATGTAATGACAAGACTGATCCACACCCTCCAAACTTATCATTGGCACAACCATAATAAACTGCTCTTATGCCTATTCAATGTTTTATAATAAGCAACTCAGTAGGGTGTAAAATTCTACAATCACGACAGTTTCAAAGTATGCTTTACGATAAGAAAGTCAATGACGAATTTCAAAATTCAAAGAACACACCGAGTATGGATAAAGCTGTTGCACACATTATGCACGGTTCACAAGTAACATAAAGATCGCATTTTGAGAACTTCTCTGCAACTTCAGACTGTGAAAGACCAGAAGCTTGCCATTGCTCAAGTAGCTTATCAATGGATTCCATTTCTGCATGTCTTGTAGCCTGCCCTGATGTCATCACACAAATGAAAGGATGTCATGATCATTTCTTTTTCTAGAACTAGTTGTCTACATGATTGATAACCACAAAACTATAATTAAAAGAGAGGCATTTTGTTTATTTGTTAACAATTAAGCATGGTTTACAACAACTAATATAAAGGCTGAACTCCTTGCTCAATACCACTATAATTAAATGATATACAAAAGGTTGAATGTTGCACCATATAATACATGGCTAGTTTTCAAGGATTGTATATCAAGGAGTTGGGGTTTTGCTCAACTTCAGTAAAACAAGTGAGAACTTTCATATCAAGATGATTGTGGATCATACAAAACATTTTCTCTCCATCATTTATGAAATAAAACAATTAAGGATGCTTCAATTTGAAAGAGTATCATCATCACTTATCCCAGCCATTTGTGGTCGGCTTCAATTTGAAAGAGTATTAAATTAATTATATGCCGAACTACATATAAGTGTGAAAACAATGGCCACAGCCTGTAAATGCTGGTGGCATGTATTGAAAATGAAAGCAAGACAATGAATCAAAGGCTCTCTATTCTATTCATAATTGAACGAAAAATGTTCAAGCGCATACGTTTCTCGTCTCATTGGTGCGATTGCTCCCAAAACCAATAACCTTCCCATCCTCAACGATCACACAACTGATAAAGACAATTCAAACAAACTCCATAAATAACTTTCAAAACTCTCTTGAACAACACAAAATCTATTTGGATGGAGGCGTGAAGTGAATTATACAAAGAAAAGTGTTCATAATTTTTCCAAGTTCTTATATTTTCTATTTATAAAAAAAAATATAAAGCCTAAGATCACACTTAATTATGAAGCCATGTGAGCTTATTAAACAAGCAATTTAAAATATGTGATCCTTCTTCATAGCTATGATGCAAAAGGGACCATAGCAACCGACAAATATGAACTAACTTTTATACCTGCAACAACAATATGTTATTTATAAATGATATGCTACTCATCTAATAACAAACATGTGTTCAGCTAGAAACTCTTTTCTTGAATAAAGGTCTTGAACCAGAAACTTATAAGGAGGTCACTCAATAATTCACATATACAAAAAGAGGTGACACATGAATCATCATTCATATTACAACATAAATATGACTAATTGGCACCTATGGCTTTGAGATAGTATGTTTAAATAGTATATTTGTTATCATGATCAGGCAAGATTAATGCCAATAGTCTAAAATACTCTAGTTATTAGTTATGTTTCCAACACGGTATCACAGAGTGCATCATTAAGAGAACTGCCATTTTACTAGGGAGAAACATTTTGAGCAATCAATTAACCTCATGTCCAGAAAGAACATGCACAATTATTTACAAGTCCACAATTCCACATCGGCAAAATGTTTTTCTTTTAGATAGTAAACTCTCTCTCCAAGATCCTTCCAATCAATGCGAGGCATTAAAACATTTTTAAGGGAGGTAGTTTAGTCACACTTGATCTCTTTATGTAAGTTCACATAACGATATTGTTTATATTCGAAAATGCGGGCTGGGGACTCCGCCCCCTCCTTGATTTTGGGTGTAAACAAATCGATGAGTTGATATAGAATGGGTCTTGTCAAATTAAGTTTCGATAGAGAATTGGATCCTAATACCTTATCCCTCTCGGACCGCCAGCAAAGCCAGCTTCCCTCCTATTTCAACCTTGGAACTCAACAAGAAAGCTTCCGAAAAAGGGTTTGGAGAAAAAAGAGGATTTTTAGAAGAAGCGGTTTAGTAAAAGAACTAGAGAGGATAACCACAAATAAGCAACTAAACTAGGGAAATAGAAATACACAGGGGTAAAGAATCTAACTATGAAGTGCAAGAAGAATAAGAAGGTAAAAAACATGGAGATAAAAAGATAAGGCTAGACTAAACATGCATCAAGTAAAATGAGAAAACTAAGACTATAGAAATGAGGTATTGGATATGAAGAAGAAAGGAAAAGAGGTATCTACTAGTGAGACAAAAAGATACAAGAATAAGATGGGAATTAAAATAATAAGATATCATGAGAGAGAATAAACACGAGAGAAAGAGGAATGAAACTAATAGTAATAGATGACATGCAAGGAGAGTAAGAGAATAGATATAAAAGAGAGCTAAAAGGTAAGAGCGTTAGAAAGAAGGCTAGAGAAGTAAAGAATGAAACATTACAAGGGAGAAAAGGGATAGGTAAATATGGATTACTAATAATAGATGGTAAATGACATAAAAGAAAATAAATACAACAAGAAGAGGACAAGAGAGATGAAGCTATTGAGCAAAATATAAGGTGAATAACAACACAAATGTAAAGAGAAGAAAAGAGAGGGAGCAAAAGGGATAAAAGCAAGAAAGAGTAAGGATAACCTAAACTATAAGATGTTAAATGAAGCCAAAGCAAATACAAATGGAGAGAAAGGAGGACTTAAGCTACAAGATGAGAAAAGGAAAAAGTAAGTACAATCAAATAAGGAAAATAAGATAGAGGAGAGAGAGAGTAAGGGATGAGGGAGAAGAAAGAGATTGAGGGGGAGAACTATTCCATAAGATGAGCAAAAGAGGAAAGAGAAATAAATACAACTAACTAAGAGAAGAAAATGAAGAGAAAAAAAAGGGAATGGGCTAGGTTATCAATGAAGAGAGAGAAGAAAGGAAACTCATAAATACAACTTAATGGACAGGAATAAATGCAAAAAGAAAAGAAACTAGGCTATAAACAAGGACAAAAGAAAGAAATAAATACTATTAAAAAGGGAAATCAATACTAAAATAGAGGAGAAGATGAGGGAAAAAACTAGAATACAAGATAAAAGGGTAAAAGAGGAAAATCATGATGATAACCAACAAATGAAAATAAATACCAGAAAACAAATGGAAGAAGAAAGAAAACAACATTTAGGCCGGCGCCGGTGCCTAGAGTCGGCACCGATTTAGATCGATTGGTTGCACAGCCAATCTCGAGTTTTCAGTTTTTAACGGGGCAAATAGAAATAGGAGAAAGAGGGCCCAAAAAGTTTGATTATCCAGACTACCTTCGGTTTGATAGGGTAGCTTGAAGGAGTTAGTAGTTTAGTTTTGGATTGAAGGGTTTAGGTAGAATAGGTTTTGCTCAAATGGGCGCACCTTGGGGCTCTCTCACAGCCATAAGTTTGAGCATAAGATCAAGGGGTTTTGAGCATAGAATAATCTCAAAATCAAAGAAACTTGGGCATAGCATAGTCTCAAAATTATCAGAAAAATTAGACCTTAAGCCCGAGACAAAAGGGGCTATTTATAGACAAAATGGACCCATGACAGCCTGTAGGTCGGTTTTGTGCAATTTTCGGACCATTAGAGTTCTGGCGACGTTTGGAGTGGCATTGGCGCTGTTGGGAGTGGCGCCATGTCATTAATGCATCACTAATGATGGTCAACAAATATTAATTGCTCATTAATGCGGCTAATACGGCCCTGTCAGTGTCTTTGGAGCCATTGGCAATGGCGCCAACGACGTTTCGATTGCCTTCAAATCTCGTTTCAGGGACGTGTCGTGTTTTGGTGACTCTGGTCTGGATTTGATGGACCAATCATAGCTTGAAGCTGTTCCGAGTAGCGCTGGCGATGTCTGGAGTGTCGCCAGATACCAGCTGGCACGCCGTCTTCTTCAATTCTTCGACCAATCAGAATTCGACAACCACGGGTTGTAATGACTTCTGACGTGTCAGTACAAGTTTGCCATGTCGGTGGGTACGGATTGGCGCGTTAGGAAGTCATCTCAATCTTGTCGGCTAGGCTGTTTCTCACTTAGTGGAGGTCTTCAGGCCCGACGCTATTCGGAATGGAGCTGGAAGCATTGACAATGCCGTCAGACTTCTGTTCGTTCTGGAAGCTCATCAGGGGCCTGGAGTTGAGCGTTGTTTGCACTAGTGCTGGCGCCAGACTTTACGCCTTCCAATCTACTTGCTCTGTGATTGAGGTGTACCTTTAGACTTTTGGTAGGGTTTCAGTGGCCGTTGGGGCAACACTAGAGCCTTTCCCTTCTGGGGTGCTTCGAAGTCAGATGGCTCTGGGTCTGCCTTGCCTCTTGATGCCTCTAGTCCCACTGGGGCAATAAGGGTTTGGTGTGGAGGCTAGGTTTACGTAAAAAGGGATCTGGTGAGGTGAATTGTTTAAAATATCCGGGTGGTCTGCTTAGGATCTTTCAACCTATCCATAGTTTCTCTAGTCGAGATTGGGGTGTCTACAGATATGTATGAGGGTATTTTAGCCATAAAAGCAAGACTTAACTATGCAGAACAAATGAAGATCAATATTTCTCTAAAATTTGTGCATACAAACATTGAGCTACTTGTGCTTGTGAATCCTCAAAAAATTAGTATTCAGTTGGTCAAACATAATAAATTAATTCTCCCATTATAACTAATATTTAGAAGTACAAATATTTATTTCTTTAATATGTCGGTAAAGGAGTGACCATTTCTTTGTAAGTATAGGAGGGACAATACATACCCGACTGGGACTTCTAAGTTATCTAATGCAAATTTTGCCTGCAAAATGTAAAGATAAGGAACAATTCCATTAGATTTTAGACATGGCATAAAAGAAGGTAGATGATTTTCATAAATGAATATCAGAGAAGTTTGACATGAATCGAGAAAGGGCATGGTGTAATCGCACCCACCTATAGAAACAAAAAAGAAGAGCTAAAAAATAGGGAACCCCAAATACATATGATAAAAAATATTATGGAAACAAAAAAACTATACAAAAAATTGGGGAGCATCTACTTCGTACAATTTTAGACAACCTCTCTGAAATTGGTTTTATTTCTAGGCCTTTGAATCTTGAAGCACACTAGCCTTGCGAACCATAAGGCACATGGACCCATGGTCGATAGTCCACACCTGAACCATAGTCTAGCCACAGGACATCCCCTAAATATTCCATAGAACCCATTTTAGGAGACTGGTCCCCCTAAGAGGCAGGTCTTAAGTGTAAAAAGGAAGAGAAATCCGAAGTTGCTATTTTCTCGAAATGTTTTTTGAAATTACTTGACTGCACTCTGCAGAAGGCATAATCCGACATGAAATATCACAAAATAAGCAACCGTGGAGAAAATCACTTGAAGTTGAGCTAGAAAGAGCTCAGCCACGTGGACTGCATTGCTGAGGGGCCTTGAGCCCAGCAACACGGAGCATGTTGCTCATCCTATCAACGCACCTCATATGTGTTATGCCTAGAAGCAAGTTTAAGTGAATTACTTGGCGACCCCCAAGGTAAAACCCTAGAAGTAAAATTTAAGTGAATTACCTGGGGAACTCAAGATAACCTCTGGATTTGCAAAACTTAAAGATCGAGGAGAAAAGATTCAATCATTTTCCATCTGATCCGGGCCCCAGTTTAGGGTGCCGGGCCTATAGGCATGGCCTCCCAGGTACTTTCTATGTTTTCCTTATTTCCTTATTTTCCTTGTTATCCTATTTTCCCCCAAAAAATTCGTATTCCTAAGGTCCGCCTCGGACAACAGCTTGTGGGAAAAGGTCTTTCAGAAGTGATTTCTCATAAACTACAATTCGACAGTATTCACTATTTATCCACATTAAATAATTAAAAATGGACACGAATAGGGATGAGTTAGACTTTGAATACTTTGTCCGGTAAACATCAATACATTAACCAAACCTTTGTTTCGCAGCTAAGCATCCTCTATGGTTCTGTAATTCACCAAATATCATGGTTTCGCCCTCGTTCAAGCTTTGGGCATGTAGTTGCTCAAGCTTTTAGCCCCCTCATTTCTCTCTACTAGATAAGCAAGTTGGGGTTTTATTTCTTGTCCATTTTGTCCATCCTTTGTTGTGAACAAGCTTTCTCAGGTCATATAGAAGAAAACAACCATCAAAGTGAACTCCTAAGCAAATGCCACAGTCAATTAGCATTCACCATCAATGATTTTGCTCCTCCTTGCAAAATCTTGGTATTAGCTTTGCATAAGGTGAGTACAATCTTCACAATAAATGCTAAATTAATACCTGATTGCCACATTTCTTGTCTTTTAAAGAAATGCTTATCTTCATCAAATTCCAATGTAATCTCAACAGCTTCATAGGCAGCTTCATTATAATAGATGGCTCCAACAATTGCATGTAAACAGATAAAAGTTAAACACTAAGTTCTACATGGTATTTGAGAAATGTGAATTGTGATCCATCTTATATTTCACTCTCATCACCATCAAAATTTTCACTCTCTATAATGACATTATGATTGTCCCTCTGAAACCCATTAAGATTTCTCATATCAACAATGATATCATAGCTTATTCCTCAGAAATCCAATAATATCTCTCTCAAATCTGGCCATAAAATAAACAACAAAGCAATAAAACATGTATTTGAAACATATAAAAGTACCTGTTCCAAGGCCAGCCCCATGAATGTCATTGAAAATTGAAAATCATCTTCCTTCATCGAACCCATCTACCAATAAAACTTGCAATCTACCAAATCAGGGAAAGAAAAAATAAAAAAAAGGCTTCAAATTGAAACCCAAATAGCATTAATGGGTAAAATAATACTTCAAAAAAGAAAAGAGAGAGAGAGAGAGAGAGAGGGGGGTTTTGCCAAAGCCATGGTTTTGAAGGGGGTTCATAGCACGACTTTTTCCGATGCCTTCATAAACAAGAATAACATAAAGAGAGAGGAAGCAACTCTCTTCACACACAAATCTCTCTCTCTCCTCTGCAATAAACCTCCCCAATCTCTCTATTTCTTGCTCCACTGCAAGAAAATTTCACCTCACGTCCCAATGCCTTTTCTAATTTAGAGAGAGAAAGGAGGAGTAAAACTGGTAGAGAGCGAAGCTTATGCACCAAAAATGGTACAAACAAGAGGTAAAAAAGACTCTTTATACACCGTAACACGGGGTATTTAAAAGTACACAGGGGTCCCTGTCACCCCTCTTTATACTCTCTCTCTCTCTTTCACTCTCTTTCTCTCTCTCCTCAAATATATCCACGAATTGCCCAATTTGGCTTCAAAATTTAAACAAATACCTCTCAAACACTTCCTCCCCAAATCAAGTTTCTGGCCCCTTTATCTCTCTCTCTTTAAACCATAGTTACCAAACAATCGTATCTTTTTCTGCCTATAATTGTTTTTGAAAGATAATTTTTTTCCCCTGTTTTGTCTATTGCAGCCATTGCTACTTTCATGCTTTTGAAAAGAAAATTATTATTTTAAAAAAAATCCTAAAATAGAAATTTTTATCCCCACTGTGTTCTTCAAAGCCACAGTTGCAGATTGAATTTTTTTTTCCTTTTTTTTAAAAAAACTTAAAACAAATAGATGCAGATTTCAGTTGTTATTATGGAAAATCATTTTGTAAATGAAATATTGATTATAGCAAATCATTTTGTAAAGTAAATCATTACACATGCAGATTTCTGTGATTATTTGTGATAATTGTTTTTATAAAAATACTGTTTATGGCACAAATTGGAGCTCAAAACATAGTCTTTTACTGATGAATGAGAAACACAGAGTATGTGATAACAAAGATAAACAATATAGTGTAAAACTGTAAACTGTAAACAGGAGCAAGCAATTTTACCTATAGGATTATTTCCCCAAACCTAATTCTTCAGCTCCGCTTGCTGTTTCCCCAAGAAAATGAAAAACCCTCTTCCTTTTCTCCCTCTAAAAATCAGTTAGGGCCTCCTCACAAATCAGTATAGTTAGGGCTTTCTCTCAAACAACATCGCAAATCAGAGAGAAAAACCTCTTCAAACTATCCCAAATCAGCAACCGATCTTCCTTTTCTCTCTCTAAAAATCAGTTAGTGCCTCTTCCATTAGGGTTTGTGAAGCCGATGATCTGTTCCTTCAGCCCTATTTTCTTCTCTTCCTGCTTCTCTCTCTAAATCGTAAACACTGAGATGTGAAACCCAAATTTCTACGAGCTTCTTTTCGATTAAAGAAATTTATAAACTTTAACTCTAGTTATGGAGTAACCATGGTAACCATACCATAGTTAAATCACTGTAATGAGAAAACAAAAATCTGTATTTCCTCCCCAAATCAAGTTTCTGGCCCCTCTGTCTCTCTCTCTCTAAACACATTACTTTTTAAGGAATGCTGTTATGGGTTTATGGGCATGAGAGGCCTGTAGTTCCATGGTTTGCTGCACTCCCCAACCTCTCCCGCTCTCACCCACGCACGCCCATAGCCTCTCTTGAAGCCCCTGAAGAAGGTCTCTTGCCCTAAGCTCTGTTGCTTATCATGAACAATAGGCAAGTATTTTTTTTTTCTTTTTCATGTTTTACATAGCTCATTTCTATGTAATGCAGAAGTATGGGATTATGAGGTGGGTAATAGAAAAAGATAGGGTTTAGGATTTCATAACGATAGAATGTGAGTGCTGGCATGAGAGAGAGAGAGAGATAGAGAGAGAAATGATTCTAGTTGAGTGTTGTATCAGTTTTAAAAAATTATTCTGTGGTTATTTTTCTGGTTTTTTTCTTTCTCAATATTTCTTTTTGTTATTTAGCCATCAATTTTGTTTTGTTTATATGGCAATACCACCTGTAATGGATTTGTGCATGTGATTTTTGGGATTTTTTTAATTAAAATTTATTATTATAACAATGAATTCTTTTCTTAGACAGACCTTGATTTTGCAATTTGCTCAAGAAAATTTATGGGACACTTTTTAATTTTCATTTTGTGAGATTTGTTTTACCCAAAAGCTCGAGGATATGACAGTAGGTTATACTAGGGATATTCTGTAAGATAGAGAGGAGTTTCTAAATGAAGGAATCTACATGCATTTTGGTTCTTTTTGGTATTTCAGAGTAGACTTAGATTTTAATTTTTTTATTTTTTTTGGGGATTATTTGTAGTTGGTTTTATGGGGCATTTTTATAGTTTATCAGTGTGAATAGATTTGATTTTGGAGGATTTATCCTCGAGCTTTTCCCAAAATGAACTCCTTTAAATATGATTTGCTCTTGAATAGCCCTTTTCTAGCACAAAAAACAATGCAAAATTGATGGTATTATTTAGTACTTAATGTTCACAAAGATGTTTATGGGTAGTTTTTTTAGTAAATTGTAGGCCATGGATGTTGTTGCCATTGGAAAATTATTGGTGGGTTGGGATATGGGTTGTACTAGTCATATTTGGTTAATCATTGTGGATAATTATAAAATTCATGGATTTGTGTTGCTGAATCGATAGTACATAGTGCTGAACTATGCTGAATTTGATCATATTCGATAATCAAACTCTAACACATTTCTACTGTCTACAATGGCAGCAGATGTATGAGCTTGATGATCCAAATTTTAACATAATGATGTGTCATTAAATAGGGTCAAGCTCATGTAATTATCATCACACACAATGTGCATCGATTCCCTACTTAATTGTACAGCCAAAACTCAATTAATTGAAATAAAACTGCTGAAAAAATGGCAGTTGACTGTTGTGATATCAGCAGCAACCAGCTGCAATTTTGATAAAAAATAATCCATCAAGATGGCTCCAATGGTTCAAACATAATTTCACAAATTGAGTCTATTAATTGGACAAGCAAGACTTTAGATCAAGTTACTAAGACTTGATCAAACTTGATCGATTATACTGCTGAATATCGGCAGAAGAACTCTTATAAATTGATTATCGATAATGTATACTACTACTATTAAGTGTAGTTCTAGTAAATTGTCATTAACAGCCAAAATAATTATTCAGTAGCCTTTCATTTTTTATGGTTGTTTCTTATCTTCTTTAGTTGGTTGATGGTTCATATTGCATTTTGGGGGGCCTATACTATTATTCTTTCTTGATCTATTGCGGATGAAATTGCTTTAAAATGGTTGGGCTACTTAATGTATGGATTAAACTGGTTAATTAACAGGTTTCCAGGTTTGATAAATTCCAGGCGGTTTAAAAACACAGGTTTCCAGGTTTGATAAATTCCAGGCGGTTTAAAAACACAGGTTTCCAGGCTATCTCTAAATTCCAGGCAGGTTACCAAACACAATATTTACAAGTAGCTACAAGAGCCAGCTTCACGGAGAGAAGGAACTTCCAGGTTCTTGATAACAGCATGCTTCCAGTTGTCAAACAGGCCCTAAATGGAGAGAGAGCATTAGAAATCTAGTGCCTTATAGTGTGATATAGTAGAATTCTCATTCTCTCAGTTGTCTTGATAAGCTAACTTCCTTTGCAGGTCTCTCAATTGGGGGCAAAATCACTTTTGCCTCGATCACCAGTTGCGGATGAAAATTCAGGTATACATTTTAGGATTATTACGACTTTTTTACTGAAACATTGGTGGGTTTCATGGTAATAACAGGCCCATCTACTTAATTTCTGAGCTTGAATGGAAAATGGTTGGATTATTTATCGCATTAGAAACAAATTTACAGGCTATTTCTGGTACATATTTAAGAATAAATACAATTTATTGACTGAAATGTTGCAGAGGTTCATGGAAATAACAGGCTGAACTACTTAATTTCTAAGATTTTAATGGAAAATGGTTGGATTATTGATCTCTCTCTTTTGTTTCTTTTTTTCTCCCGAATTTTGTGGCATCATTTCAATAAATGAGATTCCTTATGTCATTAAAAATAAATATTCCAAATGTTAAATTCAAAATAAAGATTCAATAACACTTGACAACATTTTTGAATTTTTTATTTTTATAAGTTTATCGCATTATGAATGAATCACAGATGGTATACATTCCTAGGAGTTTTATAAAATTCCTGCAAAAATTTCTATTTCTGCATTACATGAGTGATAGGTGTTTTAGCGGAACTTCATCAGCAATTATCCATTAGAGCTTTATGGGAAATGTATAGGTGAATTCATAGCAGTAATGTGAAACTGCCAAGTCTGGAACCAAACACTGGGAACAGGCCAAGTCGACTGGTTCCAAATATATATATATATTTTTTTGGGACTTCGCTGATTCTTGGGCTTGGGACTGAGCCTTTCATACCTAACTCGGGCTTGGGTCCCTTGTTAATCCCGACCAGAGTCATCATTTTTTAACACTGATATATAATGAGCTCAAACAAGGTGAAATGGGTTTAATCTGTTTTAATGTTTTCAATTAACATAATATTCCTTTAAGTGATCTGTGGAAACTTTTCAGAAATTTCTTGCTTCTCAGAGGATGCTACAGAGTAATAGACAACCACTTAAAACTGAATTTATCATGACAGTTTTAAATTTACTATGATTAATAGAACAATATCAACATAATTGGCAGCTCAATTTATCTGTGTATCTTGAAAGGTAATAGCCATTTCATTAACTGGAATGATAATGCAATATAAATTGGGGAAAAATAAGAAAGAAGAAAACAACATCAGAAATCTTACATCATATTCATCAGACACATGTTTATTGATTTCCCAAAAAAAAAAAAAGAAAATTAGTAGGGGTTTATCTAAACCCAGCTTAGTTACAGAAACATAGATGGGTTTTGATAGAGTGTTTTAGTGTTATTGCTAAGCAGATTGGGTTTCTTGTTATGGATTCAACATTGGCCTCCTTAGTGTTTTGGCTTTAAGGGCATAACCTGGTGTGTATTGTGTTATACCTCCCTAGTACTCATCATCTGATCTTTGTTCAGTTGGTTTTAGAACTCTCATTGTAGCAAGTGCATGAAGGTTCTAGATGTGTTAGAAATTATATTGTGTTTAGCTCATTATAAATATCCTTATTTATCTTTATCTTTATCTTCATAACCATTTTTGTTAAAGGCCGCATTGTAGTCGAAGCCCAAGAAATACTAATTCCCGTACCACCATGGTTGATTGTGTAGAGTACACTTAGAATGACTTGATCTACCCAGTTTCTGTTCTGACTGAATCATCTAGGGCTATTGGTTCCCCTGTTTTGTTTAATGGCCAATCCAAGTTTTTTGGTTTTGAATAAAAAGACAGTCTTCTTCCATGGAATTAACTCAAAAGAGAGTGATCTGGTTCTGGAAGGATTCCTGGTTAGGTGAGGCACCACTTATATTACTATTTCAGGTTATGGATTAAGGTTAGTTTTGATGCTTCATTGCTCATTGCCGTCATCTTTCCCAAAGTAAGTCCTACAACCGCCTACAATGACAGATTACAGTTTGATGATTTCTGAAATGAAAGACCAATCTCCCAGTTAAACTTTATTCTGATGAAAGATTGTATAGCTTTCTTATGGAAGTTGTTGATCTTATTGTACAAATCATGTTAGTGGGACCATAAGAAATGCTTCTCTTGAATCTTGATGGCCTTTTGCTCTATGGATTTAGAACACCCGTATTACTGCTACAATCTGTATGATTCAAAAATCTCCACTGAAGCAGGCTGAATCTTCAAGCTGATGGGATCATAATGCACCATATTATAGATAATGTTGGGTGACAGAATTTCAATGTATAATTTTCTCCAGCCTGAATATTTTTACGGTATTTCTTTTGCCGGTTTATGGTATTACTTTTTGTTGGGGATGGGATCAGAGAATTGGGGGTATCTTGTTATTCAGTTGTTCTCCATGAATTTAACATTAATGAGTGTAAGAAAGAAAACCATATTTTGATAGAAAACCATATTTTGATAGAAAAACATTCAGTTGTTCTCCATGAATCACCAACCAATCTGCATACAAACACTCCACACACACTCATGCATGTGTTCTCTATACTCACCATGAATCCAATCGGAGGTGCTTGTTTAGTTCAAAGATTGGTCAAACACAGCCGATTTGCTCATGATCATAAATCTTGGTTATGCTTGTCTTCTAGTTATCTTAGGGCGTGTTTGATAATAGGTTGTGTCTTCCTAGAAGTGGGAACTTATTAATACTGTTCATGTTTTGTGTTTGATAAAAAAATGGAAGTTTAAATGGGAACTTCACAGTACTATTCATCTTCCTATCTCTCGTGTAAAAAAAGTTCCGACCAAAAGGTCGGAACTTAAAATTGGAACTTCGTTTTAACACTTCACCCCCGAACCCTAGTTCTTCTTCTTCTCTTCTCTTCGTTCCCTTCTTCCAATCTTCAGCCGTTGAGCACCCATCTCTTCGTAGCACGACCCCTCTCTTCTGTTCTTCGCGTTCAGCCGCTGAGCCACCCCTCTCTTCGCAGAACGTCACTATCTCAGGCAGACTCTTCTTTTCACACGCAGCCCTCGCTAGCTGTTTTTGACCTCTGACCCTTGCTATTGATCTTGAGGTATGCTATTGACTCTTATTCTCTTTGTGTTATTGATCTCTGTGTTTGTTCTGGAGCTCTTGAAGCAAAGAGATCTTATTCTCTCAGTGTTATTGATCTTGAAGTATGCTATTGACTTTGATTTTCTTCGTCTTTCTCTGTCTATCTTTTCTTTGAGCTCTGATCCTTCCTATTGAGGTCTGATCTGTGTTCTTCATCTTTCTTGAGGTATTTGCCCCCGACTGCCCTAACCACAACGAATAGTATTGATGTGTTTTATTTAATAAAATCAGAGTGAATAGCATACCTTTTATTTCTGATTTTGCAGACTTTTAGCAACAACCCAATAGATCAGAGCTCCGTTACAAAAAGAATAGAGCTCAGTTCCAAACTGATTATTCAAACAGTTTGTAATAAAATTTGAGCCCTTTTTTTTTGTGTTTATTGGGCGATTTTACAGATTTTTCGCAACAGCCCAATAAATCAGAGCTCAGTTACAAAAAAAATAGAGCTCAGTAACACACTGATTATTCAAACAATTTGTAATAAATCTGAGTCCTTTTTTTTTGTGTTTATTTGGCGATTTTACATATTTTTTGCAACAGCGCAATAGATCAGAGCTCAGTTACAAAAAAAATAGAGCTCAGTTACAAACTGATTATTCAAACAGTTTGTAATAAAATCTGAGTCCTTTTTTCTGTGTTTATTTGGTGATTTTACAGATTTTTGGCAACAACCCAATAGATCAGAGCTTTGTCACAAAGAAATGGAGCTCAGTTACAAACTGATTATTCAAACAGTTTGTAATAAAATCAGAGTTCTTTTTTTTTTTTTGTGTTTATTTGGCAATTTTACAGATTTTTTGCAACAGGCAAATAGATCAGAGCTCAGTTACAAAAAAATAGAGCTCATTTACAAACTGATTATTCAATCAGTTTGTAATAAAATTTGAGTCCTGTTTTTTTGTGTTTATTTGGCGAGTTTACAGTTTTTTCGCAACAGCCCAATAGATCAGAGCTCAGTTACAAAAAAAAATAGAGCTCAGTTACAAACTGATTATTCAAACAATTTGTAATAAAATATGAGTCCTTTTTTTTATGTGTTTATTTGGCGATTTTACATATTTTTTGCAACAGCCCAATGGATCAGAGCTCAGTTACAAAAAAAATAGAGCTCAGTTACAAACTGATTATTCAAACAGTTTGTAATAAAATCTGAGTCCTTTTTTTTTTTTTGTGTTTATTTGGCGATTTTAGAGATTTTTCGCAACAACCCAATAGATCAGAGCTCAGTTACAAAAAACATAAAACTCAGTTACAAACTGATTATTCAAACAGTTTGTAATAAAATCAGAGTCCTTTTTTTTTTTTGTGTTTATTTGGTGATTTTAAAATTTTTTTGCAACAGCCTCATAGATCGGAGCTCAGTTACAAAAAAAATAGAGCTCAGTTACAAACTGATTATTCAAAGAGTTTGTAATAAAATCTGAGTCCTTTTTTTTTGTGTTAATTTGGCGATTTTACAGATTTTTTGCAACAGCCCAATAGATCAGAGCTCAGTTACAAAAAAAATAGAGCTCAGTTACCAATTGATGATTCAAACAGTTCGTAATAAAATCAGAGTCCCTTTTTTTTTTGTGTTTATTTGGCGATTTTACAGATTTTTCACAACAGCCCAATATATCAGAGCTCAGCTAAAAAAAAAATAGAGCTCAATTACAAACTGATTATTCAAACAGTTTGTACTAAAATCTGAGTCCTTTTTTTTTGTGTGAGTTTATTTGGCTCATTGGGTTACACAGCATAGACTTTGATGAGTTGATTAAGATTTTTCTGAGTTGCAAGGGGGTGAGTTCCTTCTCCTGAGCCCCATTTTCAAACATTGGGTAAAGCAAAGTGATTCGGTCTTGTGAAATTTGTTAATAGATTGCATCTTACTCGAGTTAGGCATTTCGTGTTTTCCTTCTTGGCATATTTTGAGTTAATTTGCAGTATGTGTTTTAAAATTAAAGGTTCTTGACATGATTGCATCTTATTGGGTGATTAGAGGTTCTTGGTGTTCACTTTCGTCTTTTTTTTTTTTCTTATTCATTCTTATAAAGTGGCCAAATAAGGATTCTACTTACGGTGACTTTAGTTCACATGTTTTGAATAAATAGATTGAATATACAATTGGTTTCAGGAAGATGGCAACCTGATATATTTTTAATTGGTTACTACGAGGTTTGTCTTTCTTGGTTCTTGGTTATTTGAGCCGTTTTGGTTATTTCAATTCCTTCTTATTTAATATTTTTGTTACTGATCTACGGTTATTTGATTTGATCCTTTCTGGCTGGAGTTTATCATATTCGTTCTTTTGCTTTTCAACTTCTGGAATTTTCTTTTTTGAGTCGTTCCAACAATGACTTCAGCAAAGTGTTAACAAAACAAAGAAATAAAAATACTGAAAAAACAGCAAATGAATGCAACTTGTGGCCATTTTTTATGTTTTTTGAAAAACTACAAGAGTTTCTCAATGCATATGGTGTGGGAGTTTTTTTCATGAGTAGATAACTATAGGAGTATTACTTTTTTGTTATTTTTTATGTTTGGGTTTGTTGAATTTTACTTAGCTCCAATTATGAATGCTGTAGCTACCATGTTCTTTTTGTTACCTTTCTTTTTTTAATGAATAATGCTTATGGGTTCATGAAATCTGATATATTTTTTCTAAGATATACAACTATGATGTGGGTTTGTTTATATCTTTTTATGCAAACAAGATGTGCATGAATTACCAACATTTTCATTTTCTTATTACTTTTGGTTATTTTTGTATTTGGGTTTTTGATATTTTCTCTGTGATATAGTGCTAATCTTGCTTCCTATTTGTGAATAAAATACTGGATTTTACTGGAATTGAGAATAATGTTGCTTACTTTTTTGTGATTTTTGTTTTTGGGTTTGTTGAGTTTTACTTAGCTCCAATTATGAATGTTGTAGCTACCATGCTCATTTTGTTACCTTTTTTTTTAAGAATAATGTTAGGGTTCGTGAAATCTGCTATATTTTTCTAAGATATACAACTATGATGTGGGTTTGTTTATATCTTTTTATGCAAACAAGAAATGCATGAATTACCAATATTTTCATTTTCTTATTACAGCTATGATGTGGGCATTTTCAATTATGTATGTTTAAACTATTACAGGTTATTGTTGAATGGGCTGGTTTTGTACATGGTTATATATGGATGCATGAATTGTAAATGTTGCTTGACATGCATCACAAATGTCTTAGCAGATAACATACAAATGTTGTGTGCCATTATAATCTTAGAGAGAGAGCACACAAATGTTGTGTGCATGGCTTGTGAATGACGTATATTTTTGAATTGTGGGTGATGTATATTTTTTAGGCTGGGATATGGATGCATCAGTGGTGAATGTAAGTAGTGCTCAAGTTATTACATGTTATTGTTGAATGGGCTGATTTTTTACTGCTTGCATTATGCATGTGTGTTTGAATGAGCTGATTTCTTACTGCTTGCATTATGCATGTGTGTTTGAATGAGCTGATTTCTTACTGCTTGCATTATGCATGTATGTTTGAATGAGCTGATTTCTTACTGCTTGCATTTGCAATTATGCATGTTTAAACTATTACAGGTTATTGTTGAATGGGTTGGTTTTGTACATGGTTATATATGGATGCATGAATTGCGAATGTTGCTTGACATGCATTATAAATGCCTTAATAGATAACGTATAAATGTTATGTGCCATTATAATCTTAGAGAGAGAGAGAGAGAGAGAACACACAAATGTTATGTGCATGACTTGTGAATGACGTATATTTTTGAATTGTGAATGATGTATATTTTTTAGGTTGGGATATGGATGCATCAATGGTGAATGTAAGTAGCGCTCAAGTTATTACAGAAAAATAATATTGTACTTTACTTTCAATTGATATTGTATTCCAAAAAATAATATTCTACAAATTAATGAAAAATAAATAATATCTAGGTCTAGTAAAAAAATAAATAAATACTTTACATGTTGCCTATTACTTAAAGCTCATCCCATACAACTATCTAGTTCTTCTTTAACTTCACAAGAGGTTATCAAACACAGAAACCAGGAATTTCTTAACTTCTCAGGAGGTTATCAAACACAGAAACCAAGAACTTCTTAACTTCCCAGGGATGTTATCAAACACAGAAACCAATAACTTCTTCATGAACTTCCAATTTCCTATCCATGAACTTGCTTGCCACTTCTTAACTTCCCAGGGATGTTATCAAACACAGAAACGAAGAACTTCTTTATGAACTTCTAATTTATAGTTCTTCAGGAGCTTCCAATTTCATGTTCATGAACTTGCTTTCCGTTATCAAACAGATCCCTTAGCTAAAGGAAACTCAGGTTAGGTAAAAGATGAAACCAATTTTAGAAACCTTGTTCTTTGGTGGGACAAATAGAATATATCACCCCCTGGGGAGAGAGAGAGAGAGAGAGAGAGAGAGAGCGAGAGAGAGAGAGAATAGACGAATAATTATATGTAAATAACATATAAAGTTTTTGACATGTATATCGGACTTTAAAGAGTTTTAGAGCATTTTTTTAGGACTAAATAAAGAAAGAATGAAAGGTCTGACCAATGATGGATATATGCCTATAAGAAAACGAAACATGCAAGAAATGCCGCACAATACATGCAACTACAGTTACTGCATTAGCCAATGGCACAATCAAATTAATTTTTCAAAAAATCAAGCAACTTTAAAACACTTGGGTAATCATGTATCCTCAAAGTTTATTCTAAGTTTTGTTCCCAATTAATAATGTATCCTCAACCATCGGATTCTAATGATAGTGATTGTGACCTCATCATCATCATCATCATCATCATCATTAGATTAGCTAAACAAATCCTAGTCCACTATTTTGCTCTATCAAGGGTCATACCCTCAGTGAAGCCATAAGTCCCTATATATTTTTTCACTAAATTCAACCATGTCCTTTTGGGCCTACCTTTTGCTCTTTTTTAGGCTTCCACTTGAACTAACTCGCACCTCCTAATAGGTGTTGTACTGGATGTGTGCTGCACATGGCCAACCCACGTAAGTTTACTTTCTCTAATTTTATTGCCTATTGGAAACACACCCAAGTTCTCCGAATGTACTCACTTTGAATTCTATCACGCATCCTATGACTATGTTATTTCTTGACCCCCCAACATTCTGCCTCATAAAGCAAAGTTGATGTCACAGCTATCCTATAGAACTTTCCCTTTAGCTACATTACTATACGGCAATCACAAAAAACTTTAGTTCCACATCTTCACTCCACCCACCCAGCTCTAATTCTATATGCGACCTCATTGTGCTAAAAATAAATTTTCATATTGTGTACTCTTCCAAAAAATTTCCAGTAACTGCCTTGAACCCACTTCTCTTGGTTAATCCTTTTTTTTTTCACATGCAGTAAGCTGCATTTGAAGTTCAAACCCATTGCTAGTTTGTTAGCAGAACTTGAAAGTGCTCCCATGGATTCAAAGCCAATAAATTTTCAGAGATGACCACTGATTCAAAACCCTATAACTTTGCAGAGGTCATAACCAATATAGAATTTGAAGGAGCTCCCATGGACCCAAATTGTCAAGAATGTTTCAGAAGAATTCATCAAGGTCACAATAGAGAGAACCCGAGATCTCAGTGCCATATAATGTCAAAGAAACATCAATTTATCATGAAAATTGAAAGAAATCCAATGAACTGATAACACTAGATTGTTTCAGGCGCATGTGTGAGCTTATTCCAGTGTTACTGAACCAAATGGGCCACAAATTTGAAGCAAAAAAAATTAAGAGTTCATAAAATTCTTGAATTAGGGTTTGGGTAGCGATTTAGAATTTATGCAAAAAAGTGGCTTATCGTATGTAGTAAATGGATAGAGAGCTTCAATGAAGTAAAGGAAGAAGAAGGAGAGACATAAAGCTTTGAAACAAGAAGACCAGTACTTCGTCGGATATAGGTTAACAGTCATGCAATGATGCATGTCTAGCCATCTGTGGCTGGACTATTGGCGAAGAAAGCGTTTTCTGGCGACCCAACTTACTCGTTTGATGAGGAATTTGAAGATGAGATGATTGATAGGGCCCAATTTAAGTCTGGGTTCTCTCCTCGCTTTAGCCACAATTGTGATATTTGGCAAGAGATTTGACCAAAGGTTGGTTGCGAAGAGGCTTTCTTCACAGGTGGATTAAATGGTTTAAAGGAGATCTATGGTCCTATTTTCATTTTTAACAGGAAGACGGGCAAATTGGCACGGCCCCATCCAGTAGGCCTCGTTCAATCTTGCGGATTCCTAAACATGAATAACTAGAAGGACCATCTCACAGCAGAAGGAAATATATAAAAAATTTCTATGGGAAACGAGGGAATTGCATAAACTGCTGGTCAACCCCGAAGCAAAGCTGGCAAAGCAGGCTTAGAGGGGGTTTCGACTCTTAGCTCATTGCAATAGCCTTAGAGCTGGGTCTTTTGTTAGGTCAAGAAAACCTCCTCCTTGGGCCATCCCCCTTGCACACTCCCTCCCTTTTGGCTTGGGGGAGCTAGTTTCCTCTCCATGGGAAATGCATAAGAAGTGTACGCAGCAAAACAAGGCCCTGAATGAATAAAACCACTGAAAAAAAAACCTGCAATGGTGTTTGTAGAGAGGCCGTCCTTCACCTTGCCTCTCCGTCAAGGCGTAGTTGACTCCTGAGAACTAGGACTGGGAGAGAGACCAAGGTTGTTACAGACACTTGGCTTTGCGGGGTCAAATTCAATTAGAGGGAAGGCATGCTTGGTTACTCTCCTAGAAGGAGGCATTCGTCAGCGTAGGAAGGCCTACCATGAGAGGTTTTTGAGCCTTTAGCTTCACTGCTCAAAGCTCTGTACTTCGGTGTTCAAAGACTGAAAGTTGCTTGCCTAGCAATCAAGTATGGCTTTGCCTTTGGGCTAGTGTGTATAAATAGCAACATAAACAATGGAGAACCAGATTCTTTCTGATTCTTCTTCTTGTTTAACCATTGGTTACATCAACTTAGAGACTTGATCTGCTTAAATGTTTGAGTAGATACGCGTGAAGTTTGAAAATGTCTATGGAACTTCCCAAATATCTATGATCTCAGCCAATTGCGGCATAACAATGATCTCTTGCTCATCATAAAATGGAATAGTAGTAAAACATTGGATTTGGTTCTCTTCATAATGTCGCTATATCCCTTTGTTCTAATCATTAGTCCTCTGAAACCCTATATCCATATCAAACATGATCACATATACTTGTCCCCATGCAACATAGGTGTTAGGTACCACCTTGCCTGGCAGAGCTAGTAAGCCATGCAGTGAGTGACCATTCAGGAGCATGTATGTCAGATGCAGTCCCCCATCCCCTCTTTAAGAGTTCCTGGGTACCCCACGCCAAGCAAAGTTAGTAACCAGTGTAATAGATGACCATTTCAAGCAGTTTGGGGAGCATTTGAGTTAAACGCAGCGTCAACCCCTCCAAACAAATCACGTGGAGGTTAGGGTATCCGATTAATCTAGATTCTTGACATGCTTAATCAAAATTCTTGAATGTAAACTAAAGTCGTAACCTAAATTCTTGAATGTCGGATTGTATTAGAAAAATACCTCAATCTCAAACCTTGAACAGAATATTGATTGCACTAGAAAAGTATGTCAAATGTTTTTCCTCTTCAAAACCCCAATTTTAAATTGTTGAGAAAATTTGAAATTGCATAGAATTCGTGTAGAGGTTTTAAATTCAACTTCTAGAGCTTAGAGAAAACAAATAATTGAAAAAAGAAAACATATTAGAGAGAGAAAAAAATTTGTCAAGGATTCTAGAGAATTTTAATGATTTGGTATTGATGGGGTTGCCCTAGGCCATCAGCCTTCTTGATCATCATCGATTGATCCAATCCAGGTAAGTACGCTCTCTCTCTACTTCATCTCCATTTCTAGCACTATCATAGCCGTTTTCTCTCTTTCTATACCCTTCGATGAAGAACCAAACAGATCTTGATTCATTCAATTGAAATCAAATGTGGGTAGGGTTTTGGTGTCTGGGACACACCTATTGCAGGGGTTTACCTTTCGAAAATCCATCTTGGAGGTAAATTTTGGAGCCAAAACTTTACTGGTCTAACATCTCAACAACCAAAAAAAAAAGATTTTTAAGCGTTGGAGATTGTCTTTTTTGTACTTCTTTTGGACACTTCATTTCAATTCTTCGAAGATCACTAGATCTACACTGTTTTTGGAGCTCCAAATTCAGAAACCTGAGGGGGAAATGGATTTGCAACTGTAATGTGATTTGGGTCATAAATCGTTTGAAACTCATGGCGGATGAATGACTCAGCTGACTGACAGAATACTTTTTCATCAAATATACCACCAAAATATATTTTTTCATTGACAAATAAACAATTTAGATCTTTGTGCTACACACTTGTGTACACTAAAAATCTAATTTGATGTACATCTTCATGTTAACATGTTTAAATATGGTTATCAAACTATTCTCATTGAATGTTACCTTAAAAGTTACAAAATTCAGCCTCACCCATCTTTGCTATCAAATGCTATATAAATAATAAATAAAACATAATTTCACATTAAGTTAGCTCAATAATTTTCTGCAGTTGACTCAATATGACAGTTCAAGGGAAAAAAATTCTCTGTCTTTCCAAACAACATGCTCGTAACCAAATAGTTGAGTAAAGCAACTCACCAATTGCTCATGAATCACTTCATCTTCAGGGAGTTCCATCTCAGCCTCCATTCCCAAAGAAGTCACCCCTTTATCAGTTATCCCACAAGGCACAATATGCTTGAAAAAGCTTAAGTCAGGATCAATGTTAAAAGCCAATCCTTGAGAAGTTATTCCTGATGATATCCTCATGCCAATGGCGCCAATCTTTCTCGACCCAACCCACACGCCAGTTTGCCCACTTTCACCTGCATGGGCCTTTACATTATAGAGAGATGACAACCTCACCATTGTTGCTTCAAGATTCTCAACGTACTTTCGAGCACCTAGCCCAGCTTCTTTTAAAGAGAGAATTGGATATGGAATGGCTTGTCGGGAACCATGGAAAGTTATGTCTTGATTTTGTTATTTGCTCAAGAAAATCTATGGGACATTTTTTAATTTTCATTTTGTGAGATTTGTTTTACTCAAAAGCTTGAGGAACTAGCTGCTTTAACTCATGATGTGACTGTAGGTTATACTAGGGATATTCTGTAAGATAGAGAGGATTTTCTAAATGAAGGAATCTACATGCATTTTGGTTCTTTTTGTTATTTCAGAGTAGACTTAGATTTTATGGCATCATTCAATAAATGAGATTCCTTATGTCATTAAAAATAAATATTCCAAATGTTAAATTCAAAATAAAGATTCAATAACACTTGACAACGTTTTTGAATTTTTTATTTTTATAAGTTTATCGCATTATGAATGAATCACAGATGGTATACATTCCTAGGAGTTTTATAAAATTCCTGCAAAAATTTATATTTCTGCATTACATGAGTGATAGTTGTTTTAGCGGAACTTCATCAGCAATTATCCATTAGAGCTTTATAGGAAATGTATAGGTGAATTCATAGCAGTAATGTGAAACTGCTGAGTCTGGAACCAAACACTGGGAACAGGCCAAGTCGACTGGTTCCAAATATATATATAGATATATTTTTTTGGGACTTCGCTGATTCTTGGGCTTGGGAGCGAGCCTTTCAGACCTAACTCGGGCTTGGGTCCCTCGTTAATCCCGACCAGAGTCATCATTTTTTAACACTGATATATAATGAGCTCAAACAAGGTGAAATGGGTTTAATCTGTTCTAATGTTTTCAATTAACATAATATTTCTTTAAGTGATCTGTGAAAAATTTTCAGAAGTTTCTTGCTTCTCAGAGGATGCTACAGAGTAATAGACAACTACTTAAAACTGAATTTGTCATGGCAGTTTTAAATTTACTATGATTAATAGAACAATATCAACATAGTTGGCAGCTCAATTCATCTTTGTATCTTGAAAGGTAATAGCCATTTCATTAACTGGAATGATAATGCAATATAAATTGGGGAAAAAGAAGAAAGAAGAAAACAACATCAGAAATCTTACATCATATTCATCAGACACATGTTTATTGATTTCCAAAAAAAAAAAAAAAATTAGTAGGGGTTTATCTAAACCCAGCTTAGTTACAGAAACACAGACGGGTCTTGATAGAGTGTTTTAGTGTTATTACTAAGCAGATTGGGTTTCTTGTTATGGATTCAACATTGGCCTCCTTAGTGTTTTGGCTTTAAGGGCATAACCTGGTGCGTATTGTGTTATACCTCCCTAGTACTCATCATCTGATCTTTGTTCAGTTGGTTTTAGAACTCTCATTGTAGCAAGTGCATGAAGGTTTTAGATGTGGTAGAAATTATATTGTGTTTAGCTCATTATAAATATCCTTATTTATCTTTATCTTTATAACCAGTTTTGTTAAAGGCTGCATTGTAGTCGAAGCCCAAGAAATACTAATTCTTGTACCACCATGGTTGATTGTGTGGTGTTCACTTAGAATGACTTGATCTACCCAGTTTCTGTTCTGACTGAATCATCTAGGGCTATTGGTTCCCCTGTTTCGTTTCATGACCAATCCAAGTTTTTTGGTTTTGAATAAAAAGACAGTCTTCTTCCATGGAATTAACTCGAAAGAGAGTGATCTGGTTCTGGAAGGATTGCTGGTTTGGTGAGGCACCACTTATATTACTGTATCTGGTTATGGATTAAGGTTAGTTTTGATGCTTCATTGTTCATTGCCGTCATCTTTCCCAAAGTAAGTCCTACAACCGCCTACAATGACAGATTACGGTTTGATGATTTCTGAAATGAAAGACCAATCTCCCAGTTAAACCTTATTCTGATGAAAGATAGTATGGCTTTCTTATGGAAGTTATTGATCTTATTGTACAAATCATGTTAGTGGGACCATAAGAAAATGCTTCTCTTGAATCTTGATGGCCTTTTGCTATATGGATTTAGAACACCTGTATTACTGCTACAATCTGTATGATTAAAAAATCTCCACTGAAGCAGGCTGAATCTGCAAGCTGATGGGATCATAATGCACCATATTATAGATAATGTTGGGTGACAGAATTTCTATGTATAATTTTCTCCAACCTGAATATTTTTAGGGTATTTCCTTTGTCAGTTTATGGTATTACTTTTTTTTGGGGATGGGGTCAGAGAATTGGTGGTATCTTGTTATTCTGTTGTTCTCCGTGAATTTAACATTAATGAGAGTAAGAAAAGGACCATATTTTGATAGAAAAGCAAGGAGGAACGTCGTATGCACCGAATCACCAACCAATCTGCACACAGACACTCCACACACATTCATGCATGTGTTCTCTATGCTCACCATGAGTCCAACCAGAGGTACTTGTTTAGTTCAAAGATTGGTCAAACACAGCCTATTTGCTCATGATCATAAATCTTGGTTGTGCTTGTCTTCTTGTTATACTTATGCTAACTTTTTTTATGCCTAATGTTGGGGATTTGGTTCTTTGAAGAGACCAATTAGTCAGGGCCTGTATGTGTTTGCGTGTGTGTGTTTATGTGTGTGTGCGAGAGAGAGAGAGTGTTTTGTGAATGCTCTGCAATGGATGCACATGGACCTCCAGATGGGCAAATTCCATATCAATGCTTGTCTTGTGGTGCAGCCATGCATTCACATATAACCTTGGAAATCCATCCTCAAAATACGTATATATGCAAAGTAATTACGCCATAGCAATACTTGTGCTAACTTTGCGATGCCAAAAACTAATTTTTCACTTCTTGTGCAGATAATTTTCAGGGGATGAGATCGAAACGAACCTTAGAAATCTGGAAAATGGGAATTGTTAATTACTTAGATGCACTCAAGCTTCAAGAGAAGCTTGCGTCCAAGAGAAAATTAGGAGTGATTACAGACACTCTCTTATCATTGCAGCACCCCCCAACGTACACATTAGGAAAAAGGCGCACATATCACAATTTACTTATCCCTGAATCTGAACTTAGTGCTATGGGAGCCAATCTGCACTATACAGAGAGAGGTGGTGACATAACTTTCCATGGTCCCCGACAAGCCATTCTATATCCCATTCTCTCTTTAAGAGAAGCTGGGTTAGGTGCTCGAAAGTATGTTGAGAATCTTGAAGCAACAATGGTGAGGTTGTCATCTCTCTATAATGTAAAGGTCCATGCAGGTGAAAGTGGGCAAACCGGCGTGTGGGTTGGGGAGAGAAAGATTGGCGCCATTGGCGTGAGGATCTCATCAGGAATAACTTCTCATGGATTGGCTTTTAACATTGATCCTGACTTAAGCTTTTTCAAGCATATTGTGCCTTGTGGGATAACTGATAAAGGGGTGACTTCTTTGAGAATGGAGGCTGAGATGGAACTCCCTGAAGATGAAGTGATTCACGAGCAATTAGTGAGTTGCTTTACTCAACTATTTGGTTACGAGCATGTTGTTTGGAAAGACAGAAGTTTTTTCCCTTGAACTGTCATGTTGAGTCAACTGTAGAAAATTATTGAGTTAAATTAATGTGAAATTATTTTTTATTTATTATTTATATAGCATTTGATAGTGAAGATGGATGAGGCTGAATTTTGTAACTTTTTAAGGTAACATTCATTGAGAATAGTTTGATAACCATATTTGAACATGTTAACATGAAGATGTACGTCAAACTAGATTTGTACTGTACACAAGTGTGTAGCACAAGATCCAAATTGTTTATTGGTCAATGAAAAAATGTATTTGATTGGTATATTTGATGAAAAAGTATTCTGTCAGTCGGCTGAGTCATTCATCCACCATGAATTTCAATGGATTTATGACCCAAATCACATTACAGTTGCAAATCCATTCCCCCTTAGGTTTCTGAATTTGGAGCTCCAAAAACAGTGTAGATCTAGTGATCTTTGAAGAATTGACATGAAGGGTCCAAAAGAAGTACAAAAAAAGACAATCTCTAAGGCTTAAAAATCTTACAATCTCCAAGGCTTAAAAATCTTTTTTTTTGGTTGTTGAGATGTTAGACCTGTAAAGTTTTGGCTCCAAAATTTATCTCCAAGATGGATTTTTGAAAGGTAAACCCACTGCAATAGGTGTGTCCCAGACACCAAAACCCTAACCACATTTGATTTCACTTGAATGAATCAAGATCTGTTTGGTTCTTCATTGAAGGGGATAGAAAGAGAGAAAACGGCTATGATAGTGCTAGAAAAGGGAGATGAAGTAGAGAGAGAAAACGTACCTGGATGGGATCAATCGATGATCAAGAAGGCTGATGGCCTAGGGCAACCCCATCAATACCATATCATTAAAATTCTCCAGAAAAATCCTTGATAAAAAATTTACAAACTCTCCAATTTAAAAATTCTCTAATATGTATTCTTTTTTCAAACTCTCCAATTTAAGAAATTCTAAAAAATATCAATTATTTGTTTTCTCAAAGCTCTAGAAGTCAAACTTAAAACCTCTAAACGAATTCTATGCAATTTCAATTTTTCTCAACAATTTAAAATTGGGGTTTTGAAGAGGAAAAACATTTGACATGCTTTTCTAGTGAAATCAATATTCTGTTCAAGATTTTAGATTGAGGTATTTCTTCTAATACAATCCAACATTCAAGAATTTAGGTTACAACTTTAGTTTACATTCAAGAATTTTGATTAAGCATTTCAAGAATTTAGATTAATCGGATACCCTAACCTCCATGTGATTTGTTTAGAAGGGTTGGGGCTGCGGTTTACTCAAATGCTCCCCAAACTGCTTGAAGAGAACCAAATCCAACGTTTTACTAATATTCCATTTTGTGATGAGGAGCAAGACATCATTGTTATGCCACAATTAACTGAGATCATTGATATTTTGGAAGTGCCATAGATATTTTCAAACTTCACGTGTATCTACTCAAACATTTAAGCAGATAAAGTCCCTAAATTGATGTAACCAATGGTTAAACAAGAAGAAGAATCCAAAAGAATCTGGTTCTCCATTGTTTATGTTGCTATTTGGGCACACTAGCAGAAAGGCAAAGCCATACTTGATTGCTAGGCAAGCAACTTTCAGCCTTTGAACACCGAAGTACAGAGCTTTGAGCAGTGAAGCTAAAGGCTCAAAAACCTCTCATGTAGTGGTAGGCCTTCCTACGCAGACGAATGCCTCCTTCTAGGAGAGTAAGCAAGCGTGCCTTCCCTCTAATCGAATTTAACCCCACAAAGCCAAGTGTCTGTAACAGCCTTGGTCTCTCTCTCCCAGTCCTAGTTCTCAAGAGTCAACTACGCCTTGACGGAAAGGCAAGGTGAATGACGACCTTTCTACAAACACCATTGCAGGTTTTTTTTGTTAGAGCTTTTATTCATTCAGGGCCTTGTTTTGCTGCGTACACTTCTTATTTATTTCCCATGAATAGGAAACTAGCTCCCCCAAGCCAAAAGGAAGGAAGTGTCCAAGGAGGATGGCCCAAGGAGGAGGTTTTCTTGACCTAACAAACGACCCAGCTCTAAGGCTATTGCAAGGAGCTGAGAGTTGAAACCCCCTCTACGCCTGCTTTGCCGGCTTTGCTTTGGGGTTGACCGGCAGTTTATTCAAATCCCTCTTTTCCCATAGAAATTTATATATATTTCCTTCTGCTGTGAGATGGGTCCTTTAAGTGATTCATGTTTAGGTGAAATCTGCAAGATTGAACGAGGCCTACTGGATGGGGCAGTGCCAATTTGCCTGTCTTCCTGTTCAAAATGAAAATAGGACCATAGATCTCCTTTAAACCATTTAATCCACTTGTGAAGAAAGCCTCTTCGCAACCAACCTTTGGTCAAATATCTTGCCAAAAATCACAATTGTGGCTAAAGCAAGAAGAGAACCCAGACTTAAATTGGGCCCTATCAATCATCTCATCTTCAAATTCTTCATCAAACCAAGTTGGGTCGCCAGAAAATGCTTTCCTTGCCAATAGTCCAGCCACAGATGGCTGGACATGGCATCATTGCATGACTGATAACCTATATCCGACGAAGTACTGTCTTCTGGTTTAAAGCTTTATGTCTCTCTTTCTTCTTCCTCTGCTTCATTGAAGCTCTCTATCCATTTACTACGTACGATAAGCCACTTTTTTACATAAAATCTATATCACTTCCCAAACCCTAATTCAAGAATTTTATGAACTCTTAATTTGTTGTGCTTCAAATTTGTGGCCCATTTGGTTCAGTAACATTGGAATAAGCTCACACATGCACCTGAAACAATCTAGCGTTATCAGTTCATTGGATTTCTTTCAATTTTCATTATAAATTCATGTTTCTTTGACATTATATGGCACTGAGATCTCGTTATTGTTACCTTGATGAATTCTTCTGAAACATTCTGGCAATTTGGGTCCATGGGAGCTCCTTCAAATTCTACATTGGTTATGACCTCTGCAAAGTTACAGGGTTTTGAATCAGTGGTCATCTCTGAAAATTTATTGGGTTTTGAATCCATGGGAGCTCTTTCAAGTCTGTTAACAATCTAGCAATGGGTTTGAACTTCAAATGCAGCCTACTGCATGTGAAAAAAAAGGACTAACCAAGAGAAGTGGGTTCAAGGAAGTCAGTGGAAATTTTTTGGAAGAGTACACAATATGAAAATTTGTGTTTAGCACAACGAGGCGCATATAGAATTAGAGCTGGGTGGGCGGAGTGGAGATGTGCTACTAGAATTTTTTGTGATCGCCGCATACTAATATAGCTGAAGAGAAAATTCTATAGGATAGTTGTGATATCAACTTTGCTTTATGGGGCAGAATATTGGGCGGTAAAGAAACAACATACTCATTGGATGCGTGATAGAATTCAAAATGAGTACATGCGGGAGAACTTATGTGTGGTTCCAATAGGCGATAAGATTAGAGAAAGCAAACTTAAGTGGACTGGTCATGTATAGCACAAAGAAAGCAAACTTAAGTGGGCTGGTCATGAGCAAAGGGTAGGCCCGAAAGGACATGGTTGGACGTAGTGAAAAATATCTGGGGACTTATGGCCTCATTGAGGGTATAACCCTTGATAGAGCAAAATAGTGGACTGAGATTTATGTAGCCGACACCAAATAATTGGGAAAAGGCTCTAATGATGATGGTGATGATGAGGTCACAATCACTATTGATCATTAAATGTGAAATCAGATGACTAAGGATATATGATTAATTGGGTACAAAGCTTACAATAGAACTTCTAAAATTGTGTGACATACCTAAACTGTTGGCTTTCACATTGAGTGGCTAAAAGTGATTGTGACCTGCCTGTACCAAAGTAAATAGTTTCATAGTATATAATCCTAATATAGTCGATTATCGTTTAGAAGTGGAGATTGGTTGTTTGGGAGAGGAATGTCCAAAAATGGAGTTTACAAGGGCTCAGGTCATAAAATTAGGCATTTTAGCTTGTATTTTATTTGCCATCTCTTGAAGTTCAGAGTTTAGTGCATATCCCTTTCCTTTTCCTCTTATAGGTACACTTTTTATTTTACAAAGGGAAATTCACGATCAATCTTATTATTTTAGAGCTATATTAGGATTTTTCAGAAATTTGGAGGATATGTGCAGCTCACTTGGCTCACCTAAGAAAAATACAAAAAAATGATTATTAAAATATAACCAAAATACCCCCACCTTATCGATGACCATTGCAAGGATAACTTTAGTCATTTTATTTTAGTGGATTACTTTTTTTATTATTTAGGCATGCCCTAAGGGAGTGCGCACAATCAAAATTTCCTGGTGATCCTAGTTAAATATGCCATTGTAGTTGTTTGATCACTCGGATTGAATTTGGGTTGTTAAGCATATACTGCTTCTTACGTATCCTGCTGATTATATCTTTAGCCACACACATACACTTTATTAGTCCAAGGGCGAATGGAAGTGTAAACTAATGGTCCATATTGAACCATATGGATTGCTAGCTTTTGCAGGCAGGGGGGTTATGATTTAGCCTTTTTTTTATCTCTTTTATTTTTTAGGGTGTCTAGTTTAGGTGAATATGTCCCTCAAAATTTGAGGTGCATCTTCTTAAAACAAAGTTTAAATTGAAATAATGACCAGCCTCAGTAGGCATCAAATCGGGTTAAGTTTTATGTGATCGCCGCATACCATTGAGACTAAAGGGGAAGTTTTATAAGACAACTATAAGATCAATCATGCTTTATGAGACAGAATATTGGGCGGTCAAGGAACAATAGATTCATAGGATGAATATAGCTACGATGATGATATTGAGATGGATGAGTAGTAAGACAAGAAAGGATAGAATTCAAAATGAATGCATACAAGGGAACTTAGCTATGGTTGCGTAGGCAATAAAATAAAAGAACGTAGACTTAGGTAGGTTGGCTATGTGTAGTATAGACCTATTACAACAGGACGTGTGATTTGGTTCAAGTGGAAGGCTTTAAAAGAACAAAGAGAATGCTCAAAACGACATGAATAGCAGCAAGAAAAGATATAGTGACTTTTGGTTTTATTGAGATTATGGCCCTAGATAGAGAAAAATGGAAGAATATAATTCATATAGTTCAACTTCAACTAAATAAGATAAAGTTTGGATTATGATGATGGCAAGCTTAACATGTTCCATCATTACACATATGTAGTTGGTTTAACTGAGACTTGACTAGAATCGGCTGGATCCAAACTCGGTCTAAGTCCCCGTCAGGTCAACTTCTGCCGATCACGGGTCCACCCTACCCGATTCGCACCCCTGCACACGACCCATTCGATGGAAATTCCCTCTTAGAAAGAGAGAATGACTAAGAGGAATCAATCTAGAGAGAGAGAGAGAGGCTAAGAGAGAATGACTAAGGAGTATCAATCTAGCGAGCACAAGAATTCGACATGACCCATTTCACTAGAAAATCCCCCCATATGGAGACTCAAAAGGGTGAAAGATTAATCTAGAGCCATAGACCCATGTTCCAGCAAAACCTACTCTAAATGGTGAAGAAATTAAGTCCAAAGACCCAGAGGCCAATGCAGCTCAACTAACCCACATGATACATTTGACTAGAGAAACTGCCTGCGTGTTTGTTTGACCCCATGTAGAGAGAGAGAGAGAGTATTCAAAGTGGAGAGACAAGAGGGAGCACTCCAAGTGAAGAGAAGAGAGGGAATATTTAAAGTGGAGAGGAGAGAGAAAGTATCCAATGTGAAGAGAGAGAGAAAGCATTGGAGGTGGAGAGAGAGAGAGAGTACGCCAAAGTGATCAAAAGGATTACACTTCCCAAGTGACAAAGCAAATCCACTAAAGAGAGTATTCAAAGTATTGTTAAAAAAAAAAAAAAAAAATTGTTCAAAGTGGAGAGAGAGAGAGAGAGAATGAAGAGGGATCTGAAATATGGGGGATATAATCTGCAAAACGTAGTGACCAATCTCAAAGAAAAAAAAAAAAAAAACTCGTGCCTAGAAAAATGACATTCCAAGATTACACAAGAATTGTCCAATTTTTTTTTGAGAAAGATCTAGATGTTCAAGAACTTAGACTACAACTTTCTTTTTGAAATAATCACCTAGTGGTACTTAGATGGATCCCAAAATTTCAAACAAAAGAATTTCTCGTAAGTATCTCTTTTACCCGAGGGAGTTGTTGTACAGTATATGCTCCCACGAGGGTATGCTAGCGCGCGTAGCTAAATACTAGTGTTGGAAAAGCCGGCGGACCATTTTTAAGTCGACCGATTAATTCGGACTGAGACACTGGTCAAGCCCGAGTGGTCCCAATTTCATAGGCGACCCTTTGGGACATTCCCCTATAGTGCACTAATTGGCCGATTTACTGTACAAATTGGTCAATTTATATAATAATTGGCACTAATCGACCGATTTGTAAAACTAATCAACGATTTATTAAAAAAAATCGAGTGATTTCTGCCGTGTTATGGAAAATGCATGTTAAAAGTCCAATAATGGACTTTGCGGGCCTCCACAGGCTTGTTGACATGTAGGTAATGCTAGATCAGGAGTTCTTCGAAGAATTGGTTGGGGACATGAATGACAACGATAACATTCCGGCAATTGACAAGGGGAATGCGGCGGAAGCAACAAAAGACATGGAGGAAGACGATGACGACTTCAATAAGGGCAACAACGATGATGATGGGGTAATGTGAGATGGTTAGCTTGAGCCAACAGTCGTAAAGTGCGAAGTGTCATAAGGTACTAAGACCTCCATTGGGGAGGAAGAGGGGCTTATATTGGTTTGGGAAGAAGTCGAGAGAGCCAAGCATAGCAACTAAACCCATGGACAGAAACGCATAGGTGGCGGGGCACCGTAGGCTAATTATTCAAGATGATCACAATGCCGATGAGGGGCAAAATACAGGCCAAGGAGGCGATAAGCATGGATAGTTTTAAAGTCTAGGTGACTATGGTCTGAGAACTTAACGGAGTAATATTCCTATTTGACAATGAGATATTATTGTTGTACAGACTCCTCCGGTCTTAGCGGTGATTTTTGTCCTAGCCAACCCTGATAACGAAACTCAAGAAAATCCCGAAACCTGTCGTTGGTTCATCTTACTATTTTTTAGTAGTATTTTTTACTATAAAGTAATATGTAATTTCCCTCAATAACTTGTTCACTAAAAAAGTATTGTCTCGGGTACCTCAAAATATTGTCTGGAATCCAATTATGCCTGTAATATTTTTTTTGCTTCACTTATTTTATGTGATAATATAAAGAAATCACTTATTTTATGTGATAATATAAAGAAACAATACTTATAACATCTAAACATTTTTTACAATTTTCTTATAAAATTTTCGAAAACTTTTTTACCCCTATTTTTTTTAACCTTATAAAACTTGGCACTAGTTGAGCCGACTTAGTCGGACTCGGCCCGACTAATCTGCTCAAACCATGACCAATTAGTCAGCCCGACTCGATCTTTCCTACGCTGCTAAATACAGTCACATGAGCCATACAGCAACTCTAAAGGGAGGAGAATGGCAAAGTGATAAAAAGGACTACTCCCAAGTGTCAGTGTAGCTAAATACATTCTCATGTGCCATTTGACAAAGCAAATCCCTTCTTTATCGCATAGATCCACATGAAGGGAGCAAACGGTCTGCAATTTATTTCCCTTGTATGGATTATAATCGTGTTTATTAGTAGAATAGCTCCCATGAGATATGGATCATCTTATGACCAATTGTAGTAAAAAGATAGGATTGGGACCACAAAAAAAATGGAGTATGATTGGCTTGGAATGCATCTAGTTCTTAGTTTTTGTTATAGAATGTTTATATATCATGTTGCTTGACTGCATGGCATTAAATAATAGCTCATGCTATATGCTACATTGGATTCCATTTGAGTCTACTAAAAGAGGACCTAAACAACAAATGAAAGCAAGAAGGATTCTTTATCCTTCATGAACTAAGAGGGCCCCAGGGTGTGTCAAAGAGCTATCAAAACTAGTCTCATCGACAATTGAACCGGTTGTACATATTTTTAAAAATAAATAAATAAAAATTATTATTTAAAAGGTGTGGTTTCTATAAGGTTGCAACCTTAAACAATCCAATTAAGGCGCACCTCCAAATTTTATCTTAACATGTAATTTTGTTGTAAAAAATTCTTAGGATTATCTTAAAATCTATTTTCATATCTAATTAGAAATTGTTAAACTCCAAAAATGGTTAAATTCAAGTAGATCTAAAAACATATGAAAATCTTGAAAATGGACGGTCTAGATTATGATCTGCAAGATGCACTATTTTTGGGACTCAAATTTTTATTTTTTTTAATATTCATATATCTCGATCTCGAGATGATCAATTCGAGGGTTTTTCGACATTAAAACAACCTTTCCGATAGATTTTTTAGGTGCATATGTGATTCTACATTTTAAGGTTGCAACCTTATATAAACTTGTCCTTTATTTAAAATATAAAATATTTCATAAACAAATTCCAACTCTATTTAACCGATGTGACCAGTCAAAACTGGCCAATTCGACTAGCCAAAGTACCAGTTGGACTGGATAGTTTAGTCCGATATTGATAACGTAAGTGGTGACGGGCAAGGGCGAGTCCAACCCAAGCCACCCCAAAATTCTAAAGGGCTGGCATGGGTTGGCCGAGCTTGTCCTAGGCCAAATATGCCCTAGCGGCTAGGTAGCCCGTCCCCGCCCTATTAATGTGGCTGGAACTAGCATGGGTTGGTCGGGGCTAATAAATATTATTTATTTATTTCTAAGTTCATAAAAAACATATGAAAGCAAGGTGCGGCTACCGCCAAGATTTCAAGCTTATACTTAGGGTTGGAGATGGGCAGCGTTGGCCTTGGTCGTGGCCCTATTGAGGATTTTATAGGCCAACTCTGTCTTGGCCTGAATGGGGCTCTAGCCCATTCTGAGCCTAATAGAGTCAAAAAAAGAAAAGAAAAAGGAAAACACAGGACCGGGCTGGCCGTACTGTAGTTCGAGCCAAAACTTGACTTGAGACATGTCTAAAGCCCTAGTTCTTAGGGCCACGATGAACTGCTTGGCCCATTGCCAGCCCTACTTGGGCTAGATCCTTAGGCAGAGCGGCTAAACCCAGGTTATGCATTGCTAAGTCATCCGAGCTAGGTGATTCGATTGGCCTATTGCCATCTCGACAATTCTACTATGAAAGGTGTTTTCAGAAAAGGAGAAAGTTTATATAAAGTTTCAAAACTTATACTATTGAACTAAGGTGCTCCTAAAAAACCCTCTAGAAGAGAGTGTTCCGATGTTGGGGAACCCTTCAATTGATCCTCTGGACTTCAAGATGTGTGGATACGAAGAAAAAGAATTTCAAATCATAAAAATAGTGCATCTTGTAACAAGTTATTTGACCTTTTATTTTCAAGAGTTTCAATTATTTATAGATCTTTTCGATTTATACTATTAATGAAATTTTAAATTCCATAACCAATGATAAAATAAATTTGCAAGATAACATAAGTACTCCAACACTGAAATTTCTAAAATTTACATCTCCAAGTAAATTCTAGAAATTCTCCTTATTTCTATGAGGGGGGTGTCTTATACAAGCCACATCCTCTAAAAAATGAGAGAACAAAAATAGAACACAATCTTTCTCTTGTACATACATGTGCATAAGCAAGTCCCACCTATATATTTTTATAAATTTCTCCCATTGAAAATTGAATTCCATGGAAATAATTTGCATGTGCTATGTAAGAAAGTACAAGAAAGATGATCCAAAAGGAAGACTCCAAATCTCCACTTGAATCCAACTCACAAAACCAGGCCATCTCCTCACTTTTTGTGCTTTTTAAACTCAACAAAACATGACAAAATCCTCATTCAAGCTACGTCAGCCCTAACGTCAGCAATAGAAATAGAAATATATGTATATGTAAATTAATATGTTTTCCTTATTGACCATGCAAGAGGGAAAGAGAGAAAAGCATTCACACGTCCTATGAAGGTGTCCATGTGTGTTGGCGTGAGAGGGAGACGCATTCAGTTTGGGCTCTGTGGAGTCTGTTGTCTTATGCGGTCTCTTATAGCATTAGAGCAGTGTTAGGTCGACTCAGACCAAGAACTCGGTCTAGGCCCAAGCTTAGTGTAGGAGCCTAGGCCGAGTAATTCGGCCCAGGTCGTTTCGAGTACTGTAACAACAAAAAACAATTTATAAAAACAAAAAATGCAAAAACATAGAAAATATATGTTTAAAATAAGAATAAGCAAAACACTTCTAAATGAGGTAAAAAAAAGTAGTAAGATTTTAAAAAATCAACTTGTGATTGAGAGTATTTTCGATATAATCTAAAAAGATGTGAAAATGTGAAAATAAATATTTATAGCCCAAACACTTCTCAATTTTTTTTAAAATGATAGAAAACACAAAAAATATGTATATATAAAATAAAATTCTTATTTTTTGGTCTTTTTTTTAATTTTTTTTAATATCTGTGAGTGAATCACCCAACTCGGGGTAACTCGGGCCCACCAGGGGGCAAACCGAGTACTCGGCACTTGAATTGAGCAGTCAAACGCTGTCTTAAAGAGAGAGAGAGAGAGAGGGAGAGAGAGAGAAGAGAGAGGGAGGAAGGGATTCATCTTTGGCTTTGTGGGGTGGGTGTGTGGTGAGAATAGGGAGTCATAAGCACACACCTTAAACTCTTTGTGTACGAGAGGTGAAAAGATTTTCTGCTCCTGCAGGAACATACTGTGTATTTGCTATAGTAAGTATAATTCATATAAGAAATATTTTTTAGACCTGAGAAAGGAGTTTGGATTGTGGTAGTAGCACCCCACACCATAATTACCATGTTGTGGTTTCTATTGCTACCGCTAACACCATATTATTAATACTTTTAAAAAGCTAACTCCTAATCTACTTAAAAAAATGGGTAGGGCCTGGGGAGTTTTCCCCACTGAATTACCCAAAAACAAAGTATTTATAAGACCTCAAATTGTGGGAACGTAACCTCTAGAACCCAATTCGTATCCCCAAAGAAAAAGAAATGAAACCCTTATGTACTTAAAAAAAGTTAGTAACCTAAGATTAAACAAGAACTTTCAAATTTTCATAGGGTTGGGTCTAAAATTTAAGACTTAGAATCCAAATTTTATTCTTGAAATTAAAAAAAAAAAAAAAAAAATCTCCCAAGTGCCAAGTTACTCTTTTCCTCGATAGAGTGTTCGTGCAGTATGCTCCTGCGCAAACATGCTATGTGCGCAAGCATCAAACACTTCATAGTGTGTGTGCTTGGGTGCATGCATAAAAGAGAGAAGAGATAGAAAGAGAGAAGCAAGCATCTTACATATTAAGAATGTGCCTGCGCGTGTGTGTGTTAGAGAGAGAGACCTATTGATCTTGCAAGACATGGGTGTGTGTATGTGGGTGTTTGTGTGTGTGTTTCAGTGTGTTTGTGAGAGAGAGAGAGACGCTTCATCTTAGAAGATGGTGTGAGATGATTAATAATTGTGGTTTGCAGCTTTTGACACATAAATCATAGAAGAGAACAAGTTTTATTTTGTATTGAACTACTTTCAAAATAGAAAAAGCCCACAACTTTTAAAACTCAAATGTATCAGATTTGGGTGGTGGGTTCCTCAGAAACAGCAGAACAGAGCCGTAGAATCACAAACACACACACCCACAAGTGGAAGATATGTTCAAAGCTGAGACACATGTTACATATCTTATCAAATTTAGAGCCTCTTTTGAAAATTCACCATGGCAGTTAAAATAAGTTGAATAACTAATTAGAGAGAGAGAGACAATAAGAGTTAGTACTTGTTGCTCTTTGGGGGGAGAGAAAGAAATGGTTTGAACATTATGCTTGTGAAAAAAAAAAAAAAAAGATTTTAAACTCTAAAAATAGTAAATATTTTAACAAGTGTTCAAAGATCAGCAAGATCTGTACGATTTTTTAAGTTTCAAATTTTTGTTGTCAATGTTGGAAATTGATTTTAGAACCATCAGATTTCTAAAACCAAAAGTGCTTTGGAGATGAGAATTTGAGGTGAGGCCTTATTTAGGTGGCACATATTCCAACCAAAATCAAAATGGTTTGAAAGGGCTGTAGTCTTATCAAAATATCAAAATAAGTAAGGCCTCATCCTATAACTCATCGAAAATTATAATTCAAGCATTGAAAAACTTTTACCTTAGTCATCTCAACCTGAATATTATAGTTGTGACAAAATTGGGATTTCAAATTCCAAAAATATTATATAGTTTAAAAATTTATCCAGACTATTTATTTCGCCCTAAAAAATAAGTGTTCAAAGATCCACAAAATTTTATATTTTTTGAGTTGAAAATTTTTATTATGTTAAAAATTATTTTAGAGCCATCATGGATATTTTCTATTGCTGAGATTTTATTTGGTTTTCATAAAATCTAAGCCTTATAAAAATTTCATCCCAAAAACAAAAGACCGGAAAAGTACCACCCAATTGAGCAAGTGAAGAGAGAGAGAACCAGTCGACACTTGCAGGCTTAGAGAGAGAGAACCAGTTGAAACAAAAAAAATAGCATTTCCTTTAGGCTACACTTAGGTGCACTTTAAAAAATATGAATTTGATAGGAGAGTTAATATTCTAAAGAAAAAAAAAAAAACATGATATGGCAATAGTACTCTAAGCCCATGTAACTAACCTCTCTCACTCTTCACGTGCCTAGTCACATGACCTCCCTAAATTAATTCCAAATTAGAGAGAGAAAGTGTAACAGTCAAAGATAATCACATGACCACCTGCTTCAAGCCCATAAAAAAGCAATACCCCAAAGCCCCACAAAAAGTTTATTCAACTGCATGGCAAAAACACTTATAAATCTAACCCCTCAACCTCTCTAAACCATCTCTCTCTCTAGAATTTTGGAAGGTAGAGAGAGAAAGAAGTCATGAAGGCCAATTACAGTTGCAAAGCTCTAGGTTGTGTTCTTGTCTTCCTAATTCTACATTCTCTCAGCTCTCTAACTCTATGCCATGCAAGAGTTATGAGAGAGAATGCTAAAATCATGAGAGAGAAAGAGAGGATCATGAGAGAAGGTGTACCAGTACCCAAACTTGCACCATTGATGAGAGAGAAATCAGCATTGGAGGGGTTGGAGAAAAGGAAGAAGATGCCGATAAAGCAAGCGGAGGCGAGCTTCAGGAACGTCCCGCCAAGTATACCGAACCCGACACAGAACAAGTAACGACCGCAACCCAAAATCCTTCTTCTTGTGAAAAATTGGTTTTTTCGGAGCAGAAAAATCCTGAAATAGATAGAAAATTTTGTCGTAGCAGGTCGAAGCCGCGGTCCGATTGCGGAAGGGAGCTCTGGTGCTTTGGCAAGGGGAACTGATCCCTAACAATCTCTCTCCCCTCTCTTTTTCTCTCTTTTAAGGAAAATATAGGGCATTTTTTATCTTTTTAGAGAAAAAGAATTTGAGTTCATGTAGGGTGACATTTTTGTTTTGGTTTTTTTAATTTGTAATTTTTTTCTTTTGTGATTTTGGCAAAATGTGGCATGAGAAATTCTAGAGAGAGAAGATGTAATAGTGAGTTTGTTATGCCTGTACAGAGATGAATTTCTTTAAGACACTGTCCATATGTTTAAATTTGTTGCTATCAGTTAATATCTTTTAGGGTGCAGTTTGTATACGGATGCATCCGCAGGTGTAGAGGTATGGTGCACTTTTAAATTTTATCATGGTATATAATGTTGATGTAAAATGTTTTTAGGATTATGTCAAAATCTATTTTTATATCTAATTATAAAATTTTAAATTTTAAAAATGGTTAAAATTAAGTAAATCTATAAACATATGAAAATCTTGAAAATGGACGACGTAGATAGTATGTTGTAAAATACACTATTTTTGAGACTTAAAATCTTTTAATTTTTTACAACCATACATCTCGATGTCGAGATAATCAATCAAAGGGTTTTTCAACATTAAAACTACCTTTTTCGATAGATTTTTTAGGGGCATCCGTAATTCTACATTATAAGGTAGCATCCTTATATAAACTTTTTCCATATCTCTTTTATTACCAATATTATCATTCCATATCTCTTTTATTACCAATATTATCATTGTTGGGAGAGAGAGAGAGAGAGAGAGAGAGAGAGGTTCACATTGAATCAAATGGTCATGAGTCACAATTTCTAGGGAGAGGAGAGAGGGGTTCACATTGAATCGAATGGTCATGAGTCACAATTTCTAGAGAGAGGATAGAGGGGTCCACATTGAATCAAATGGTCATGAGTCACAATTCCTAGAGAGAGAGAGCGAGGTTCACATTGAATCAAAGGTCTCGATTCACAATTTCTACAGAGAGAGAGGGGTTCACATTGAATCAAATGGTCATGAATCACAATTTCTAGAGAGAGACAGAGAGAGATCATATCATTTGTATCACATGGTCATGGATCACAATTTCTAGAGAGGGGTGGGTTTCACATTGAACCACATGGTCATGAATCCTAGGACCTTCCTATGAATTTCTCTTACCACTTTACAACTAAAACCTTAAAGATGAATATATTAATTGAGGTGGCACATTCCCTAGATTAATAATAATATTTCATTTGGACAAAGGTAAGAGGTACTTGAAAATTGAAAATTGTAGTCCAAGACTGAGTCCCATAACTCATTTGGGTGGTGTTGGTTGTCTCTAGCTTTTATTTGGAGACAATTAGACCTGGCTTCCGTACTGAGAAAAATTCTATTAACTTTAAATTTTTGTGAGTAAATATCCAATATAAACTTTAATTATTTATCATTTGGGAATAAAATGTATAGCATGTGTACTATGGTCTTTTGGGAGCAAAAAGATCCATTTACTCTCTTATAAATAGTGTTTCGAAACCCAGATTGGGGTGGTGGGGCAGATCGTTCCCCCACATATATGCGTCGGATCGCTAGTTTCTTCTCTATTGATCTTAGTCAGTGGACCAAAACAATTAAAAAATAAATGAAATTGAAATAGGGTTTTATAGAGTGGTGATTTAGAGGAGACCTAAAATAACATAAAATAAGCTTTAAAAAAAAAAAAAAGAAATATATGGGCAGGTTTTGGGGGAACCACATAGGGACCTATACTATCTTAGAATTGGTTCGGTCCTAACTAATTCTCACTCAGATCGGTGATCGTGATAAAAAATCTCAGGGTTTTAAAACACTACGATGGAAAATGACTTGCTTGGAAGGATTTGTTTGATGTTAAGTTTGAGGATCCACTGTAGCATCATCAATGACTATTTTCTAGTGTTTTAAAATCCTGATCATGGATTATGCTAGCCCACGGCCAAACTGATTTGGAGCGGTCGATTTGCAACGATTCGACTAAAAAAGGCAAAAAAATAAAAGTAGAAAAATGCATTCAAACATATTATTTTAGTTAAAAGACAAATTTAAGTGTGTTTAAATCGGCTTTTGAAACAAACCAAAATACCGCCTCGCCAATCTCACTGTAAAAAGCTGGACAACCTGTGTGGAATCTTAGGGCGTGAATTTTTTTTTTTAGACTTATCCATGATATTATTGATTTTTTTTCTATTTTTAATCTTCTTCTGAAGTTTGTGCCTCTCACATCCAAAATTTAAGGTTTTCAATATAGTCTAGCGAAGTTTGTCTCGCAAATGCATGAAGGTATAAAACATCGCAACTTTACTTCTATAAATAAATAAGATTGTCACATTATATAAACTTAAATCGCACACTATTGTTTTTTCAAAATTTGAAGTGCAATTTACTGTGCAAATTGGATTGGAATCTTGGCTAGTTTGTTTACCTCTTGGAATTTGACAAAAACTTGTCTCAACCTAGGGATGAACTCCAAGGCACACCAAATAAGTAGATAAAACCTGGGCTTGGACTTGAGTTCCGTTCGAGTGCTCAGGCAGAAAATAGAGAAATTCTATAAAATGTAGGCATAGACTATTTTCTTGTAGGAGTATACAATACATCTACTCCCTCAATCAAAAGACCTACTTGGAAGAATTTTTTAGTTCTAAAATTTTTGTAAACCACCTAAGAATTAATAGATGATCTTTTAAAAAAAAGAATTTTGAATTTTGAGTTTTAAAATAGTAGATCTCGCCTTTAAAAAATTGGATGTTCAATCTTGAGATATTATTTTTTCTAATATATATTTAGAGTTCAATCTAGAAATTTCTCGTACTAAAGTTAGTCTATGGGGATAGATGTTGGATCCTCGAAATTTGGGATCCTAAAATTACTTCTATGTTAGGTTTTACTCGAGGGAGTAAATGGCTCCCGTGGGAGTACAAAATCTTTTGGGGTTATAAAAACACTTCACACGCACATATCTGAAAATGTCACGTGTGATTTCTCTTATGTGTGTGTAGGCATGTGGGTGCATCTTGAAGTTAGTCTTCTATTTCCTTTGTGGTCCCTCTCCAACTTTTAGTCGTTAAGTGACTCATAGATGATGTCCTATTTCAAAATATTTTAAATAGTATGTAAATACAGCTCTTGTGGGGGTATACTATACATTAGTACCCTCGGCAAAAACGAATTATTTAGGAGATTTTTAGAGAAATTCGCTTAAATATATTTGATATTGTGCCTATTTGCAATTATTTCGACTTTAAGCAATGTGTTTTTTTATGGGTATTTTGAGATTAAATCAAAAGACATGGGTGAGGTGTTAATCGGCAATTTGATCAATTTTCTTTTTTCCTTTTTTTTAATTTTTTTTTTTTTTTTAGATTCACCTAGATGATTATTTTCAAAAGAAAGAATGGATTTCGAGTTCTCTAGCATGCTTGGGTCTTGTGGTAAAAAACTTGGACGGTCCCTATTCAATTTTGGTATGTTAATTTTCTTCAAGCACATGGATTGAGTGATTTTATTTATTTTTATTTTTATTTTTTTTGGAGGTTGGTCGTTAGGTTCAATAGCTTACATCCCAACATTTGGTCCTAGAAATATTGTTTGCTTGGGTTTACCTGAGGGAACAAATGAACAATACGCTCCCATAGGAGCAGGAAATCTTTCCAATGTTTTAAAATGGCATTGAGATTGGCCATAATGCTTGTTTGATCCAGCATGAGCATGATGCACATTTAGCCCCTAGGATAAAACACATGTAAAAGTAAGTTTTAGGGCCCCAAATTTTGGAAATTAACATTTAAACTAGAGACCATCTTCATAATTATAATAACAACAACAATAATAATATTCATAAGAGGCACCTATATGTGCTTAAAAAAATAGCACCCTAAGGTGGAATGAAAACCGTGAAATTTTTTAAAGTCAAATCCAAGTATCTAGGGACTCAAATTTATTTTATTTTTCTTTTGAAAAATATACTTATCTAATGATTATAAAGTGGATTCTACAATTTCAAATCATAAAAATCAAACCAAGTAACTCTTTTGCATAAGAGAGTAAATATACAATATGCTCCGATATGTCGAGCGAAAATAGAAATAAAACATTTAACAAACTTCCCAACGAACAAAAACACACCATGGTATATGATTAATCTCCACCGTTTTTCATCCGAGTGGATATATTTCCATGGTCAATGTGCAATATGCCGCTATTGTACAATATCTCTTTTATTCGGTGTTTGAAACTTCAGACTCGATTGATTCTTCAATTTGAAAAAAATATGAATATTTTAAAAATAAAAATAAAAAATAAAATGAGTAGATTGCTCAATTCCCTGGCAAACTCACTACGTTCTCTGAATAGAATTGGTTGAGTCTATCAAAATTAGATTGTCCCCATGAAATTGACGATCTCGATCAACAATTTTTAAATTACCAAGATGGCATTAGGTTTTCTAGCCAAATTGCAATTTGGGCCAATTTGTTCTCATAACAACTGGACACGCACCATTTGATTTTCTAGCCAAATTGTAATTTCAAACTATTAGTTCTCACAACAATTTGACATCAAAATATATTTGGTTCGCAAATTTGAATTGATTTGGCGTTGACGATTATGATGATTTGAATTGACTTGGCTTTTGGCCCCCAAATTGAATTTTATGCAAAAGCTACTCTTAATTCTTTGCGGCACATTACAACCATCATCACTATATTGTTGCACAGTAACGATTTCGAATTCAAATTGTAATAATCAAACACTCATATAAATAAATACCAACTAAACCAAATTGTCATTTAGTTAATTACAAGTTAAAATTTTGGGTAGGGACCTGTCTCCTCCCACTGAATTACTCAAAAAATAAATAAATAAATAAAATAATATTGTTTAACAAAATTTTAAAGAAATTTACCTATATATCTTATTTAAAAATTTTAATTATCAAAATATCCCTTAGTTTTTGTACAATATGCACATATCCCCAACAACTTTTTAATTCCCAGTTTACCCCTAACTCCGAAGTTACAAAGGATTTCGAATTTTCAATTTCAATAGCCATATTTTTTAAGTCTTTTTATAGGAGAAAAAACGAAGTCACTTACAATGTTGAAATCCAAAGTCACACTTGACTTCGGATTCTTAATATCCAAAGTTAGCATTATAATTAAGAGTTCCATGCAACTTTGGATATCATGTCAATATTTTAAATATCTGAAAGGAAAAATTATTTAAAAAATAATAACTTAACTTTGAATTTTCAATCTCCCAAATAAGGGCTAAACTGAAAGAAAAAAAAAAAAGATAGACAATATGTATATTCATTGATTTTAAAAAATTGGGTGCGGTTTCTATAGAGCCTAGGCTCTAAACAATCAAATTAGAGCATACTTTCAAATATTGTTGAGAAATATTGTTTCAATACTTGAAATTTTTGTGATAGCCTTAAAATATATTTTCATTTTTATTTATAATATTTAAAGCTTCAAAAATAGTGTAGATCAATACATTTACGAAAATTTGAAAATCTAAAAAATTGACAGTCCAAAAATGTGTTATAAAATATACCATTTTCATAAAACTTAAAATCTATTTTTTTTTTTTTCTAATGTTCCCGCATCTTGACATCGAGATGATCAATTTTGATGAGATTTGGGCAACTTGGCTCTATATAAACTTTTTCCTGAATATTTTTATAATTACAGTCCAAATGAAAATTCCAAAATTTTAATCATAATCATACTATCCTCAACAAACAAAGTTATCAATAGTAGTAGTTTTGATAATTTTAAATTTTAGTTCATACAACCCATGAAAAGTTATAGATAACGGGAAAAAAAAAACAAAATTAATCATACAATGGTTAAAACTTAAAAAGACATTTCGAAGTTGTACTGGTGGGGGCCGCGCGAACGCGTACCCCCCTTTCACAAATTATGACGTGCAGTCTCCCACATTGGAGAGATGCTAGGGCGACCCACCACCCAAGTGCAATGGAAGCGGCCGCCCTAGGCCATCGGCCTTTCTGTTCACCGATTGACCCCGCCCAGGTAAGTATGCTTCCACTTTATGCCTCATCTCCCTTTTGTACTACTCTCGTACCCTCTCTCTCCCTCTCTCTTCGATGTGGCGCTAAGTTTTTCCTTTTTTTATACCCTTTTGAAGCCCTTTTAAGTTTTAACTCTCCCTTTATATATTCTTTTTTTTTATAGTTTTTTTTTTAGGTCTTTTAAGTTTGGAAAAGAGATTAGATTAACTCACTAGCTCATATAGACTCCACGGTCTAGATTGAATTTAGGACGTTCTGACGATTATAGATGTCTGGTAGTGTTTTAATTTTTTTTTTTTTCTATACATCCAAATCACTTGAAATTTTAAATGTGTGTTATTCTCATCAAGATGCACCTGATAAAAATATAAAAGTAATTATTTATAAAAAATAAAATGACCAAAATACCTTTGAATTATTTCGGGGGTATTTTGATCAATTTATTTCGTGTAAAATATTTTTTTTGATATTTTTCGAATATTCACTTATTTTTTATAAAACTAGCCTAAAATTTCAAGTGATTTGAATTTGTAAAACAAAAACTAAAATTTAAACACTATCAGACATCTGTGATAATCAGATCAGCCCAGATTCAATCTGAAACGCTCGACTCACATGTTTCATATGAGCTACTAGGCTAATCCCATCATTTCCCTCTCTATATATAGTATATATATTCTTTTTTTTATAACCTTTTGTAGTCCTTTTAAGTTTTAACTCTCTCTATATATAGTATATATATTCCTTTTTTTTATAGCCTTTTCTAGTCCTTTTAAGTTTTAACTTTCTCTCTATATATATTATATATATATATATGTATTCTTTTTTTTATAGCCTTTTGTAGCCCTTTTAAGTTTAAACTCTCTCCATATATGTTTTCTATGAATGACGATTACATATTGGTGCCTCTCTCTCTACATATTAGTGGTTTCTCTCTCTACATATTAGTAGGTTTTTCTCTCTCTCCCTCTCTCTCATATTGGTCTCTCTCCCCCTCTCTCACACATATTGGTCTCTCTCTCTCTTACATATTGGTGGGTCTCTCTCTTGATTACATATTAATGGATGGGATCTCTCTGTGGCTCTAGGATTTCTCTCTCCATGGCCATGGATCCTGCCTGCAAAACCCTCTGTCATAATGTTCATTGCATATCAATCAATTCGTAGGTGGACCTCTCTCTGTCTCTATCAATGGCCATTACAATATTACTATCAATGACCATTACATGTTGGTGGGTCTCTCTCTCTCTCTTCTTTAAGTGGATTGGCAGTGTTTAAAAGCTCAGATCGGTGGGTCGAACCATTCGCCAGTCGGCGGTCTCAAGTCGAACTGGCGAATCGGTGGGTTGGCTTATAGAACTCGGCGTAACATCACAAAGCGATAGAGAACTTATGAAAAAATGGAAAATAACGAAACGATAAAGAAAAAGTACATAAATCAAACTAATTGATTTCGTATAATAGAGTTGTAAATCAAAATCAAACAACAAATAAATAAATATTTTTAGAAAAAAGTAGAAAAGATAAAAATTAATCTTAAAGTTTTCTAGATAAAAATAACTAAAAATTGCTAGGGCTTTTGCCGATCAAGATAATAAAACATTCTTGGTCAACTTTTGATAAATTTGGTAAAATAATGAGAAAGAAATCAAAATCTTTTTATTTCAAGTTAAAAATTGAGTAAACAAGTGGTTAAAGAAACAAATTGATGGGGTGAATCATGTACCTACTAATGTCAGATTAGTGGATCCTCAATCGAAATTTCATATCGATGAGTTTGGAAAATACTAATATACAAAAATTGAAACAAATAAGAAAAGTTGTTGAGAGTTTTACACAATGGAATATACCAAGGATTCCAAAGTAAAGATGAAAATAATTAAATAATGGGGTTTCCAGAGGCGGACCCAGTACCAACCGTTGGTTGGAACTAGATTTTATCTCGACCGATTCCCAATACGGATTGTGCAATTCCTGATCCAGATTGTGCTTCTTGAACCACTAAGTAAATGTGAGACCATGTTTGTTATTCATGAAATACATTTCCAAACTATGCCGGAGATATATTTCTCGCAATTTCGAAATCCATTGGGCAGAATTGAGGGCTCTTTCCATGGCTAATTTCTCATAAATTGGGTAGAATTGATTTCTCAATCAACCATGGGAAAGTGATGTATTTATCGGAAATCACTTTCCAATAAGGAGTTTTGACGAGGCCAAAAGCATTGACCAGAAATAGTAAGCAATGCACTTTACTTCATTGTATTAAACTAAACATAGATAAATTAATGTATACCTAAGATGTCTTGTCACAACTTTTACAATTAAATTGTATATGGTAAAATTTAGTCAACATAGTTAGATTAGGAAATAGACTAGTGAGAACTAGATTAGGACTAAGTCGAAAGTTCAACAAAAAAGAAAGCAATATATTTCCCTTTTAATGTATTACATATATTTCCAAAGTTTTATATATTCAATTATTGTTTTGACAGGTCATCTCTCCAGACTCATGCAAATATTTTAGTAACAAGTAGATGTTTTTTTTTTTTTTGGGGGGAAAATAGACTAGTAAAATATCCATCCAAATAAAAAAAGTGTCTTACTAAAAGAAGCTCATATTTTAGAAATAAAATAGAAATAAAGAGTGTTACTTCTATGTTTAAGTTTTTATCTAAAAACTACTATTTATAGTATTATTTTTAAAATTACAATCTAGGCATTTTATCCAAAAATACATTCTTAAAAATAGAAAAAAATATCGAAACAACCCTAGAAAAATCAATAAGGTGGTTAAATCAGTTAATTTACCAAAAAAAGTATTTATATTTTAAATTAATTTCTTCTCTGTTATTTTGCTAGAAAATACCCAATCTTCCCCTTGGTCTGGAACTCTAAACCAATGAGATCATTTTGATAATTTGACTACTAAGTTGCTTGATCCAAATGACTAAAATAACTTACTCATTAAGTATTCAAAACTCAAAATATGTATTTCAATACAAATTTTAAACAGTATTGCTTTTGGGTTTTTCAGTCTCATGCTAACAAAAATAGAATCAGTCTATCTTAGATAATCCAAATGTAAGTTCCTAAACCGGTTGGGACCAGCATAGGACAAAGATAATTCAAGCGAAAATGGCATCTCCCACATAAAGTTCAGATGTTCTTATAGATTTTATCTCAAAATAGATTTTTAACAGTGGATAATTTGCACTGAAGATGCAAATTGATTGTTAACATATGCATTTTACGTAAAGGAGATGAGGAAACGGGAGATCATGGAGATGAGGAAACGGGAGACCATGTATTTTTGCATTGTCTTATAACTTATCGTGTTTGGATGTGTAGTAACCTTGCCTGCTCAACATACCGACATTATTCAAAAAGCCTGCTAAATAAATGTTTAATCATTTGGAATATCTTTCGGGGGCTTTGCTTTGGGAGGTATGGTAGGAAAGAAATAGGCATACTTTTGTTGGAAATAATTATGATATGGAGAGAATTCAAGAAATGATCCTTCATAATGTATGGTTTTGGTTTTCAAACACGAAAAAAGGAGTCGGTGTGTTGAAGGTGGATGTTATGTTAATTTTGTAAAATTTGGTGTGCAGGCAGTTTCGAGAATTAGATTGCGGGGGAGATGGTCTCCGCTTTTGTATGGAAGTGTTAAATTAATTTTTGTTGGAAGCTCATTAGGGAACCCATGGCCAGCAGATGTTTGAGGGATAATCTCAAATTCAGACGAAATGGTACTTTTTTTTTGTATTAAGGCCCATGTGGAGAGGCTACTGCTAATAGAGCTCGAGTTTTGGCTTTATTACAAGGTTTTGAAAAGTTTGAAAGAGAAAAGTGTTAGATTTGTGTTGGATGGTGAAAGGAGATTCTTTAAATGTTATCAATTGGTGAATCGTATTGGGAGACTGATGTGGAACTTACGGGAGGCTTAAATAGAAATTTTAGATTTATGACGGTCCAATTTTAGATAGCTTGGAGTGCGTTATAAAGTTTGAGATTTTTTTTTTTTAACTTCGAGTCCCATTAATGACATGTTCATAACCCCCTAATTAAAAATCTGAAGGACCGATGTGATTGTGACTTTCTTGTACTAAATGTACATCGTCCACTTATATAGGGGTGGCAATAGACCCGATTACACCTGAGACCCGACAGGTATAGGTCCAAATATTGGGCATGAATACTGTTCGGGTCTGAGTCCGGATCCAGTCGTACCCGACCCGTACCCATAATTAGTGTATGATAGCAATCATGTGTCTTTATGTGCGAGCTAGGTGTTCGTATTGTTACAATATTGTCAACATTTACAATATTATTGGCAAAAAAACAGAAGCTCATGATCATAAGGTATATGATGGTAAAAAAAAAAAAGGCAAAAAAAGAAAAAAATCTCATAATGATAGGGTGGCAATAGATTCGACTAGACCTGGGACCCAACGGGTAGACTCGAGACCTATTAGATCTGGGTATGGATCCAAATTTTAGACCCGAACCGGTCCAGGTTTAGCTAGACTCAACCCGTTGCCACCCCTACATTTATATACTATTCCATAGTCAGGGATGGCAACAAACCCAAACTTGAAAATGTATTATGGGACCCGAACCCAGACCCGGACCTAAAAATATATTGTGGGATGACTCGGATCCAACGGTACCCGATCCAAATACTAAAATATCTATATATTTAACCATAACTATTATTTATAAATTAAGACCCAAAAATATATGTGGGGTCCGTCCCAAAAGTTCATGTGGACCCAGACCCAACCCAACCCACAAGGTCCATCGGGTTCGGGTTCGGGTCCAGCCACCCAGTCCATAATTTTAATTGGAGCAGTAAAATTATCTTGATTCTAGGAAACTGATATTTCTCAATTTTGGTGGGGTTTTGGCTATGTGCATTTCATCCTCAATTCCTACACTTTTTCTCTCTAGCTTCAATTTCAAGCAATTATTTTCTCTCTTTATTACGTTACTATCCACATGTCTCTATGCAATTACAAAGTCATAAGGCCTAAGGGCTCGTTCCCCCTATTTATTCCCCAAGCTCTCTCTCAATCTGCGCTTATTTTCCCCAATTTCTGAGAAGGAAGGATGCAGATTTTTGTGAAAACCCTAACGGGAAAAACCATCACTCTCGAGGTCGAGAGCAGTGACACCATTGACAACGTCAAGGCGAAAATCCAGGTATTTGATGCTTCGCACTCTAAATTCTCATTCAAATTATTCCCTAAGTCATGATATTTGTCTATGATCTTCCTTTTACCTAGCTATTCATTCGTTTTGGTTGGTTTCTGTTAGGTTTCGTGTCTTTTTGAGTATTTTTGTTTAGGCTTGAATTGGGTTCTGTTCTGCTATATTGTTCATGGTGGGTGTTTTACTGATAGAAATTTTGTTATTGGGCTCCTTTTTGGATGAATTATACTGGGTATTTCGATTTATGGGCTCATATTTCTCTTTGGATTAAGTTTCTCCTAGCTTTTGTTGTGGGTTGATTCTATCTTGAAGGTATAAACTGAAATTTGAGGGTGTTATTTATTTATTCCATATGTTAAGATGTTCTTTTGGTTTTGTGATAGAATATTTATGTGGGTCTTCTATCTAACTGAACTGTGTTGAAACTTCTCCTTGTTGGTTTTTAATTTCCATTTTTATTCGGTTTTCACCTTCTGAGTTGGTTTTGAGTTTCGGTTTGGCTTCTTTCTTGTTGACGTTTATGGGGTTTATTTCTACTAGTAACTTGATATTTTTGCTGTTTGTTTTCTTGTATTTAGATTGAAATTTCTTGCAGTTCTTGGGGTTTTAGTTTTCTCTGTTTTTCCTATTTGTCCTGTCTTTCTTATTGGGTTTTTTGGGACTGGGTATGGTATTTTATTTTGTCGTCATAGTAAGTTGTCATTCTTGTTTCTAGTTGTCTAGAACATGTTTTCATTTGGATTATTGTGATTCTTCCTCTGCTATTTGATATGCATTATTCTTTCTTCACTGGTTTTGGAGACATTTTGACATGGGCATCCTTACCTTCTGATCAATTTCAGCCATGATATGCTTTTTAATTAAAATGTATCATGCCCAATTTCAGCCATGATACCATCTTTTTGCAAATTAGTATTTTATTTGATTATTTGATAATCACACAATTTGCACAGTTATATTCATACTAGTTTTAGAAACTGATATTTTCAATTATCTATTCTTCATGGAATTCAATTTTAAAATTTGTTAAAGGTGATATGTTTTGTATTAGGATAAGGAGGGAATTCCTCCTGACCAACAAAGACTGATATTTGCTGGCAAGCAACTAGATGATGGGCGAACTCTTGCTGATTACAATATACAGAAGGAATCCACCCTTCATCTTGTGATGAGGTTGAGAGGTGGTATGATGATCAAAGTGAAAACTCTTACTGGCAAGGAGGTTGAAATTGACATTGAACCAACTGATACAATTGAGAGGATTAAGCAGCGAGTTGAGGAAAAGGAAGGAATACCCCCAGTTCAACAAAGGTGAAAGGCTAGACTTCTATTTTCTCTTTTGCTTAATTTGCTCTTTTGTTGATTCCCCCCCCCTCCCCCCCGACCTTTTTTTTTTTGAACAAGAAAGATCATTTCTCCTACCCTTGATTTATTAGGAAAAATAATATCAAATGGAGAATAGGAAAATAATACTCTATTTTCTCTGACCATTAGGCTCATACCCTGTTGCCCTTCATCTCCATCGGACCATCTCCATCCATCTTTTCATTAGAAGATGATGACTCTATGGACTATGTCATTCACAAAGTGCATGGAATCATGATATACTTTCTGCTGATATATTTGGTAATAGAATAGACTTGTGCACATAAAATATACGCTCATATATACCAATTTTTGTTGTCGTTGATACATAACATTATACATATGGTGTATCTATATCAGTCGCATACATATGTTCATGTGGTTAATTTGCTTGTATTTGTGTAGTCTGAGTTTGCTGATGTTTATGTGGAGTTTTTTGTTATTTGAAATCTTAGTCTGCAATTGATTTATTGGTCTTGAGCTATATACACTGAAACATAGGCTTCCTTATACCCAAGTACATAGTATATACATAAATGTATGTGCATTTTTAAATCCACTCATAGAAACATGCACATGTATAGACCCTTGTACTTGTGTTGACCTATGTCATAAACACATGACATGTGGGTTATTATCCGACACAGGTATTGCTTGTTAGAAATGCCAATCAAATTGGCCTTTTTAGACACATGTTCATACATCACTTAGGGGAGGTCGGATTAAGTACTTCCATACTCCATGACATTTCAAAAGAAATATTTTAGCAAGAAATGGATAAGTTCGTGAAATGTTGGGATGAGTGATGTGCCTTGGTGTGTCACATTATGCTGAGAATCGTATACATTTTACGAAGTGCACACATGCAGGATGTTCAAATTTGTTCTCCCACATGGATGTGGTCATGCATTATTGTGTGCATGCATGATATTCGATGAGTATTAGAGCCTGCCGTGAAAGTATTGTCTGTGCATGATAGCATCTGCAACCTCATGATCTCTCAAAAAAAGAAAAAACATCTGCAACCTCATGCATACTTGCTGGATGGTCCACCATGGTTGGTTAATTAATTAGCATATGCATTAAAGGATCATGTTATTGGTTATTATATTAAATTGATGAGAAAATACCATATTTTAAATATGCAAGTTCCACACAATTTATTCGATGAAAGGCGTGCTTTAATACTATAGAACTGATACTTTTACCATACAAGAACTTTCCTCAGTTCATTTGTTTGTTGCACTAAGCAATCATATTTCAAAGACAATGGCTACAATATTTTTTTGTTTTTTACCCTGTGCTACGTCATAACTATGCAATATTGATTCTCTGGAAGGCCTTTGAACCAATAGAGGTGGTTACATGGTTGAGCCACTGAGACAGTCTAATAAGTTGGTGCATCTACTCATGTACCCCATGTATGTTGCTTTACAATAATATGCAAAATTTTGATGATTTTGTCGCAGGCTACTAAGGGACTTGTCTTGATTACCTTCGAATTTTTATATAGTTATTGGTCAGGCTCTGAGGATACTTATCATCACTTCACAATCTTTTTGTCCTCTTGACTTATTATCTGATACTGTTGATGTTAAGGCTATTCTGATTTCCATCAAACATCTGAAAATAAGACAAATCATATCCACCAAATCTAGTATATGACTTTCAGAATATCTAAGTTAGGATGTGTCATGAATACCCATTTACATGTTTATCTTTTTTTGGTTAATTTCTTTTGATGTATATTTACTATTAATATGTCGTGATCGGTGGTTTAAAAAGCGGATTGGTGCCCCAGATCGGGCACCCAAAAAATCCATCCGGATCGGTTAATCGGCTATCCGGATTTGGGAATCGGCTGAATCGGTCGGATTCAACCTTAAAAAAATCCAAAAAAATTATTAAAATTCATTATAAATGTTGTTTTTTAGGAATCCAATAAGAAATGGGGGTACTTCATTAATAACTTTCATTTTTTTGCATTAGTATGCGAATATTGAGATGTTCTTTCCCTGTATGAACTACTGTTAACCATTAAATTTACATCACGCAAAAGGTGAAGCATATAATTATCATGAATGAAGTATAAATCTCTAAAAATAGTGTTATTTTAGTTTCTGAAAGTAATTAGGAATGAGAATGATGCATATGTACGTTCATTACTTTGTAAACTAGGTGAATACTGATATGTTTTTTTGTCTGGATGTCTGTATATGGATGTCTGTATAATTATTAATTATAATATAATATCATAATATTGTAAAAAATAATAATTTCTCATATAAAGTGAAATTAGAATCATATCAAAGTATTGAATAGTTATTAATTCGCTTTACTCGTCCAAAATTATCACAACCTAACTAACTATAATATTATATAATGAAATTGAAATTGTTGGTTTATATTTTATAATTATTTTACGATACAAATAAGAACAAATCTAAAATGTCTTATAATATCATCTAATTTAAAAAAGGAAAAAGTTTATATAGGGATGCAACCTTATAATGTGGAACTACGGATGCACCTAAAAAAAATCCATCGGAAAAGGTAGTTTTAAAGTTGAAAAACCCTTTGATTGATCATCTCGACATCGAGATGTATGACGATGAAAAATAAAAAGATTTTAAGTCTAAAAAATAGGCATTTTACAACATATTATCTACACTATCCATTTTCAAGATTTTCATATGTTTATAAATCTGCTTGATTTTAACCATTTTTAAAATTTAAAATTTTATAATTAGATATAAAAATAGATTTTAAGATAATCCTAAGAATATTCTACATCAAAATTATGTACCATGATAAAATTTGAAGGTGCACCTTACCTCTACAGCTACGGATGCATCCGTATGCCAGCTGCACCCTTTAAAAAATTGATTTACAACTATAAGAAAAATAATACTTTATATAATTTATAATGTAAATAAAGTAATAAATAAAATACAAGATTTGGTTATCAATGTATAATTATTAATTATAATATTGTAGTAAAAATGATTAAAAAATTATTAGAAAATGCTTCCATATCATATGATTAAAAATAAAAATAAAACGGCCAATAAATTCTAATGTTAAGATATTAAAAAATTCAGAAAAACTTTATCCAAAAAAATGAAAATAAAGATATCAAAATTCAAAAAATAAAAAAATGCCTATCGACAATTCATTTAATTAAAAATAAAAATAAAAATACATATGGAAATAAAATATACCAAAGAAACCATTTTACTAATAAATAGCAAAAACTTTTATATGGCAGCTTTTTAATTTGGTACTCTAATTAATTCATTTAATTAAAAAAAATATGTTGATGAGGCTCATTGAATACGACACGCTAATTTGGAAACTTGATATGCTAAGATTTATAAATTAATTGATACGCTCATTAATATTATTAAATTAATTGACTTGCTCATTAATTCATTTTTTATAATATGATTAAAAAGTAAAACCCCTTATAAATTTTAATATTATGACACTAAAAAAAATTCAAAAAAAAATTTTGCCCTGAAAATTGGAAAATAAAGATATTAAAATTCAAAAAATAAAAAATGGCATGTTCATTCCCCTAAGTTGCCCCACTCTGTTTATTGTTGTTATAAAAAAGAAATTTTGAAAAAGTGGCATGGAGTAGAAAACAAGCTAGAGAGAGAACTATTTTGTAGCATATTATGTGGTTACGGACCATGAAAATGAGCTGTGTATTAAAAGCCCCAATGTACCCCTAGCCTTTGCCCACCTCATTCTCTTTCCTCTCTCTCTAACCCCACACCACGTCAGCCCTAATAGGAGCATTTCTAATGGTACAGTTGGTATTTTATCTTTTCACTAGATTGATGAAGAAATTTACCAAATTTTACCACAAATGAGTGGCGATAAGTGAGAGAGAGGTGGGAGGTAAATTCTTGAGGAGTTTTGAGAAAGCATCTTTCACCCGATGAGCCAAAGTCCCACAATGGCTCCGTAATGCAGGAATTATCCCACATCTAACAATGGAAGGGTAAAATGGCTATATAAAATCCAGGACCTTTACCATTTGATTAATTGGTTGTTGACTTTGTGGGGAGGCTGACAGCAATGGCTCCCGGCGTATGCAGAGGGAGGGCCCAGGGTACCAATGATGTGTTGTGTGATGAGAGGGCCCAAGGTACAAATGATGTTATTATGTGATGGAAGCGATGAATGGGAGGGCCCAGGGTATCAATGATGTATGTGATGGAAACGATAAAGTTGGGGGGACTACCAGTACGACTTTTATTATCAATTAATTCGAAAAAACCTGGTTCTTACGGATCCCGATATATTTTGGGATCCTAATCGCTCTAGACGATTTTTCGTTCCGGATCGGCTGATTCCTATCTGGATCGGTGATTTTTTAAACACTGGTCGTGATTATATATTTAGATATTGATCTTGATATAGGTAACCCCTTCTATTTTACCCTTTGTTATTATTCCTCTATCCCATAAGCAGTGGCTAGATTTTCTAGAAGTAGCCACCATTTTTTCATCAATATGCTCAAACTGTGCACCAGACTGGCAAAATATGGGGATGTGTCTGCTTAAAATGTTCTTCGCTGCTTTCTATTAGGAGCTTTTATTAAAACATTGAAAATGTTGCACCACCCAACAAATTAATCTCACCAGCATTCAGCTCATTTCCTCGGGTAAAATAATTGTGTGCAATGTTGGACCGGGGAGTTGTCCACGTAATAAGACCTTTATGCTTACTGAGGATTGGTTCTTTGCATTCATCCTACCATTATACACAATGGGAAATCTTCGGGTTTTCAACTCTATAATTATCATGTAAAGTGCAGATTGTAGCAAATCTTTTTTCTATCGGGTATCTCATTTTTTCACCATCGAACAACTTATTTGCACTCTTGTGTGTGTCACCTAATAAGACCGTTATGATTGCTGAGGATTGGTTCTTAACAGTCAACCTACCATTAAAAACAATGGGAAATCTTCAAGCGCAACTCAATAATTATCAAATAAAGAGAAGATTGTAACAAATCTTTTTCTTTTTAATGCATCTCACTTCTTCTCTATTGAACAACTTATACCACTCTTGTGTGTGTCATCTAATAAGACCGTTATGCTTACTAAGGATTGGTTCTTTACATCCATCCTACCATTAGAAAAAGGGAAATCTTCCTTTATTTAATTCTGTAATTGTCAAGTGAAGACCAGATTGTAACAAATCTTTTTCTTTATCATCACTTTTTCATTATTGAATGTGTGTGTCATTGAGATTTATGCCATAAAAACTTAATGCATCAATGGAATTTTGAGTGTGCTACATAGAACCTTGCTGCATCTACCGCTTTTGTTCCTTTTGTGCTGATCATTTAATCAAGGGCGACACAACCTGAACATGTTATTAAAACACAAGAATTTGAATTAGAAAGAAATAAGAGGCTGCAAATTTTGTTACATCCATTGGAAAGTCTTAGATTAAGTGATTGAAATGGTGATCCAAGATACTTTCTCCAAATAACCTCTCCCATTTGAGTAAATTTATGCGATTCTCATTTGCCAAAAGTTCTTCTTCATACGTCTGTTTTCTCTGCTAACTAATTGAATGGAAAACTGATAAGAAACACAATTTTTATCTGTTGGTGATATCTGCAATTGTAAAAACACTGATGTAGATATTCATTTTTTTGGGGGTCCATGAAGAATCCCAAATTGTGTCTAGAAGGACATGAGCATTGTAGTCTTGATTCTCATATTCCCCATTAAACAATAATGATCAGATGGAATTTCTTGGATTCTTGAAATGTCAGCAGCTCTAATGTCTGGTTAAAGTAGCCTGTTGTAAAGTAACATTTCCCAACATGAAATATTTGATAGAATAGAAGTTGCTCATATTTGGAATTGCATTGAGTATTGTGTAACTCTTGACTGTATAAGTGTAGATTTGATATATATATATATATATATATATATATATATATATATATATATATATATGATAGGCTGATACTGCTCGGATGCAGTACTCCACATCTCGTTTCTTGAAATGCACACATGTTAGACTGTTATGTGACATTGTATGTAATAACTCATTACAACATCAAGAAATCCTGAGGCTTAGCTGGGATGCCATATACATTTTGGGAAATTATACCAATATCCAATGGACTAAGGAAGAACCATAATCCACTGGCTCATCATCATCCTGTGAATGCTAGAGTGTGGGAACCATCTTTAGGGTCATTTCCTATTCTGGTGGGTCGAACCCAACCAGTCAAGTATTTCAAAGGGTGGTGATGACCCAATGGACTCTGGTTTTTCCTTAGTCCATAGGATTGTGGTCTTCTTATCCTTATATTTCTAGCGTCACATAATTTTCTCATGACAGATGTCATATATACCATTAGCAATGAAGCCTCTCTCTCTCTCTCTCTCTCTTTCCTCCCGCCGTTCCTCTTCTTCTCTTCTCTCCCTCTCCCATGTGGCTTCTCTCTCTCTCTCCCCGTCTGACTTTGAGACACATACCAACCCTGTTGTTTATTGATTCCTTTTAGTTGACAGATTTTACAGAATCTTGAATTCTCAGCTAGGTTTTATTTTTTCTAAAATAAAAATTGAATATGCAGGCTTATATATGGCGGTAAACAGATGAATGATGATAAAACAGCAAAGGAATACAACATTGAAGGAGGCTCTGTTCTCCACCTTGTTCTCGCTCTTCGTGGGGGCCGCGGAAGGAAGTACATAGTATGTGAGTAATTGGGTCGTCCATTTTTTGGCTTTTAATTGGGAAATACAGGGACAAGTCAGTGATGGGATTGCCTTCTGATAACTCTTTTTACGTTTGCTATTTGTACTAATACATTTTCTTGGGACTCCCTTCTGCTTTATGGAGTTTTTGCAAGTTAATATGGTCAGTTCTGCTAGGTTGTGTATACATTTGTAGGTAGTGGTATATGCTAGATGGTACGCCAAAGGTGCATCCCCCTAATCCATTATTAATGATGTATGGTGGAGATAAACTGTAATCCCTTTGGTGGGCTTACCATATGCACCATAAGAATAGGGTATTCTTGTATTTTTTTACCCTTTTGATTCGGTAGTTTTTGTTTTTTGGGTGGGATTGTACACAATGAGAGCATTAACTTTTACATACAAAGGTCACAAACACCTCAAGCAGTCCGACATGAAATCGGATGGTTGGGGTGAATCATTTATCTGCACGATGTCGGTGTAAAATTGTCTTGGGATTTTGACTTTGATCTATGGTGAAACTTTGTCCTCCCAATTTCATATTTGTCAATTAGGGGTGATTGTGACCTTTTTGCACTAAAAGTAGGTGGTCGGATTGTATACAATGGCCATGGACTAATGGGTTATTATGTTTGATGTTTGGTGTTGGCAAAATATGATAGAACCTGTCATACTTTTTCGTTTGTAGGAGACTAGGCCTCATTTTCAGTTTGGGTTGGGGTGGGGGAAATTCATTTACTGTGAATTCTCGGAAATTATAAACTCGTTCTTGTTTAGTTCTTCGAGAACTGTTACAAATCCAACCACTTCCTTTCTCTCTTCTCTGTCACCCCATTGTCACCCCATTCTGGGTTGGGGAGGGGAAATTCATGTACCATGAATGAACCTATGAAATTATTTAATTACTCTCCTCCTGTCGGATGGTGCAGTTAGAACCAGTGTTCTATCATTGGGCCAACTCGGAATCCCCAACCGGCTCAATTCGGATCCTAGTGAATCTCGAATGAGAGACTAGGGACTCACTCGAGTTTGATACTATTTTGACATTGTGATTGTTAAATTTTTGTTCAGACTCGACCGAATCAATGCCTTAAACGAGTAACTTGAGTCCTTGTTTTTAATCATTTGTTAGAATTCAAACCTCTATTTGTTGTGTTTTCTAGGTCACTGGTTAGAACCCGAATCTCTCACTCACCCATTTTGGGTTTGGGAGGGGGAAGTGAAGTTGTTTTGCATGAGTCCATGAAATTATTGAATCATTCTTCAGTCCTTTGGAAACTATTAGAACTTTGTTAGTGATTGTAACATCAATATTTTCTTGGCTTTCATGTGGCTGATATGGTGCGGTGTGGGCATGCCTCAATCTCAGGCGTTTGATGTGGTGTGATTCGTCGGGATTTGTGTGGGCCGGCCGGTATAACCTAGACATGTGTCCACTTCTAGACCCTTAAAGTGGTGCAATGAAATAAGTTCAATATAAAGGCTCTAGGGTTTGGACCTAAGGCCCATTGTGTTTATGTAAGAGATGATCCCTTATTTAAGTTTAAATTTGAAGAAAATCAGTAAAGGATTGTGGCTCGCTGTATTCGATTTTCATATTGAGGTACTGAATACTTTCAAAACTTAGTCTCAGACACTCGTGTTGGTATCCATATAGATGGGGTGACACGACGAGCTTGCCCTAATAGCACTTAATGGCTAGCATCGTATAATTTTTCCTTCATTACATCATCTTAAACCCTGTGGTGCGCGTCTAATTTTAATAAGAAATTATCCAATGCAACGGTTGTATCATAGTATAATGCAACTGACACTTCTAGAAAATTATGTTTGTGGTATTTGTATGATCTCAAATTTTGCACACATATTTTGTAGATCTAAACATCTCACCAAAATGAACGGCTTATATTAATTGGTTTTAAAAAATATTTTTTAGGTTGTGTTTTCAAATTTTTTTATTTATTTGGTGATTGGTCATTAGAATGAAAAAAAAATATATATTTCAAAATTTGGAGCAAACAAATGGCTATGATATGGTTTTTTAAGGTTGTTGCATCATATTCCTATACAACGGTTGGATGAAATCATTGTCCAATTTTAATTTTGCAAAATATTGGTATCTCTTGCATATATAGAAAAAGTGTGTACAGAGTTGAGGCTTAAACAATCAAAGTAGAGCACACCTTCAAATAATGTCGAGAAATGTGGTTTCAATTAATGGAAATCTTTGTGATAGCTTCAAAATCACTAGAAAAGTTATCACATGGGTGTGAGATTGATTTTTTTAGAGATCTGTGTCAAATTTAATGGTGATTTTTAAAGTCCTACACACATGGGTAGGGGAGGTTCATATAGGATCATTACTCATATATATATAGATAGAGGATTCTGTAAGACCTTCTCCCACTCATATGTGTAGGATTTTGAAGGATCACCATTAAATTTGACACAAATCTTTAAAAAAGCTATCACATGGGTGTGGGACTTGACTTTTCTAGAGATCTGCACTATCTTTAATATTGATCTTTTGGAGGTCCTACACACATAAATAGAAGAGAATCCTATAGAATCATTTCTCTCACTATATATATATATATATATATATATATATAGCTCTGATTTTGAGCTATCAGCATTTCATATATTTCTCTCAATCAGCATTTTGTTGGTACCCTTTTTTTATTAGTGCTACTTGCATTTCTACTCCTGCAACTCACTCTCTCTCTCTCTCTTTTTGTCTCTCCTATGTTTGCCAAGTTTCCTTCTCCAACTTCAAAAGTAAGTGGGCATGTTATCCTAAAATATTTAGTCCCACATCGATTAGTATGAGGGGAGTCAAGAGAATGAGAAGCTATTTAACCTGACTTGTGGGGAAAAGACGAGAGAGAGAGACTGTCAGTGATCAATTTACTATCTCATTTTTTTATGCTTGAGAGATTAAGAGATCCATTGTACTATATATACAGTTCCCCTTAGTTTTTTTGAAAGCGAACATCGAACTGTTTTTTTTTTAACAGTTCCCCTACGTTTTTTTGAAAGGGAACATTGAACTGTTTTTTTTTGAAAGGGAACATCTTTATAGATGGAGAGAGAATCAACTTGGTTGATGCATGTTTTGTTTTTTTGAAAGGGAACATCTTTATAGATGGAGAGAGAATCAACTTGGTTGATGCATATTTTGTTTTTTTGAAAGGGAACATCTTTATAGATGGAGAGAGAATCAACTTGGTTGATGCATATTTTGTTTTTTTGAAAGGGAACATCTTTATAGATAGAGATAGAATCAACTTGGTTGATGCATATTTTGCTTGAACATTGCAGTCCTCTCTCTCTGTTGCAGTCCTCTCTCTCTGCATTGATGCCTGCAAATTCTTGTTTTCGGACTCAAAGTGTCCTGTTCACATCTCTATAAACATGCAAAGATAAAACCTCTCCTCTTCAAATCGCTCGCGCAGTTTTTCTCTTTCTCAATTGCAGAGAGAACCCAATTTATCTTTCATTCTCTCTGCTCTTCGAATTCGAATACCATCTTTGAGCTCAACCAAATCCACTCTTAGTCTTTTGGTCTCACCCAAAACTTCTCTCTCTAAAAAACTCATCTTCAGAAAATAAACTCGGCCAAGGTACTCGAGCCTTCCGAAGCCAGTTACTTAGACAAGTCTGAGTAATTCACGGGAAGGCTTTTTTTTTTAAAATGAAAAAAAATAATAGTTATATATAATATGAGCGCTACTTTCATCAACAATCAACAAAGTAGTAGATGCATGTTGGTTAGTCTCTTTAAATAAAGGCGACGGTTTCTATGGGTCAATGCAGAAATGAATTACCTTTTAAAAATCTATTTTTGAGGGGGATTTTTGGACTACAATTTGAAGACATGTAATCTTTAACATAGAAATCATAAATATACAAAATAAATAATTTTAAAAATTAAAAATAATAATTTTATTAAAAAAAACATTTGGACGGTTAATTTTTAGATGCAGATGCACCACCTATTTGCATCCAATTGCATCCAAATTTAAGATGGATGCTTTATACCTTGTTGACTGCATCAGTAGAAATGCAGTCAACACCACATGAAACAATTTTTCTATGTAAATAAACCTCTTTACAAGAGGTCATGTCTATAAAATAAAAAATGATGAAAAAAATCTATTCATGACAGCTTTATTCAATCATATGACATAAAATTGATACGGTAATAACTAATATATTTTGAGTTTAAAAATAAAAAATATTATAAAAAAAACCCCAAGACTACACTTTCGATGCAACTTACCTTCACTTTAACTTTTTCTCACACTTTTTTTTCCAAATATACGTTCTATGTAAATGGCCCCCAGCCAAATAAAAAATAAAAAAATACCTAAACTACGCCCAATCAAATAAAAAATAAAAAAATACCTAAACTACCCTTCAAAACTCACATTGCCTTAAAAAATTTATTTATTTTTTCATTTTCATGTGAGACATTACATATCCTTAAAAATTAAGTCCAAAAATCCATCTCAAAAATAAATTTATTAAGGGGCCCGTATTTCTACAGGCTTGGCCCACATGCTAACTGTGTCCGAGCTCCAAATTGTTTGCTTTGTCCAAGGGAAGAGAGCTCCATTGCTATTCAATTAAAGTTGGGTTTGAATCAAGCGTACTCTTGGGCAATGCTCTTATTGATATCGATCCGAAATGTGGGTCTTAAGAAGGTTTCAAAAAAAATTGAAATTTAAGTTTTTTAACACTTGGATCTCACCATCTAAAATTAGACTATACAATCCTAAGAGTTGAGACATTATTTTTTTCAAGTGCATAGAAGATATAATTAAAGATTTTTTTTCTTTTTTTTGTTCCATAGGTTGAAGAGTTTCATCTACAAAAATTCTAAAATTAATCGTACATATTGTCACAATGAGATAATTTATCTTTGTTGCAAGGATGTCATAATTACTTCTACTCATTAGATGTTAAATCCGATAGCTTGTGGTATGTCACGAAGTTCGATTTTTTTTAAAAAAGAAAACTTTCAATTGTGACATTTTTATATCAACAGTAAATAATATATTTCCATACTTTTCCTTAATTTGAAGTAAGGTTTTACAAGAGTAAAATGTACTTTCTATCCCCAAAAGAGTGGAATATCTTTGGCTATTGGGAAAAAGCAAATAGATAGAAGTAGTGAGAAGAGATTTGATTGGAGGGAGTGACTCTTGATCTAACAAGTAGTGAGAAGAGATTTGATTTGAGAGAATGACCCGATCTAGCAAAATGGTAAACTAGAAATTGTGTACCGCCCTAAAATAGTTGGGATAAAACTCTGATGATGATGATTTAGAACCTAAACCAGTGCAATTAATCAAGGGGTAATTTTGTTATGGGTGCAGTTTGTATAAGCCCGATGCTCTAAACCATCAAATAGTATTGAAAAATATTGTTTCAAAACTGAAAATCTTTGTGATGGCTTGAAAATTTATTTTATAAATAATTATAAAATTTAAAGCTTTAAAAATAGTGTAGATCGAGCAGATCTATGAACACTTCAAATTCTTGAAAATTGACGATCTAAAAATGCATTAAAAGATTCACTATTTTCAAGACTTAAAATCCATTTTTTTGTCATGTCTGTACATCTTGAGATTGGGATGATCAATTTTAAGGCATTGAAACAACCTCTTCTAATGAGATTTTGAGGTGATTGTTTAGGGCCTCACCTTTATATAAACATTTTTCTTTTGTTATTATTTGAAAAGAATAAAGGTATTTTCGTAATTCACTTACCACCATCAGTTTAAACACCCGCGTATGAGACAAGCTGATTTTATCCATTCTCCCGCCTCTTCTTCCTCTTATCTTTGAACTTTAAACCCTGGCCTCGAAAATAGGGTTTCTCATGAAATTCTGCAATCGTCTTCAAAATTAGGATTTCTCTTATGAACTCTACTTCAAATTAGGGTCTTTGATGGATTATTCTTCTGATAATTTATTTGGTGGGATCCTCTTCAAGTTTCTTGATTATATCATAGTGGAAACAGTTCGATTGATGATTTCTGATTCTAATTAGGGTTCATCAGATGATCTCTGCTTCAAATTAAGGTTTACAATGTCTGTTTCACAATTTTCAATTGTTTCATCGTTAAATCCTTTCCATTTGAGGACTATCCCTGGAAATTTCAAGCATTATTCTTCCAAATCAGATCGCACTGTATCTCTTGTGAGATTCTGTGATGATTCGCACAGATCCTTCGATAAAAGACTGAGAAATGATGTTTCTGGTATTTGTTTCTGTAAATCTTCTGAAGAATCAGACGTGGATTGCTCCGATAAGGTAGGGTGCTTCACTTTAAAAAATAAATGTTCTGTATAGATACTGCAGCTTTTACTTCGAGTAAGGAAAAATTGATGAAATTTGTAATTTTTTAGAAAATACCAATGAATCTGTGAATTTTGAGTATTTATGAAGAATTATGTTGGGGCTGTCCTCAATTTGGCATTTGATAATTTGTTTTTCTTTGGGGTAATCTAGATTGTATGAATTATTTTGTATTCATCCATTTTTCTTATTTGCTCACAAATGGCATGATCCTATTGTGATTGTTATTGGAATGCTTGAAAATGGATAAATAATTCAAATTCATCTGTAAAAAAAGGTTTTAAATTCTTTAAAATTTTGCTATCAAAAAAATTTCACATAGAAGTTTTGCGAGCAAAGTTTAATGCCATTTCACTTTGAAAATACACATATAGAATGTTTAGTAGTTTCTATTGTTCTTTTGGCTTCAATACAATTTTTAGGCATGCGAAAAATACTTACTACGAGTTTTAACTTGAGCTATCCTATAATGCAAACGATCGTTTCAACTGGAAATATTTGATGCTCTAGAGCTAGATAACCTTTATGTGTTGTAGGATTAGGATCCCTAACGTTTTATATTTTATTGTCTGGAAGACAATGAGGGGAAGATGTCTTTCAATTTTCAAGCCATGTATTATATTTGGGATATTTGTTGATAGCTAACGCTGCTCTCTCTCTTGTGAATTAACTTCTAGCCCACAAAGATCAATCTATGGCCAATTCTGCAACCATGGGATGTTCCATGGGATTGGAAGGTCGCGGTATTTGTCATGTTGCCATATGTCATGAGGTGATCTCTCTCTCTCTCTCTCTCTCTCTCTCTCACTCACACACACACTCGTTAAAAAAGAAGGATATCATATCTTTCTCGCCTGCAATTTAGAGTTTTTAATTCTTCTAGCTTTGCTTCATCTCTCTCTCTCTCTTTCACATCAATTAGATATCATATCTTTCTCTCCTGCCTATTAAGTGTTTTTTGTTCTTCTATCTTTGCATTTGTTCATGTAGTAGTCGTAAACCCACAAAGTCGTACCTTATCGCTTCCTTGATTCTTCTATTGTGTTCTTTCAAAACCATCCATATTTATGTTGGGTTTGTTGTTTCAGCTTTCCTTAATTAATAGAGATGTTGAGGGTGTTTTGTCAGTATTCTTTTGACAGGGATAATAGAATCAGAAGGGTTGTCAAAGATACCTCAGCCTCATTTGGAGGGTCTGCAAGCACCAATGCTGAGCATGGATGAACAAGGAAATAGGTTTTTTATTGACCAATTGTAAGATGTTCCTTTCTCATTTACTCTCCTCTATGGCAAAGTTGGTGTCAATTTGGAACTTGAAAAACACTGATTATTTGCCTATTGCAGATTTAAAACAGTTGCTAAGCTTTCAGTGATGTATGTATTCATTAGCCCTTATCAACCATTTTCAGACAATTTGTTCTCTTATGGTAGGCCATGATATTTTTACTTGGGTATGAATCAGTTTTTTTTATTATTGTAATGTGAGTGGTATTTACTTTTTGAAGAAGCTCTCAAATGTATCAAAACTCAAAAAAAAAAATAAAAAATGAAATGAAAGAAAAAAGGATAAGCATTCAATTATATTCAATTTCAGCTTTAATACGATAGTAACTTTTATCTATTTACACAATTATAGTTGCACAGGCCTAATGTTATACCAAGCTTTGGATCTCAAGTTTTGGGTTCATCTATTGTACCCCACCAAATTTGAATGCCTAGGAGTTAATCTTGTTGGATTTGCTTGCCATCTTTCTCTTTCACCGAACTATGTAATAAACTACAGTCAAAGGAATAAGAATATGTAATAAACTATATGAATCTGTCCAGAATTTGATTACAAGCCCCCAAAAGGACCTGGAAAGGAGACGTGACTTTTACCAATCTACCTATAATCAGAATCTAAGAAAACTAAGGCCTGTTCAATAAATTGATATATTCAAAATCGATTCTATGCACTATGTGAAGGAATTCTAAAGAACACTGTAGACTCAGAACTAAAATTCGGAAGGTGGCTTGTTGTTGATCATAGGACTGTATGGTTGTAGGAAGAGAGATTGCTAACTTATATTGCTTGTTGTAACAGAATGGAGGAAACCATTTGACCTTCAGTGTGGTTGGGTTTTATGGGGAGGCATTGGGCTTTCAATTGCATCAACTTCTGTATTTCTCACAAGGACTCTAATACATGGTGCAAGTGCTGGTCAAATGCAAAATGGGGTCTCTATTCCTTTGCTAACATAATTCTGTGAACTTTGCTGGCTATTTAGTATTGCAAGCTTGGACATGCATTAGTCATTTTCATCATAGTTGCTATATGGGTAGAAACGTTGATCTTCAGTCTGATGTTGTCGGTATCAGGATGTATAGTTCCACAGAAAGTACCAAGTTTGTTGAAAGATAAAGAGTATAGTTCCAGTAGGTTCGCTTGGGCCAGGGAGAGTAGGGTTTTTTTTTTTAAATGATTTAACTGTTCTATTAAGAGAAGAAGAGGGTTATAAGGTGTCAAAAAATAGGCTTCCCAAAAGCCGGGATCTATATACAAAAAATAAGCTTCCCATGAAGCGGGAGCTCTATACAAAAAATAAAGGCTGCCCAACAAGGGTGCACCAAGAGGGTGAAAAAACAACAAAAGGGCCAGGAAGAGTAGTTTGTAGTTGATTCTAGCTTAGCCATGTCATGGGATCTTTTCAAAGGTGTGCCCTTGGAGAGATGACATGGGTATCAAAGATGATGGACATGGGAATGCATATCAGGTTTCGTATGTGAGTCATCACATAGTTTAGAATTATTTTCAGTTAAGAATTATTTTTCACATTGGGAATCATTATTTTGAAGCAAATTGTAGGTGTGATCACCTATTATTACAAAACCAATTTCTGCCAATTTGTCTAAGACACTTTCTAAGTATTTTTGTGAAGGTGATACAAAATATTATTGTACCAGAACTGGATTCCTTGTATGCCTAAATTTTTTTGGCTTTATGTCCCATTATGTCCCATTACAGGCAGAGTCTTTACTGCAGCTTTTGCCTCTTATAGGTGCATCAAATATCAGGTTTCTATCTGAAGAAGTCTATATGATCTTCCAATAATTTACGTGATATTGAGGTGTATAGAGCTGGTTATCATCATATTTGTGCAATTCCTTTTAAACTTGTGCAATTGTTGTATATATAATTTTGTCAGCACTGCTTGTGTGCTTGGGGTAACGGGAATTCTGGCGCCGCTTGGTGAAGAGACATTATATCGCGGTTTCCTAATGACTTCCCTAACAAAATGGTGACTTCCAATTTCCCTCTTTTTTCCTTTTGTTGTTTTCCATCTTTCTTTCTTTGAGAGAGAGAGAGAGTGTGTCAACATGACTTATGGGTTTCTATAACTATTCCTAGAAACTATATGCTCACATTCTTGCTTACATGACAGGTTACCTGTACCTGTATCCGTGGGTGTTAGTGCATTTATTTTTGCCCTTTGCCACCTGTCCCCTGGAAAATTTGTGGAGATTTTTATATTTGGTGAGACTTTCCTCCAACGCAACAAATTTTTTCATTGTGTCCTTTAATTGATTACTACTGTAAAATTACTGCTATCTTAGTTGCTTCAAAGAATGCATGCTTTATTTTGTATCTTCTATTTGAAGCAGGTGCACACTTGAAGATGTTTTCTCTCTCTCACTGACATTTATGCACGCATAAATGCATTACAGTTAAAAGAAGCCTCATTCCGATGCACAGTTTTCTATTTCCACCAGTGTCGACTTTTTTAGTTACTAAGCCCATTTAAACTCAAATATATCTGAACCATACGGTTTGATGTTGTCAATGGTATCAGGTATTGTCTTGGGGCTTGTATATGCTCAAACTCGAAACCTTCTTGCTCCAATTACCATGCATGCTTGTTGGAACTTGGGGGTCATTCTCTTGCTAACATTTCTTAAAGTAAGCAACCTGCTGCCGTACTTGTAGTACTATCTTCCAAATCTTCCATCTGGCATTCTCATTATGGAACTATAATTCCTTTATGATATTTTAGATGCAAGGATATGATATTCAGTCATATGTTCTTTGACTTTGAAAGCCTACATGATCTAAAACTTCAAAAAGGTATGTTCTTCACATTATATATTATGTCATCATCATCATCATCGAAACCTTTTCTCAACTATTTGAGGTGGATTATGTTGTAAATTATGTAAAAGCGATAAATCTGCAGGGGTCAGCCTTTGGGATATCTTCAATGAGAAGCTGTCCAGCCTCATAGATGCCACTTAAATTTCCTTCGTAACGAGTTACAATTATGCACCCTTATATGAACTTCGTTATGAAGATTACCATGCTTTTGTTCTTTATGGCAACATTTGCATAGCTCTCTCTCTCTCTCTGTCGTGCGAGTAATGGGGTGGGGGAGAAGACCAGGTTTGGTTTCGCAAAAAAAGACACCAATTTCTACAAAGTTTCTTCTTATGGATATAGTGAAATAAGGGACCATATTACAATGAGAAAAGTTTAAATGGTGTCTTATTCAAATGAAGATCTCATTCAACTGCAGTCTTTTTCCAAATATCCATCTTATATATGGCTTTTGGATCTAAAGTTGTCCATCATTTTGATTCCTGTGATCATGAAGATGAGGGGAAAAAAAGGATTTTAAACTTTAAAAATAGATTGTTTTAAAAGAATACAATCCTAAAGCAAAGTTTATGATGAACGATATTTAAGGTTGAATCTCTCTCTCTCTTCCATTTTTTTTTTTTTTTTTCCTTTTTTTGTGTTAGATTCACAATTGTGGTGATCAAGATTATCAACTTGCATAATTTTAAATTGAAAATTCAACTCTAAGATGGACTCTTGGAAGGATATTATACTTGCATGTTCAATGCATCGGCTGATGCCCACCATTTTGTAATTGGATCTGTATATTATATACATTGTGTGTAATATACGGTGTACAATCTTGGGCCATCAACTTTCCGTCCTCGTCACCGTTCTTTTTTTTTTTTTGAACATGGACTTTGTATTACTATTATAAATAGATAAATCGTTTGATACCACTAAAGCCCTATCAAGATAAGTAAAGCATCACCTTATAACTCATTGAAAATTACAATTCAAGCATTGGAAAAGCTTTGCATCGATCATCTCAACTTGAATATTATGGTTGTGAAAAAGAATTCGGATTTTAAGATCTAAAAATGGTATATATTGTAAAAAAAAATTTAGACACTCTATTTTACCTTATAAATAAGTGTTTTTAGATCGTAAGATCTATATCATTTTTTTAGTTTCAATTTTTTGTCAATGTTGAAATTGATTTTAGATCCATCATGAAAATTTTCGTTGCCGAAAGTGCTTTCCGAACAAGGATTTGAGGTGAGCTTTATTTTATTTTTATAAAGCTTGAGCCTTATAGGAACTTCGTCCAAATAAATAGAGCAGATCAATAGAATCCAGCTGCCATAAACAACCAAGTAAAAGTCACAAATAATTCACAATAAGAGAAGCACACTACCTAGTACATGAGCCTCCTAATTTCCTTCTCGATAGAAATGGACAAATAATAAGTTTTTACATGCACATATGTCCACAAACTCAAATAAAACCCACTGCAACATCCAAGGGCAATGTTGCATCCTCATGAACTAGCAACATATATGAGTTATCCTAATTAATGACAAATGATAGACTTAAAAGTTGATCAAGAGCTCATCTCCATTGTTCATTGCTGAGAATGGATGGTGGATGTCTAGTCTATAGATCATGAATAGTGGATGACCAGTCCATAGATCATATGCTCAAAAGTAGTGTTATAAAAAAACTGATATGGATAAGCATTGTTTGATATGGTCATAGGTGGGCAATCGAGGTGGAGAACTGCCTAATTCCCACGTTGTTCATTTTTTTTATTTATTCTTCACCAATTCCTCAAATCAGATTCACCGACCCTCTTCTCTGTTGATCAGAGTGCTGATCCAATGCCGAATTAGGGTTTTAAAACATTCCTTCGCAATATTACAGTTTCCAATTATATCAGCCCAGGCTCTTAAGATTTCATCCAAGGCCATTAAGACACAGCTCGGCTAGAGGGCCAGTCCATTGCCCTTGGCCGGCACTGTGCCGTTCTTTTTCTTTTTTTTTTTCTTTTTTAGCTTTTTGAAATTCTATTAGGCCTAACCCTGCCCACCCCTGCCAAGCCAGGTCATTTAGCCACTTGCCTAAGGCCAAGGGCCCTTTTGTCCAGTCTAGGCCCAATTGAGATATCTATGGACCCTAGTCGGGCCAAGGCTAGGGAAGGCCCAGCCCAATCCATAGCCGGCCATTTGCTAGCCCAAAAGGCCGTTGGAGCACACAAAAGCTTTTTTCAAAATTTTACTTTGATTCCAGTGAAATCCTTGAGCCAAGTATATTAACATGGAAATTATTTTTTAAGCTTACATATATAAATGAAATAAATTTTGCTAGGATTAGTTGAATTTAAAACAAGCTTAAGATTGCATTATTTAGGAAAATTAATCAAATTACCCATGAAGGATCAATAATTTAATACCATATCCATAAGAATTATTCATGATATTGAGTTGGAATAGATGCATATGGGTAGATTGTCAAATAATTCATTTCTTATGGGTATTTTGAGAGATTTTCCATTTAGTTTGTGCGTCCAGCCAGAGAGAGCTATTGGTTCTCTTGGACTTGGAAGAGGGCCAAAACAGTATCCTTCCGTCACTTTTTCTAGCCATTTTGTCTGAGATACGTACGAGTGCCGAATCAGCACCGTGTATAAAGGTTTTTCCGGTATTTTATCAAAGGTAAATTGTCATATTTTATATTTTCCCATCTATATATATATATATATATATATATATATATATATATATATAGGACACGGTCAATGAAATAATTGCAGTCACCCAATTTCACATTTAATGGTCAAGATTAATGTGACCAACTTGTACCAAAGGCAAATGATCTCATCCTATACTTTCACATTATATATAGTCTACACAATGATTTCAATCTAGATCAACGATTTTTAAGGTAAATGGTCTCATCCTATACTTTCACATTATATATAGTCTATACATGAAGATTTCAATCTAGATCAACGATTTTTAAAGCACCGACTAATTATGTGAGATATAATAGAGAAAAATTTTCCAAGTTCAAATGGCACCTACTTTAGATAAAGGGTGTGGTTTCTATAAGGTTGCAACCTTAATCAATCCAATTAAGGTGCACCTCCAAATGTACCATAACATGTGATTTTGGTGAAAAAATTATTAGGATTATCTCAAAATCTATTTTTATATCTATTTATAAAATTTAAAACTTCAAAAATGGTTGAAATCAAGTAGATCTATAAAAATTACAAAATCTTGAAAATGGACGGTCTAGATAATGTATTGTAAGACACTATTTTTGGGACTTAAAAATCTTTTTTTCCCTACATTCATGCTTCGCAATGTTGAGATGACCAATTAGAGGTTTTTCCAACATTAAAACAATATTTTTTGATGGATTTTTGAAGTGCATCTATAATTCTACAATTTAAAGATGCAACCTTATATAAACTTTTTCCTTAAATAAGATAGAGCAGACATGGACCATACATGAAAACAGAGAAGGCATTATATCCTTGAGAAGCCACTTGTGCAATTCATCAACTTAAAACATTGAAAACACTCCATTGCTTATAAAATATCTAAAATAATATCGGAAAAGTAAATAATGAGACCATTTACTTTTGGTATACAGTGATCACAATTAATCGAGACCATTAATGTGAAATTGGGTGGCTACATTTATTTCATTGACCAATCAAAAGATATTTTCTTGAACCTTGTGACACACCCAAGCTATCAGATTTAAAAGTAATGATGACGAAAAGAAATACCATACTCAGCAGTTATAATGAGAACGCGTGTAAAGTGTATACGCAAGGGATGACACTATATGCCAACTCCTCACAATCTTATGGTTTATTTCAAGCAGATGTAATGTGTACCAATTTCCTCCTTTTCTCCGAACAAGGTTAGAGGAAAATGTTCTCGGACTTTGGGCATAGTTATTGGTAGAAACCCAAAGTCTCGATGATAATGATTTCATATTAGCTAGAGGTGATTGTGACCTTTTCGTATCAAAAGTAAATAATTTTATTGTAAACTTTCCCAATTTAAAAATAATAAATACACACAGGGCAAAGAGGAACAGCACCTCAAGATTCTTACTTGGACTTCTTGCCTGAGCTTTTTCTTGACAACTTCATCAAGATACATGATTCCCTTTCCTTTATACACTTCAGGGGGCTTACAACTTCGCACTGCAGCTGCAAACTGAGCAACCCTCTGTAGGTGTATTCCTGTGCAACAGATAATATTGGGTTTGAAGAAGAATACACGCACAGTAGGCGGTACTGTAAGCTCGACCCCATGGCTATATCCTAACTTCAAAAACAACATCCTCCCTCCTGCCTCTGCTCTTGCCTTGAAGCCCACGCCCACAATCTTCAGGAACCGAAAGAATTTCGCCTCAATAGACATATCCTCCAATTCACAACCTTATCCTAAATGTTTGTCTTGGATCTTTAGATAGGAAACTAAAGATTAATAGAGAAACAAAGAATATCACTACTTTTTAATTGAAAAGCTTGAGAGTAAGACTCTGCTTTTCTTAGTTTTTCTGGATGAAATCCTGAAATATCATAGAATGGTCATTCGGTTCAGATTGGTACAAGTTTACATAGCCGTACTTTTTGCCAACAGATATTTACAAAGAAAGAATCATCATTTGAAATGGGCATTCACTTGAACATCATGTTCTTTCTCATGAGACAATGCTGCATATAAAATTCCATCAAAACATTCAAAATATGAAAGACGCAGAGAAAAGTGGATATCCTGTAAACATATTTTCCCTTCATAACCCACCTAGTGATGCATACTGGATATAGTTCAACCTCAGCCTAGGGATACATACTATTACTTAGTAGATTCCTATGTCCTAAGAAACAAAATTAAGGTTCACTTTGAGCAAAAGGACTGAATCCAGAATGCAGAAATGGGAGAACGATCCAAGACTAACCGCACAAAATTAGGAATAATGAAGGAAATGATGAAATAGTTTAAAGACTCAGTTGATTTCAGTTACACTGGGAAAGCATCAGTCCTTCCAACTTAGAGACTCGTTCATCAAATCAGCAGAAACTCAATATAAAGCTTACGCATGCACACGTCTGTAAATTGAAGCAAGAAAGGCGGAAGAAATTTTTATTTTTTTTATTATTAGTGTAAATAAAGACAAGTTAAATATGATATTTCATATAAATAAGGAAAAACATAAACTGCATGTTTTCTTTTTATCGCTTTCTTAAGGATTTAGATTAAGAAAAAACATGAGGATCAATTACTATAATTTTAGACAATAAGAAACCATGGTTTCCAAGTTACAAATCATGTTTACACTCTTATAATGATTATATATACACAGAGAAATCCATTAATAGACACCAGAAGTATCTATGTGTGCATGTGTGTAAAGGTTTTAAAAGGAGTAAAGCAACATCAAGGCATATGATATGAACCATAAAAGCATCATCCAAGCACATTACCATGACGTACTCCTCCCGTTCGAGCTGGAGTTTGAAATCAAACTTCTTCTCATGAGGATAGATGGGGAGATTCAGGTGAGATCCAATATAGATCCAACTCTCTATTCACTCGTAGGATCTGGGCAGTCTGGGGGGACGACCACTGCTCCTCTCTTCTTGAGAATCCATACATCTTATCATTGTATGGACAGCTATCTCTCGAGCACAAGTTGAGGTTCGGGCTGAATGGGGAAAATGAAGCACCTAAGAATGCACCTTCATAGACCAAAAACTATGAGGTCACCCTTTTCATTCTAGGGTAACGAAGGGACCATACCATTCGAGCATTTCTTTTCTTTTCATGCTTTTGCGAGAGGTATGGAGAAAGCAACAAATAAATAAGATTTGCCTAATCTTGCCATCCCGAAAGGAAGAATGTGAAACCTTTCCGTGGGGACCAAGAGATTGGAAGAGAAGAATTTTTGAAGTATAACTACTTAACCAAGAAATAATAGAATGAGATCTAAAAATAACCTAAACTTTAACTCTCGCTTCCATCATAATAAAAGGATAAATATCTAAAATAAAAAAGAACTTCAATGATTTGTCAAGCATAACACATTATCAATGTCAACTAATAGGGAAATTAGTATTCAAAGAGGTATATGTATATAATATTAAGCATATTATATAAGCTTCGCGAGATGAGAACCCAACGAAGCTCCTCATTACTTGCAAATCATCCTCTGTCATAGAAAATTGGATTTGGAGCTCCTAAAATGCTACAAATCTGGTAAATCTATTGTCCATGGAAATCTTTAGATCAGCTTGCACAATATGGTGCCCCATACTGTCATCCCTATCCCAGCTTCCTCTGCTGCTCATCTCGCCGAGCAGTACAAATCTTCGCTTATCGATATCTTCCACCCTTAGCGTAACGGCTGCAAAGGCATCGAGAGATGGGCGAAGTAACTGTGGAAGAAACCGGGCATCACATGTCCCCTATCTAATGGGTCTTTCTTGTTTTCCTTCCCAACATTGGCCTCTACTCTTTCCTCTCTCACGAGTTCTGCTTCGCCTTAATTCAAGGGGGCCACTCTTCACCTTTCCAAGTGGTCTGAAGACATTGGAGCCTTTAGTCGTCAAAAATTTTGGGTTACAGCCTCCGACATCCCTCTTCATTCATGGTGCCTTGACACCTTCAAATCCATTGGCAACGCTTGCAGCTCCTTCGTCGTCGTGCACTTGAAATCCATGGAGAGCATACCCCCTAAGATCTCTCCGTCTTATTGTAGACGTCCTGGACCCTTAGAGCATACCTTCTGTCCTTTGGCTCAATGTGGCCAGAAACTATTTTCATATCCTGGTTGACAACCTCCCCTCCCTTGCCTCGCTTTGTAGCTCCACCCGTCTCTGGGAAGGCTTCATTACCTCTGCATCCTTCTTCTGCTTCCTTCCTGGAGGCCCAAAACCATTGAACGCTAGTGTTCTGGAAATGTCGGACCCGCAAATTCAACAACTTCCAACCTCCCCGAAGGGCTCATCATCCCTCAGTGTCCCCCCCCCCGGCGCTCAGCACCACCACTGCCTCACCTTCTACCACCCACCCCCTCACCACTCACTCTACCACCCCTGTCACCTACATTGCCACCGGCTGCAGTCTTCCCTCATCCTCCATCTCCTCCGCCCACGTCCCCCACCCTCGGCCTTGACCGCCTTCTGCTTCGCATGATGGCATCTTAAGAGTGGCAACTACAGAAGTTGACCATCAGGACATGCGTCTATCGTAAGTGCATGTGGGTCGGGTACGTCCCACCGAACTGTCAGCCCTTTGTATCTCAAAGGGCCTATTTGCCGTCGACTTTATTCGCACCCTCGCCGTCTACCACTCCACCTCGTGACCATGCATCAGCGTCTTCACACCCCCCCTTGCCCCCCTCGTCGATGCTGGACGACCTGTTCAACGATTCCTCCCATGCACACGATCTACCAACCCCCATTCTCCCATCCTAAGGTTCTCTCTCACCACAAGCCCCATCACCCTTCATTCCCTATTCTCTTCAGCTCCTTGCCCGTATCCCTCCACCTTCCTCTCCCTAGGGGCCTTACACCATCCTACACGCTATCTACCATCACCTCCACCCTTAATGCCTGCTATCTCGTAAATTCACCGCCTTCATCATTTCGCTCCGCAGCCATGCACTGCATGTTAGACCTTCTTCCCCTTGCTGCCTCCTCTAAACCGTTGGATCAGACTTCCAATGAGATCCATGCCTACAATAAACCCTCTCTTCGTCCCCTCATTGATCTTCATTCAGAGTGGGAAGCAGGCCAGATTCCTCACCATCTCTCACAGCCAAAATCCCTTGAACTAGAAGCTCCGGTTGCCGAGAAGTCCACGGAATCCATGAACGCCCGAGAAATGGGGCTTCCACTTGCGCTCCTAGGCTTCCTGGCCGACCCCTCCTATGGTGCTCCCATCATTCTCTCAATCATGGTCGCCTCTATCTCACCTTTTGTCACCTCGTCCCCTTTCCTTTTCCCACCACCTGTTCTCTCTCTACCTCACCCCTATTTTAACCCCTTTGCTTCTCTTCTCTCGCCTTCTTTCTCCACCCCTCTTTTCCCAGCCTTCACCAAGGACCTATCTTTACCCACTACCTTCCCCTCTTTGCCTCCCCCCTGCCTTTCTTTCCACCTCTGTCTCCACAGACCTTCAACTCTTTCTCCGCCTTCAGTTGCAGCCTTCACTACTGCACCGCCCACTTGCCTTTCTTCCTCACCTTCACACAATCACCTGGAATCAGTCATCATCAATCTGGCACCCACTTCTCCTAAGCCGCTTCCCACTTCTTTGAAAGCTTCAACTGACCTACACCCCTCTTCTTCGGCTACTCTCCCAGTTCTACTTACGCTTCCCTCCCCTGTTGCTCGATCTCCTACTGACTCTTTTGATTCTCTACTCTTGGTTGACACTTTGGGGGACCCTATCTCTCCCCTCTCAGTGGATTCAGACTGTCAACGGCATTGACAAGGGCCAAGGAGAGATCCGGGACGTGATGAAGGTAATGGGGTTCCATCAAGGGGGACCAGACGGGCCTTGCTACGAATTTTTCAAGTCTGGCCTGCGGGCTAGAGTCCGGATAAGCAAGAAGGGATCACGAGAATTGGCCAACCTGGCCTACACAGTTAATTATGACAGACCTTATACCTCGCACCAATCTTTCTCCCCCACCCTACAAAATCAATCCTCCAATGGCTAGCTGGTGAGACGTTCCCTTAGGAACTCCCCTCTCTCTTTTACCCCCCAATAATAGTCTTATCTTGGAATATTAGAGGGCTGGGACAAACCCATAAGAAACAGGCAGTTAGAAACCTCTGCTCGAGGCACTAACCGACTGTTTTGGCCATAACTGAAACTAAACTACCCATCCCAACTCTTTCTCTGGTCCAACAGGTGTGGGGGCACAGACCTAGTCAATGGGCCACTCAACCTTCGGAAGGCGCCTCGGGGGGAATCTGGGTAATTTGGGATCCCACAGCCCACTCCCTAAATTCCACCCACCTGGCGAGATTCTCTATTTCAATCCTGATGACAAGGATTGCGGATGGTCTTTCTTGGAAATTCTTTGCAGTCTATTTTCCCAACACAAATTCAGACAAACTTGCTCTTTGATAGGAGTTAAACCTCGTAGCCTCGCTACCCCACCCTATGTGGTGCATTGGAGGGGACTTCAATGTTACCAGCTGGTCCCACGAAAGGAATTCCTCTTCTAGGATCACTCCAACCATGACCTCCTTTCTAATTTTGTGGCCCTAAATAACCTAGTCGACCCTCGCAAAGACCTAGGTTCACATGGTCAAACCATGCCACCAACCCCTCGTTCTCCAAATTAGACAGATTCCTAATCTCTATTGATTGGGAATCCTCATTCCATGGAAGCCATTCTACCTCTCTTCCCAAACCTACCCCAGACCACTGTCCCATCCTGTTAGAAACCAAGCTTGTTAACAGTGGTCAAAAAACTTTCAGATTTGAACTGACCTGGTTAGAAGAACCCTCTCTTCTTAACCTTCTCCCGAATTGGTGGCTGGCACTATCCGATCTAGTAGAAGGTTGGGCTGGATTTAAACTCCAACGTAAACTCCAATTAGTGAAGATCTCCCTAAAAAATTGGAGCAGGGAACTACCAGGCTTCCTTGGTCCATAGAAATTTGCGACCTTACAGGCAATCCAATCTTTAGATGTCTTGGAAGAGTCCAGACCTCTCTCGGACTCTGAACTTCTTCAAAAGGATCTCCTCAAGCTTCTCTACTATTCCATCCTTAAGAAAGAGGAGATCTATTGGTACCAGAGATCTAAGATCAAGTGGCTGAAGGCCAGTGATCTCAATACTGGCTTCTTCCATAAAACGGTCAATTCTAGGCGGAGAGACAACTACATCTCCCATCTTACCAATGGGAGCAATGTGCTTGATCAACCCTCCGACATATGGCTATCAACGCCACCTTTATCTCACTTATTCCCAAGATCGAAGGGACCACCCAACTCAAAGACTTTCGCCCCATCAACCTGGTTAACTCCACCTGAAAGATCCTTGCCAAAGTTTGAGCTTCTCGACTGAAAGAGGTCCTCCACCTTGTAATTTCTACCACTCAAAGTGCCTTTATTACAGACCGGCAAATCTTGGATGGGGCACTTGTGGCCCATGAATGCATCCATTCCAGACACTTGGCTGGAGTACTTGGCATCGTAGCCAAACTCGATTGGGAAAAGGCCTACGACCATATAGATTGGGTCATACTCGAAGAGACTCAATTAAGGATGTGATTTGGAAGTAAGTGGAGGAATTGGATGAAAGCGTGTTACTCCCATCCTCACTTCTCCATCATCATTAATGGAACCCCCTAAGGCTACTTCCCCTCCGGGACAGATTCCCCAATTTGTTTTCACTGGCTAGAAACCAAGAGGCCTCGGTCGCTCAAGAAATGCTTTCGGCCGGAGCACTTCGCTCATGGAATCCATCATTCAGAAGGCCTCTCATGGATCCTGAGATTGATAGCTTTGCCACCCTAGCGGCAGAACTGCAATCCCACTTCCTACCCCCCTCGGGTCAAGATCGCATCATTTGGTCTCCTTCCCCGACGGGAACCTTCTCTGTTTCCTCATTCTACCACGGCCTAAATCCGCCACCAACTTTCCCTCTAGCTCCCAATGCACTCACAGCCAAGGCCTGGATATCTTTTGCACCACCTAAAATCAAGATATTCACGTGGTTGGCTCTATCCTAGAGAGTACTCACTGTAGATCAATTGCAAAGAAGAGGGATCCCGATCCCTAACCATTGTGTCATGTGTCTTGAAGCCGAAGAGACCAACGACCACCTTCTACTGCACTGTCCTTTTCCTTACAACATTTGGAGATCCATCCTCAAATTGTTCAATGTGCAATGGGTGCTACCAGCCTCGATAACCTCCATCATCACCTCTATTCATCCTTACCCTTGGCACAAGGCTGGGATTCTCATTTGGAAATCCATGGTGGCAGCAGCTTTGTGGGTCATTTGGCTTGAGCGCAACAACAGAATTTTCAGAGGCGAATTCTTTTCTTGGCTCAAAGTTTTCCACAAGCTCAAGTCTATGATCACCTTTTGGGCAACCAATTATCAGTGCTTTAAAGGAATTCCAGGCTCGGCTTTCAGCCAAGACTGGAGTAATATTCTCCATTTCCATCGACCATGCATTCAAAGGGCCTCTCGATGGAAACCTCCTCCATCGGGCATCTTAAAACTCAATTTTGATGGGTGCTCTCTTGGTAACCCATGCCCGTCACGGATAGGAGCTATCCTAAGAGACCATCTCGGCACTTTCGTGGCTTTAATCTCCAAACACATTGGCCACAAAAACTCCATGGAGGCTGAAGCACTAGCCCTCCTGGAAGGCCTCAAACTCACGCAACCCGTCCATCTGCATTGGCTTGTAGTGGAGGGAGACTCCAAGAACACCATCACCTGAGCACATAGTCCTTCTTCTTCCCCCCCTCCTTGTACTTTGGCACACATCTTTGATGAAATTGATGATCTTTGCAAGAATACATCGGTCGTGTGGATGCATACATGGAGGGAAACAAATCAGGACGCTGACTCCCTAGCGAAAGATGCAGTGGCTACAGTTTAGTTTTTTTTTTTTTTTTTTTTTGCAAATCAGCCTGTTTTTCTAGGTTGTTGGGCCTCACTATAACCTCTTAAAATAAGATTTTGATTCAGCTTTTTGTTGGTTCTATCCCTTGAGCATCCTTGCATGTGGATGGCCAAGGTCTTTTGTATATTCCCTTTTATCAATTAAAGGTTAATATTATAAAAAATAAAAAAAAATTAAGCGTATAACTATACATATATGAATCCTAAGCATAAGAAATATTTACTAAGTTTGATTCATTAAAAAAGAAAAGGAAAAGAAAATTTTGGTTCAAGACAATCCCGCTGATATTTCAGATTTATTCCTTGGTTCGAATAGTAATATTAAAAACCCCTTAATTTCCTAGGAAATTGAAATTCTGAAATGGACAATATATCTATATCGCTGTTAAGAAAATATGGGTTTTCATGCGAACAAACATCATAGTCAGTTTTTAATATTTTAAGAGTTGTTAGGGTTGTTTTCTTTAAAAAACCTTTAAAACTTGTGCTCGCTCGATCCCAATGGCAATGCAATCTGTTTTTATTTCGAAAAAAAACTGACAAGGAAAAAACACCAATAAAACACTCTACGATAAGATATGGATCCATTCTATTAAAAAACATAGAACACTGTCATGAAGAATGGATTAAGGAAAAAGCCCAAAAGAAATCTAGGGAAATATACAAATCCATTCTTTTAGAAAACAAAGAGCCCCGGCATAGAAGAAGCCTTGTGAATTTTTTAAAAAAAAAATCCAAAAAGAAAATGGATATGCAGCAAGAGTCACCTCCTAAGCTCCTACAACTTCAAACTTCATGAGAGGCTTTCAACTACAACAAGGAGGATCAGTAGATTGTGAATTGATATCTAAACTTCATAGAGGCTTTCAAGTATATATATATATATATATATATATATATATATATACTGTATCACTTAGCGATCAAAACGTATTAAAAGTATTATTACTTAATTTAAAAACACAAGGATTTGATATGAATCCAAGATCTCAGAATATAGCATTAGTATACAGAATTTGTTATAAAGTAATGAATACTTTATGTCCAAATGTATTACAAGTAGCTACTAAAGGTAAAACCATATTTTTCCAAACTAATGTTGAAAAATCCAATACAATTATTCCTAAATCTATTGATACGTCTCAAATAGTATTACCAACAAATTGGACTATATATAATGAGAACCAGCATTATAAAATTCCTACTAATAAAAATCCCGAAAACATCATTGAACATCCTGACAGAGAAATAGAAATCCAGTTTGAAATCAGAGACAAACTAGGTTGAAGATAAAAGATGACTTAAAAATAAACCAGCGCATAAGAAATCTTGAACCTGCTAGAAATTCTACTTCTGCAGTAAGTCAAAATCATAAGATTCAAGGCTTAACAAGGACAAGAAGTAATATCCACATACCCCAGTATAGAACCATAAGAAGTAGCGATCAAAACTTCGTAGATCCAGATTTCCAAATCTTAACCCTACAAAGAAAAGAAAAGATAGATTTAGAAGAATTAAAAAATGATTATCTATCTGAAGAAAATACTGAATTTCAAAAATGGTATTTGGAAACGTTTAACGAAAAACTAATAGATATGATTCATATAAAATATAACAAGTTTATAAAAAAAGAAAAACAAAATATAGAATTCTTCAGTTGGTTAAAGGCAATATTAAAAGACAAAGGAATATTAGTACCACAATTTGAAATAAATACCTTAGAAAAACAATACCAAACATTTCACATGATAGAAGGAGGACAAATAACTAGTATACATCCACCAGAAAAAGGAGGAATCATAATAAAGAGAACTCAGAAAGATAAAGATTCAGATGTTAGAACAGTAACAGAAGCTAGAGCCATTCCACAATACTAGCTGAACACACCCAGAGATTAGAATTACTACCACAAATAATAGAACAAAATAATTATACCAATTTATATTTACAAACTCTAAGAAAACGATCTTCTAGAATAGAAAATATGATAAGACAACCTCAAGAAAAATTACAAGAAAAAAGAAAAGCAATCGTATTTAAACCACCTCTTGCAATGAATAAAACCAGATTTAAAGTTCAAGAAGACATACAGATCTTATAGATCAGTTAATATCAAAATTATCCAACCTAGACTTAGAAGAATCAAATATCGAGGCAAAAGAAAGAAGAGGTAAAAGAATTGTTATCAAAGAATCAAAAGCACTGACTCTTCAAGAAGATATTAACTCTTCAAGAAGATATTAACTCTGAAATGGATTTTCAGATATTAACCCTGCAGGAAGAAAGAAAAATAGATAAAAAATTTATAGAAGCAGATTATCTATCAAATGATAATAAAAACATTAGGAATTGGTATCTTAAAACCTTTGAACCCAGATTAATAGAACTATTTCATAAAAGATATAATAAATTTTTGAAAACAGAAAAACAAAATAAAGGATTCTTTATATGGCTAAGAGAAATATTGGCAGAAAGAGGAGTTTTAGTCCCTAACTTTGAAATATATACTCTAGAAAATCAATACAGTACTTATAATACGTTAGAAGGGGATAAAATCACTAGTGTACATCCTCCAGAAAGAAGCTTTATTATAAAAGGAAAACAATCAAATAATGCACCTACCTTAGAAACAAAAGCCACTCCATATAAAATGACCACTAGTGAAATAGTATGTAGAACAGAATTAATCCCTCATATAATAGAACAAAATAATTATATTAATCTATGTATGCAATCTATAGGTAAACAAACATTAAGAATTGAAAATTGTTAAGGCCAGCCCCTATATAGGAATCACAAGAATCTTTATTATTTAAACCACCTCCTGCTATAAACAAAGAAAAATTTCATATTGGAGATAATAATAAAACCCTTATGGATCAATTAATATATATATATATACATATATATATATATATATATATATATATATGGAAAATGCTAACATTAGCCCACTAGCTCATATGAACATACGTGTTCATATGAGCTCAACGGCCCAGATTATATATATAGATAGATATATATATATATATGTATATATCCACTACATAGGCTGGATTCGACCATACCTAAGAGTGAATCTGTGAAATTATTGTGTCTTGTATCTCTTAGGCATACAAGCACAGAAGTGTTTAACCCTAGTCGGGTTAAAGGTTTGACGGCTAATTGAATTAATCCAATGTGTAAATATTTATAATTATTTTTTTTATGTTTTTCAATAATTTTTCTTGAGAGTAGTTGAAAGTCTTCTTGATTCTGAGTTACAGATAAACTTTCTTCTACTGTTTTTATGGCATAACCTAATTTGAATTTAAATGATCCTTTTTGATAAATATCTTTTATTGGTACCTTAGGAATATTCCAATTTTGAATATGATCTTCAATATCATTTATAATAATGTGTTCCTTATTTTTAACCCTTAATGTCTGAGATTGAGTTGCAGTATTACCTTAAAGATTCCTAATTAAATTTGCCATCTGTAGGTTGCGGATAATGACAATCTGGACGATCAAGGGTCCAGCGTGTTCCCCTAAGCGGCTCTTCCTGGCCTTAGCGGGTACTTTGCCTAGACTTGTCCTTTCGTGTCTTGTCTTAACTCTCGGACCAACTTTCTTAGATGTAAATTTAAGTAGGTTTCTACAGTAATATTGTAACTTTTTACTCTAACAGTTTACTGTTTTACTGTTTGGCTTTGATACCATCATCACTCGCCAAGATCTTCAGTAAAACTCATGTATTTGTTTAAATCGGTTTAGATTAAATATGTGAATATTAAACTGTTATATTTGATGATTTCCTGTAGGATTTTGTAGAAGTTTAGACAGAAAAGAATTATACAAATAAGAGGTATAATGGATATATCGATAACTATCCACTGTGCGTGGTTAAAATCTCCTATTTTAAAACTAAATAATATTTTAAATTGCATAACAGACTGTATGCAAACCAACTGTATTGATACACACGATTACAAACTGAAAACTATTATAGAGTGTAAAGACTTACAAACTGAAAACTATTACAGAGTGTAAAGACTTAAAACATTACAGACTAAACTGAGAAAGATTACAAAGTGTAAATACTTAAAACATTACAGACTGATACAAAAATTAATACACTTACAGTTTACATATGCAATAACTGGAAAAGAGTTTCCAGTGTTGGGGGCAATATGAAGGAAGAGAATTCAGATGGCAATCACACATGCTGATATAAAAATAAAGAGGAGAGATAGAACCTGGAGGTGAATGAGTAGGAAGCTATGAGGTCAAGCTAGCTTTGATGGATGATGAAGTATCTCCGGGAGAGAAAAAGCAGAGAAGGGAGAGCAGAGAGGCTCGGAGAGGGTTGTTGATCTGAGACTTGAGTTTCGACCTGCCTAGTGAATGAGAGGGAGTTTCCTTTTATAGGTGAGTTTGCTTCATGATGAAGCAAAGAGGTGATAAGATCGAAAGGGGAAGAGGAGAGATGAAGCAAAGGGGTGATGAGACTGAAAGGGGAAGAAGACAAGAAGTAAAAGAGAAAAAGCAAAAGAGAAAGCATCTTGTACAGTGGTTTGTTTGGTTTCTTATGCAGGTGGCCACAGTAAAAAGTGCTTTTTGTACAGTGACTTCTTTGTTGTTTATGGAAATGGGCACAGTAACGGTATCTTGAATAGTCTTCTTTTATCGGTAGTGATAATGACAGGGCATCTTTGTCGGTGGAGCTTTGTCGTATCTGACATTATGTCGGTGGAGCTTTGTCTTGTCTATCATTGATACTGTAGAGCTCTTAGGGTCTCTGACTGAACTCATCTGGATCTTCTTCTTCGGGATCTGTTTCTTCTTCTGGATCCGCTACACTGAGTTGCAAGTATCTATTGGTGTGTAATGGTGACGATTGGACGGTTTCGTCTGATGAAACTGGTTTTCTTCCTGCTTCGGCGAATATTTCTTTCATCTGTTGTTCTAACATTTTCTTTGAAGCATTTGGGTTGGATTGGAGTATGTTTCTTACATATGTAGGAAAGTCAAAGGAGGTATTGGCTGTGTTTGGGCTTGGTTGATATATAGGTGTTTGAGGGGGTATTCTTTTGGGAGTTATGGTAGTGGGATCCGTGTTAAAGATATCCCACCATTTGACTGAGATGGTTTTGCCCAGTCTAAGAATGTAAGTATGGTCGGCTGTATTATTAACAGAGATGGTATATTCCCATTTCATGATCCATGGGAGTTGGTATAAAGCCATAAAGTAAAGGTGAGTGTCAATAGTATTATCATTATTACTGAATTGTACAAATTGTTTCTGCACTGTTTTGAAAGCAGGAGGTAAAATTGCAGTTGTTGATCCCCAAACTAAAAACCAGTTTTTAAACCAATTCGGGAATCTTTCGAAAATAGGTAACCAGAACTGGATATACTAACTATGAGTATTGTTTGGATTTTGGTAATAAAATAATTTATGCCAGGCCTCTATATATTCGGCATATTTGTAATATTTGTATGAAAAATCGAGGTTGTGTAATTTCTTTCCTTGAGCGGGATTGCAACCCCACGCATCATAAGAGAGCAATTTCTTAATTTCGACTTTTGAGTAAGCAATGACCCGAGTATTCTGCTGGTAGTAATGGACAACAGATATGGATCCTGTTTCCATAAGAATTGCTTCATAATATTCTCTGGTTTTGACTCCATTGGTTGGGTTTAAATGATTTATCAAATATAATGGAACAAGTTTGATGGGGTCGGTATTGATGTGATGTTCATCAATGGTGATGTCCATAAGGTAGGCTCGTTCAATATATGAGGACTTGGGTATATTAGGCCTTGGATTTGATTTAGATTGGGCTGGAGAATATATAGGATTAGAGGTATTAGCTTCAGGATAAGTTATTTGGTGAATAGGGGGAATTTGAAGGTGAAAGGGTTGCTAAAGGCGGGAATTCACCTTCGAATGGTATTATATTCATTGGGCGTTTATCGTGGCGAGAATTGCTACGAGAACCCATGGAATTAGGTGAAGGTGACAGTGTAATATTTCTATTAGCTTCGAAAAGCTATAGTGCTAGTGAAAGTGGTGATTCTTCGTCGTTGGCGTCAGTGTTGCCCTCCCTGCAATAATTCACGGGTAAGGAAATCAGGAAGAGAATTGGAAGACCCAAGAAGGTGTTCAATAGTGAAATCAAAAGCGGACAGGATAGCCTGCCAGCGGGCAAATATATGTTTGGAAACGAGATTTTGAACATCTTTTTGCAGAATATCTTTGGCGGCTTTACAATCAGTTCTTATGAGAAATTGTTGATTGAGAATATCACTTTGGAATTTTGTAACACAATGAACAATGGCTAATAATTCCTTTTTGACCATAGAATAGTTTTGTTGAGTTGGATTCCAGGCCTTATAAGCATACCTGAGTAGTTGTTTCTGATTATCGATACGTTGTTTGAGAATACCACCCAATCCTATTTGAGGCATCACATTCTATTATCTTGAAAGCAGTAGGATGAGGAAGAGAAAGGCAAACAAGTGTTTTGACCTTTTGTTTAATTAGTAGAACTGCTTTAGTATAAATATTTGTCCAAGGTGGAGGATTCTTTTTTAATCTGTCATGTAACGGTTTCGCATCTATGGCAAGATTAGGATAGAAATCACTTACATAATTTAAACATCCTAAAAACCTTTGAAGTTCTTTTTTTTCAAGTATCTGATCAGGGAATTTATCAGCAAACTGTATGGATCTATCTATGGGGATAATTGTGCCACGGTGAATCATGTCCTAAAAGCCTAATATTGGTTTTAACTAAAGTTATCTTTTTTGCCGATACAACTAATCCAGCATTCTGGACTGCATGTATAAAAGTGTTAATATGTTTGATATGTTGATCGATAGATTCAGAAAAGATCAAGACATCATCAAATATAAACTATCATGAATTGGTAATAAGCATTAAAGACATCATTCATTATTTTCTGAAATTCTGATGGAGCATTTTTTAAACCAAATGGCATTACATTCCATTCATATTGTCCAAATGGTACATTAAATGCTGTTTTATATTTATCTTATTCTTGAATTTGTATCTGCCAATATCCAGACTTCATATCGAATTTGGAAAAGATACAAGCATTGGCTACTCTATCTAGTAAATCTTTGTTATTGGGAATAGGATATCGAATCCATCGTAAAACTTTATTAAGAGGTTTATAGTTAATAATTAGTCAAGGAACTTCTCGTTCTTTTTCAGCGTTTTTATTTACATAAAAAGCTGCACAACTCCAAGGTGAAGAACTTGGTCTTATTAACCTTTTTAATTGGAGTTCATCTATTTCTTTTCTACACATGTCTAATAAGGTAGTATTCATTTGTATTGGTCTAGCTTTTGTAGGTATTTGTTTTTCATAAAATCCTTGTTCATATGGTAGACTAATACTATGCTTTTTCCTTTCCCAAAAAGCATTGGGATGTTTACTACATATAGAGGTTTCTATTTGTTGTTGAATTGATTTAATCTTTTGTTGAATCAAAGATTCTTGTATTTGTTCTTCTATGTACTTATATTTAACTTCTTGTTTTAAAGTACAGAGAAATTTTTCTTTATTTTGTAACTGACTTTTTACATTATTAATTTCTTTTAGTTTTGGTTTATGAATGAATTCAAAGTGTATTGGTACATTTTGATAATTCGAAGATTTTCCTGTTTGATCTATTGATAAAGGATATAGAAGTGTAAGAAATGGGACTCCAATTATAACTGCTTGGCTTAGTCCTTTGACCATAATAAATGGTATATTAATACATTGATGATTGTTACAGACATAAGCATTAGATAATTTATAATTGATAAAGAGTCTACTACCATCTGCTGTATTTAATATTTGAGTTGTCTTATCAAAATATTTGGAAGGTACTAGACCTTCGTTGATGCAATTAAAGTCAGCCCCTGAATTTATTAAGGCCGAGGTTTCGAAACTATAATCCTTTGCTACAATTATCTGTACTTGAACAAACCATTTTTGAATCATAATTTTATCTATTAAATTAACAGAAGGAATTGTTACCACATGGGGTTTGGCTTCTGAAGTTTCTGGTATATCTGCCGGTGGATCTGGCTCATATCTCATGAGCTGATCAAATTCTATTTCTTTTGTATCAGTCTCGGGTTGAGATATTTGTTGTAATTCTAGAGTTTTGATCCTATTTTTTAATTGATATACTTCTTTTTTGACGTCTTTGATTTCTTGTTTTAAATCTGAAGTTGAAGGTTCTTTTTGTTGAGAAGTATGCTGTTCACTTACTCTTTTCATGATAGAAGCAAAATTGTATTCATCAGGTGTTTTATTTATTGGAGGTGTTTTTGCTTTTGTTTTGGTTAATGTAATAAATTTAGTGATTACAGATCTTTTTTCCTCTGGGTCTGTAATTTTCTCAATAATATCTAGTATTAAATTATCTTCTTGAGTAAGCATATGAAGATTATGTGTAGGTATAGGACAACTACAAGTAGTATCTTTCATTTCATTTGATGATTCTGTGTCTGTTGAGGAGTCTGAGGAGTCAGATGATTCTGTCCAGAAAAGGTCATCTTCTTGAATATTTTCTATATGTGATTCAGTGGAAAGGTTGGTCATTACAAACACCGTTGCAAATTAAAAAAGAAAATAGAATCATTACATTTAGATGAATCAATTAAATCAAAATTATATAATATAATCAATTATGATTCGAAGAATCACCACTTTCACTAGCATTACAACTTTTCGAAGCTAATAGAAATATTACACTGTCACCTTCACCTAATTCCATGGGTTCTCGTAGCAATTCTCGCCACGATAAACGCCCAATGAATATAATACCATTCGAAGGTGAATTCCCTCCTTTGACAACCGTTTCACCTTCAAATTCCCCCTATTCACCAAATAACTTATCCTGAGGCTAATACCTCTAATCCTATATATTCTCCAACCCAATCTAAATCAAATCCAAGGCTTAATATACCCAAGTCCCCATATATTGAACGAGCCTACCTTATGGACATCACCATTGATGAACATCACATCAATACCGACCCCATCAAACTTGCTCCATTATATTTGATAAATCATTTAAACCCGACCAATGGAGTCAAAACCAGAGAATATTATGAAGCAATTCTTATGAAAACAAGATGCATATCTGTTGTCCATTACTACCAGCAGAATACTCGGGTTATTGCTTACTCAAAAGTCCAAATTAAGAAATTGCTCTCTTATGATGAGTGGGGTTGCAATCCCGCTCAAAGAAAGAAATTACACAACCTCGATTTTTCATACAAATATTATAAATATGCCGAATATATAGAAGCCTGGCATAAATTATTTTATTACCAAAATCCAAACAATACTCATAGCTGGTATATCCAGTTCCGGTTACCTATTTTCGAAAGATTCCCCAATTGGTTTAAAAACTGGTTTTTAGTTTGGGGATCAACAACTGCAATTTTACCTCCTGCTTTCAAAACAGTGCAGGAACAATTTGTGCAATTCAATAATAATGATAATACTATTGACACTCACCTTTACTTTATGGCTTTATACCAACTCCCATGGATCATGAAATGGGAATATACCATCTCTGTTAATAATACAGCCGACCATACTTACATTCCTAGACTGGGCAAAACCATCTCAGTCAAATGGTGGGATATCTTTAACACGGATCCCACTACCATAACTCCCAAAAGAATACCCCCTCAAACACCTATATATCAACCAAGCCCAAACACAGCCAATACCTCCTTTGACTTTCCTACATATGTAAGAAACATGCTCCAATCCAACCCAAATGCTTCAAAGGAAATGTTAGAACAACAGATGAAAGAAATATTCGCCGAAGCAGGAAGAAAACCAGTTTCATCAGACGAAACCGTCCAATCGTCACCATTACACACCAATAGATACTTGCAACTCAGTGTAGCGGATCCAGAAGAAGAAACAGATCCCGAAGAAGAAGATCCAGATGAGTTCAGTCAGAGACCCTAAGAGCTCTACAGTATCAATGATAGACAAGACAGCTCCACCGACATAATGTCAGATACGACAAAGCTCCACCGACAAAGATGCCCTGTCATTATCACTACCGATAAAAGAAGACTATTCAAGATACCGTTACTGTGCCCATTTCCATAAACAACAAAGAAGTCACTGTACAAAAAGCACTTTTTACTGTGGCCACCTGCATAAGAAACCAAACAAACCACTGTACAAGATGCTTTCTCTTTTGCTTTTTCTCTTTTACTTCTTGTCTTCTTCCCCTTTCAGTCTCATCACCCCTTTGCTTCATCTCTCCTCTTCCCCTTTCGATCTTATCACCTCTTTGCTTCATCATGAAGCAAATTCACCTATAAAAGGAAACTCCCTCTCATTCACTAGGCAGGTCGAAACTCAAGTCTCAGATCAACAACCCTCTCCGAGCCTCTCTGCTCTCCCTTCTCTGCTTTTTCTCTCCCGGAGATACTTCATCATCCATCAAAGCTAGCTTGACCTCATAGCTTCCTACTCATTCACCTCCAGGTTCTATCTCTCCTCTTTATTTTTATATCAGCATGTGTGATTGCCATCTGAATTCTCTTCCTTCATATTGCCCCCAACACTGGAAACTCTTTTCCAGTTATTGCATATGTAAACTGTAAGTGTATTAATTTTTGTATCAGTCTGTATTGTTTTAAGTATTTACACTTTGTAATCTTTCTCAGTTTAGTCTGTAATGTTTTAAGTCTTTACACTCTGTAATAGTTTTCAGTTTGTAAGTCTTTACACTCTATAATAGTTTTCAGTTTGTAATCGTGTGTATCAATACAGTTGGTTTGCATACAGTCTGTTATGCAATTTAAAATATTATTTAGTTTTAAAATAGGAGATTTTAACCACGCACAGTGGATAGTTATCGATATATCCATTATACTTCTTATTTGTATAATTCTTTTCTGTCTAAACTTCTACAAAATCCTACAGGAAATCATCAAATATAACAGTTTAATATTCACATATTTAATCTAAACCGATTTAAACAAATACATGAGTTTTACTGAAGATCTTGGCGAGTTATGATGGTATCAAAGCCAAACAGTAAACTGTTAGAGTAAAAAGTTACAATATTACTGTAGAAACCTACTTAAATTTACATCTAAGAAAGTTGGTCCGAGAGTTAAGACAAGAGACGAAAGGACAAGTCTAGGCAAAGTACCCCTCAAGGCCAGGAAGAGCTGCTTAGGGGAACACGCTGGACCCTTGATCGTCCAGATTGTCATTATCCGCAACCTACAGATGGCAAATTTAATTAGGAATCTTAAAAGTAATACTGCAACTCAATCTCAGACATTAAGGGTTAAAAATAAGGAACACATTATTATAAATGATATTGAAGATCATATTCAAAATTGGAATATTCCTAAGGTACCAATAAAAGATATTTATCAAAAAGGATCATTTAAATTCAAATTAGGTTATGCCATAAAAACAGTAGAAGAAAGTTTATCTGTAACTCAAAATCAAGAAGACTTTCAATTACTCTCAAGAAAAATTATTGAAAAACATAAATAAAATAATTATAAATATTTACACATTGGATTAATTCAAATAGTCATTAAACCTTTAACCCGACTAGGGTTAAACACTTCTGTGCTTGTATGCCTAAGAGATACAAGACACAATAATTTCACAGATTCACTCTTAGGTATGGTCGAATCCAGCCTATATAGTGGACCAATATACTTTAATTGTTTTTCAAATTTTTCTGTTTTTTTAACAGATCCAAACATATTAGATATCTTACCTATCAATTTAAAAACTCATGGATTCAATATGATGCATGGTTCTCAGAACTTAGCAATAGTATACAGAATTTATTACAAAGTAATGAATACTCTCTGTCCTAATATTATGCAAATGGATAAAAAAGATCAGACTATATTATTTCAAACAAATATAGAAAAATCACATGCGATTGTACCTAAAACAATTCATTGGTCAGATATTATTTTACCTCAGTCATGGGCATTACAACATGCCAACCAACCTCAAGAAGTACCTCGAAATAATATTCCAAACCAAATAATTGAACATCCAGATGGAAATATTGAAATAAAATTCCAACAATCTAAAGTAAGGGATGATATAGACATTAATAGGAAAAGAAACAATAAAATCATTCATACCTGCTAGAAAGTCCTATCATACTACTCCTGATGTCATCATACTTCCCTCTTCTTCCCAATCAATACCATCTTCAAACTTCCAACTACAAGGAGTAAGAAGAACGGCTGATCATGTGGTTCTTCCCACATATATCCCTGAACATAATATAGAGGAATTCCAAATACTTACTTTACAAATAGAAGATGATATAGAAGAAGAAATAAATATTAATAATACATATGATGATAAATATATAGCAGCATATTTAGCCGCTAAATTAGAAAGAAAAAAGAAGAAAATTAATATTGATTATTTGAAAAAAGATTATCTTTCTGAAGAAAATCAAAATATCAAGCAATGGTATCTTCAAACCTTTCAACCAAGATTAGTAGAATTAATGCATAAAAAATACAACAAATTTCTCAAAAAACAAAGAGAAACAAAAGGATTTTTTGGATGGTTAAAAGAAATATGTATTCAATATAAAATAAATATTCTTTCATTTTATAATCTTCAAACTCTAGAAGAAAAAACATATATTAGCACAGATGGTAGTACTACTGCTAGTACACACCCTCCTGAAAAAAGTATAATACTCAAAGGAGTAACCCCATCAAGTAAAGGAGAACCACCACAGTCATTATATGATATCATTGCTACACCATATAAAGTTTTACCTAAAGAATTAGGGAAAAAACAAGAACTAATTCCTCATATTGTGGAACAACATATTATACTAATTTATATATGCAGTCTCTAGGAAAACAGGCAGAACGAATAGAAATACTCGTTTCAAAGGAAGTAACTCCTTCCCTTCCTAAGGCAGTCCTGTTCAAACCACCTCCAAAATTAAATAAAAATAAATTCCATATTGGTGAAAATAATAAAACCTTAATGGATCAATTAATAGCCAAATTAGCTCAATTAGACATAAAAGGAATTCCTTCTCCTAAAATCAGTATTCCTTTACGAACTATTTGTAATCCATTACCAGAATCTTCTGATAAAGGAAAATCCAAAATACCAGAGCATGAAACAATGATGCTCCAGGAAGAAATAGAACCAATCATAAAGGATACTATCCAAAACCAAGAAAATGTTTTTATGGATATCACACCTATTGATATAAACAGAATAGCCTATGGTAAAACTTGGAAACCAATTACAGCTTTACCATATCACAAGAGACCCACACCTGTTGATGTCCAACTTGAGGAAGATGCTATACAACAAGTTGTATCATACTCAGGAAGATCAATAGTTAATTGGACAATAGATGGTTTATCTGAACTAAAAATATTAGATGTCATGAGACACATGACAATGTTTGCTTCTGCAAACAAAATGGCAGGCAACCCAGACCAAGAAGTTGCTAAAGCAATAGTTAATGGATTCACTGGCTGGTTAAGAGGATGGTGCGATTTCTATGTTGATGATGAAACCAAAAATAGAATCCTGACTAATACTAGACAATGGACCGCCAGGAATGAACAAAATCAAGAAATAATTTATACTGAAAATGATGCAGTGAACACCTTAATATATACCATTACACTTCATTTTGTAGGAAATACAACATTATTAGCAGCAAGATCAGAAGATCTGCTCTCTAATCTTCGTTGTCCTACATTATCTCATTACAAATGGTATAAGGATGTCTTTTTCTCAAGATTATTAATAAGAGAAGATTGTCAACTAGACCACTGGAAAGAAAAATTTATTGCTGGTCTACCTTATTTATTTGCAGAAAAAGTCAAAGACAGACTTAGAAAGAAACATAATAGAATTATAGTATATTCAGCCTATACTCTTGGAGAACTCTCAGCAGAAATATGTGCTGAAGGATTAGCTTTATGTACTGATCTTAAACTCAAAAGACAGTTAGATAAACAACAAATTACCAAGAGAAAAGAACTTGGTGATTTTTGTGAACAATTTGGATATTATTTAGATAGGAAAAATATGCCTGAAAAATTATATAAGAAAAAGAAAAAATATAAAAAAGACAAATATAAATCCAAATCAAATAAAGTACATAAACAATATAAAAAGTCTAAGAAAAAATTTATAAACAAATTCTCTCCAAATACAAAGAATAAAAAAAAGCTTCCAGTATGTTATAAATGTGGAAAGGTTGGTCATTACAAACACCAATGGAAATTAAAAAAGAAAATTGAATCATTACATTTAGATGATTCAATTAAATCAAAATTATATAATATAATCCATTATGATTCTACATCTTCAAATTCCACTGAATCACATATAGAAAATATTCAAGAAGATGACCTTTTATGGACAGAATCATCTGACTCCTCAGACTCCTCAACAGACATAGAATCATCAAATCAAATGAAAGATACTACTTGTAGTTGTCCTATACCTACACATAATCTTCATATGCTTACTCAAGAAGATAATTTAATACTAGATATTATTGAGAAAATTACAGACCCAGAGGAAAAAAGATCTGTAATCACTAAATTTATTATATTAACTAAAACAAAAGCAAAAACACCTCCAATAAATAAAACACCTGATGAATACAATTTTGCTTCTATCATGAAAAGAGTAAGTGAACAGCATACTTCTCAACAAAAAGAACCTTCAATTTCAGATTTAAAACAAGAAATCAAAGACGTCAAAAAAGAAGTATATCAATTAAAAAATGGGATCAAAACTCTAGAATTACAACAAATATCTCAACCCGAGACTGATACAGAAGAAATAGAATTTGATCAGCTCATGAGACATGAGCCAGATCTACCGACAGATATACCAGAAACTTCAGAAGCTAAACCCCATGTGGTAACAATTCCTTCTGTTAATTTAATAGATAAAATTATGATTCAAAAATGGTTTGTTCAAGTAAAGATAATTGTAGCAAAGGATTATAGTTTCGAAACCTCAGCCTTAATAGATTCAGGGGCTGACCTTAATTGCATCAACGAAGGTCTAGTACCTTTCAAATATTTTGATAAGACAACTCAAATATTAAATACAGCAGATGGTAGTAGACTCTTTATCAATTATAAATTATCTAATGCTTATGTCTGTAACAATCATCAATGTATTAATATACCATTTATTATGGTCAAAGGACTAAGCCAAGCAGTTATAATTGGAGTCCCATTTCTTACACTTCTATATCCTTTATCAATAGATCAAACAGGAAAATCTTCGAATTATCAAAATGTACCAATACACTTTGAATTCATTCATAAACCAAAACTAAAAGAAATTAATAATGTAAAAAGTCAGTTACAAAATAAAGAAAAATTTCTCTGTACTTTAAAACAAGAAGTTAAATATAAGCACATAGAAGAACAAATACAAGAATCTTTGATTCAACAAAAGATTAAATCAATTCAACAACAAATAGAAACCTCTATATGTAGTAAACATCCCAATGCTTTTTGGGAAAGGAAAAAGCATAGTATTAGTCTACCATATGAACAAGGATTTTATGAAAAACAAATACCTACAAAAGCTAGACCAATACAAATGAATACTACCTTATTAGACATGTGTAGAAAAGAAATAGATGAACTCCAATTAAAAAGGTTAATAAGACCAAGTTCTTCACCTTGGAGTTGTGCAGCTTTTTATGTAAATAAAAACGCTGAAAAAGAACGAGAAGTTCCTTGACTAATTATTAACTATAAACCTCTTAATAAAGTTTTACGATGGATTCGATATCCTATTCCCAATAACAAAGATTTACTAGATAGAGTAGCCAATGCTTGTATCTTTTCCAAATTCGATATGAAGTCTGGATATTGGCAGATACAAATTCAAGAATAAGATAAATATAAAACAGCATTTAATGTACCATTTGGACAATATGAATGGAATGTAATGCCATTTGGTTTAAAAAATGCTCCATCAGAATTTCAGAAAATAATGAATGATGTCTTTAATGCTTATTACCAATTCATGATAGTTTATATTGATGATGTCTTGATCTTTTCTGAATCTATAGATCAACATATCAAACATATTAACACTTTTATACATGCAGTCCAGAATGCTGGATTAGTTGTATCGGCAAAAAAGATAACTTTATTTAAAACCAATATTAGGTTTTTAGAACATATGATTCACCATGATACAATTATCCCCATAGATAGATCCATACAGTTTACTGATAAATTCCCTGATCAGATACTTGATAAAAAAGAACTTCAAAGGTTCTTAGGATGTTTAAATTATGTAAGTGATTTCTATCCTAATCTTGCCATAGACGCGAAACCGTTACATGACAGATTAAAAAAGAATCCTCCACCTTGGACAAATATTTATACTAAAGCAGTTCTACTAATTAAACAAAAGGTCAAAACACTTGTTTGCCTTTCTCTTCCTCATCCTACTGCTTTCAAGATAATAGAATGTGATGCCTCAGAAATAGGATTGGGTGGTATTCTCAAACAACGTATCGGGTATACTTCTAAAGCCTGGAATCCAACTCAACAAAACTATTTTATGGTCAAAAAGGAATTATTAGCCATTGTTCATTGTGTTACAAAATTCCAGAGTGATATTCTCAATCAACAATTTCTCATAAGAACTGATTGTAAAGCCGCCAAAGATATTCTGCAAAAAGATGTTCAAAATCTCGTTTCCAAACAAATATTTGCCCGCTGGCAGGCTATCCTGTCCGCTTTTGATTTCACTATTGAACACCTTCCCGGGTCTTCCAATTCTCTTCCTGATTTCCTTACCCGTGAATTTTTACAGGGGCGGCAACACTGACGCCAACGACGAAGGATTTCTTGTTTTAAATCTGAAATTGAAGGTTCTTTTTTTTGAGAAGTATGCTGTTCACTTACTCTTTTCATGATAGAAGCAAAATTGTATTCATCAGGTGTTTTATTTATTGGAGGTGTTTTTGCTTTTGTTTTGGTTAATGTAATAAATTTAGTGATTACAGATCTTTTTTCCTCTGGGTCTGTAATTTTCTCAATAATATCTAGTATTAAATTATCTTCTTGAGTAAGCATATGAAGATTATGTATAGGTATAGGACAACTACAAGTAGTATCTTTCATTTCATTTGATGATTCTGTGTCTGTTGAGGAGTCTGAGGAGTCAGATGATTCTGTCCATAAAATATATGTATATATATATATATATGGAAAATGCTGACATTAGCCCACTAGCTCATATGAACATATGTGTTCATATGAGCTCAACGGCAATCTGGGCCGATTTGACTGTCACGTTCATTTTGTATTTTAATTTTAATTTTTTTTTACAAATCCAAATAATTTGAAATTTTAGGGGTGTATTCTTAAAAAATAGGAGAATCTAATAAAAATATCAAAAAAATAATTTGTAATAAATAAATTGACCAAAATACCCCTGAAACGTTTTGGAGGTACTTTTGTCAATTTATTTTTTGCGAATTATTTTTAAAATATTTTTATTAAGTGCGGCTTGATGAAAATAACAGGCGCTTAAAATTTCAAATTATTTGGATTCATAGAAAAAAATTAAAATTTAAACACGAAATGAAGTCGTGACCGTCAGATCGACCCAGATTCAATCTAGGCCGTTGGGCTCATATGTTCATATGAGCTAGTGGGCTAATCTCAATATTTATATATTTATATATATATATATATATATATATATATATATATATATATATATATATATATATATATATATATATATATATATATTCGTATGTGGATTTTGTATTCGTCCAAATATGGATCGGTCATTCAAATTGTTCAATTCCAAGTTGGGCACATATTTTATGGTAGTGTCACAGTATCATAGAACCACTGTGCCTAGACATAACTTGATAATTTGCAAATGCCATATTCAATGTTCAGAGACCTGGAGGGGCCTACCTAAGCATTTTGGTGGTCTAGCTACTTGGGCAGGCGCTCAGGAACAAGGGCAGGTCTGCCCACCGCAGATGGGTTTAGACCCCTAGGGAGTTCTTAGGGCCCCTAGGGAGTCTTTAGGGTAGTTTTGGGGCCCGAAAACTTATGAAAATAAAAAACAAAATAAAATCACATACATCGTCATTAATCACATTCACAATAAAAAATGAAAAAAAAAGGGAATCAAATTGGCATTTGGCAAATGGCAACTAAACTCAAAAGTACATATTACATAAACTGATAAAGTAACTATCAAAGGTGAAAGACTGAGAGCATGATGTCCACTATCCACAGGTAATGTACTTCTCAATAACTTAAAATGACCATTCGGTGTCATCACCACCAGGAATAGAATTTGATGGCATAATGCCATCGTCATCATAGTAATTCCCCTCCTCAACATATTTAGCAGCATCCCTTGCCTCATCTGAATTTGTTTCATCCTCATCTCTCAATTTCGTCAACCTCTTCCCCTTCTCCTTTGCCTTTCCCTTCCCCCGATTTTGAGATTGAGATTGAGTGGTCCGCATTGGGCTCAATGGTGTCGCAATAACTTTACGAACCTTACCCCAGGTGGGGAATACCTCATCATCCCCAGCGTCAACTAGCCACTCGCTAGTGTCATCCATTTCATCAACTTCAAGAGCCTCCCTTTCATTGTTCTCCAGCTCTTGATGGCGCTCCCGCAACTTTTGATTATACTGAACAAAGACGTCTTTCAATTGCTTTTGCTCAAGTCAGTTCCTCTTCTTTGTATCGACCTATTAGATAAATATTGAATGAACAATTAAAACGTAAAAAAACATAATATAAATGGGGCTATAAACTAAGTAATTAAGTAATATTACCCTTTCAAACATGTCGAAGTTATATTAACATCCAGACAAGCTACAAGTCAAATATAATATACACATGGCCGTCTGGCGCAAATGTGGCGCGCTGCCCCCAAGGTATGTCCACCATGCACCTATTTCATATATATGTAAATGTAGTACAAAAGGTAATTGTATAATTGAAATTTAATACTCGAATCATGAAATCAAAATGAAGAAGTTCTAAAGTTACAAGGAGAGATCTTGGCCCTCTGCCTTATTACCATCTCCTTTCCAAGAGATCCAAGTGAGAACCTATACTTTTCTACATCCATCACGACTTTGTCTTGGACTTCGAGGTCAGGGTTGAGTTTGATATTGCATTGGTTCATTGCATCAATGAACTCAGTCTTGTTATGTATCTCATGATCAATATAAAAGTGAGCAAGGTTAAGGTAGTACCCTGCTAAGTGTAGGGGCCTCTCAAGCTGGTAGTTCCATTTATCTTCTATAATCTTCAAATATTCTCCATACTTCGCTTCATCATTCCCAAAAAGCTTCTTGATTTCTTCCTTAGCATCCTCCATAGCTTTATAAATGTGACTCATCGCAAGTTCCTTCTCAGCATCAAACATCTTTAGTACCTTTACTAATGGCTGAAAAACAGATAATGCATATTGAACCCTATTCCAATATCGTGAGTCCATGACAATCTCTCTCACTAATTTCCCATCTGCTTTCTCAACCCACTTGGACTTGGTCCAATCCTCAGATACAAACATTGACCTAAGATTTTTGTTTTACTCATACAAAGATTGTAAGGACAAGTATGAGGTGGTAGATCTAGTCACCCCAGCTCTCACCAAGTCTTTACCTTCTGTGAACTTCCTCATCATGGTTAAGACCTGGCCGACATAAATTTCCCCAAGTTACAAACTTACACTGACATCGTATAACATATATATCCAAAAGAATCAAAACAATTGATAACAAAGCATAGCATAAAACTCATGTTCTTAGTTGAGTGTGACTATATATATAAATTGTGATGGTCTTCGCTTTTTTTATGGTTGTCCTCATTGACTTCCTCTTAGAAATCGCGTCAAGCATAAGGTCTATGCAGTGTGCGGTGCAAGGCGACCAAAAAATACGCGGCCTCTTAAGCCATCAATAACCTGACAGCCGCCATATCAGCTGAGTATATACCAGTCACTACTTTGACCACTTTATCCTCACCAACCTTCTTTATGCACCGGTCCACCAAATCACTAATGAAGGTTGCATCATCAAACTTGTCAGAAGCATCAATAGATATCAAGAACATTGTCCCTAATGAACAATTCACCATGAAATTCATAATCCTTCTATTTCTCTTATCGCTTCAACCATCAGTCATAATAGTGCAACCATGTAGCCCCCATGCGTCCCAGTGGGTCTTCAAAAAGTAATTAGTAAGCTCAACTTCTTTTCTAAGTAATGGCCCCTTAAGCTCATTAACTGTTGGGGCCCTAAGCCCTAGCCCAAATTTACCCACTGCTTCTAACATAGCATGAAAGCTTTTCAAGTTAGCAGCATTAAAAGGAATGCCTGCTTCGTAGAAGAATTGGGCCACATATTGTGGTACCTTATCTCTAGCCTTCCTTTCTAAGTTGCTCTGTAAACTTATTTGCTCCCTATCATGCGGTAAAATCTCAAGATCAGGAGGCGGGGGGTAAAAATCCATAGGTCCTCTTCTTCGAGGCCCCTTATGCATGACCCCCATTGGCTTACTAGATGATCAAGCCTCGGTATACATATCCTCTTCGTGTCTTTTCTTCACCAGCTCTTTCTTGTTTTTAACCCCTCCAAGTGCTCTAACATCTCTCTCCTAACCTCAGCTGGCACTTGAGTACATGTGGTCAAACCTCCTCTAATGCTGGCTAAATGTTTCTTTAATTTGTTAATAACTACACCAGATTTGGACAAGATCCGTACTTCCAATCCGAATCACTTTACCTACTTGATCCAATTGAAGACATTGTCATGACTCACGACTTGCAACACAACACACAGAGTCATAGTAGTATCACGTAATCAACAAACCTGAAAAATAAATGAAGTCTATGAAGTAAACAAAACAACTAGGAAAGACCGCTAAAAATATGTGGAAACTAGAAACCAATCAAAAAGTGAACTTCATAATATGTGGAAAGCAAATGAAATAAAAAAATAATATAATATTTGGTTTCCAAACTAACAAAAATCATAATACCAATCTAAGAAAATCAATCACATAATATCACAAAATCCCTAAGATTTGGTTTGGTTTTTCAATTACAAAATGACAATTTAGTTCGAACTTCGAACTATTCACAAATTACAGGTCGAAACCGGTGAACATTCACAAAATATTCCACCTACAAACATGTGAAATTATCTCAAATGAAAAAGAATATCAAATCATAACACATTATACAAAAAAACAACACACCATAATTCGAATATTGTAATGCACTAAGCTTTTCAAAATGAAATTGATATAGCCCAAACCGGTAAATATTCACTATTATTTTCAACTATAAACATATAAAAATACCAAAAAATAAAATAAATAAATAAATAAGAATATCAAATCATACGACATTAACAAAAAAAATACCAAACCCTAATTCAAATATAGTAATGCACTAACCTTTTCAAGATGAAACTGATATAGGCCTTAACCTGTGACCTTTGGTAGCCAAAAGTCCTCTCATGCGACCACTCCAAGCTCCAAAAAGTATCGGGAAGTATATCTTTCGATTTTGGAAGAAACTAGGAATATTGAAAGTTTTTTCAGTCTTGATAGAAATCTAAAAGCCGTATTTCACTCTCTAAGACACACAAAGCCGGTTTCTAGGAGAATGCCACACCCCCCCCCCCCCCCCCAAACAACAAAAAAAACCATTTCCCCCCCTCAAAAATCCCTTGACCGAAGTCCTATTTCCGCCCTCAGCCGGGTATATACGCCTAGGAAGCCCTCCTAAGAGGCACCTTGGCATTTTGGCCAGGCCGCCTAGGCAGCCGGGTGGCTGATTTTTTAACATTGACCTATGTTCTTACTACTCTTGTTCCCATATATGAAGAAAACTAACAAAACACAGGATATCCTATTGTGGATAATTGCGTGATAGGGTGTCCTATTGCGTCAATTTAAGTAGCAAACAAGTTCTGTTTTTCCTGATAAATCTCATTAGAGTTTCTAATGCATAAAAACAATTATCACATCCTTTGCAGATATATGACCCAGAAAGTTACTCTTACTAAATCGCATAATCTTTGAGCCTCATGGTTTACATGGATAGCTTTCTAATGATACTACCAAGCACAGATAGAATCCATGGATGGGGAGTACATCGGCACAATATATGCCTCCTGTGCATAGCCAACGTTGAAGACCATAATCATCTCTTAATGAAATGTGCCTATGTGGGTGAGCTTTGGGAAGAAATCATCTAGAGGTTCAATACTAGCCATGGCTGGCAAAAACATCCAAAGCATCTTCATAGGTTGGTTCTGAAAAGAAACTCAACAAATTCAGACTTTAGTATGCCTTCCTACCAACCCAATTGCAAGCTATATGGCAAGAATGCGATCAATAGGCAAGTGGAGACCATCAATATACAATCCAATATGCACCAGTTGAGGTAACATAGGAGCTCCAAAAGCAGGATGAGCAAAGTACAAATTCTACATGACTTTTGAGTGAGGAAGAGTATATGCATTGAGGTCTCCGTTCTTTTTTGAGTGAGGAAGAGTATATGCAAATCCAAGGACTGATTCCTTAACCCTTCTATTCTGAAAAAAAAAAAAAGGAAATTCATGAACCTTGTAACTTCGTCGACAAATTAATACAAAGGTTGGAGTTCCTGCATAAATCCCCACTAATCTTGGCAAAGAAAAAGAACAACTTTATCTTCAACATTAACGACCCTTTTAACACCTCATGAAACTGTAGTCGTGTAGTTTCACCAACATTAAATTCTTCATAAGTCCAAAAGCTCTTAACTTTTGAAACTAAAAACAGCAAGGTTTTATTCACCGTATACTGGCACCAAATTACAAAGATGCAGTGTGCATGAGTATCAAAGCCTAAACTTTCACAACGGTCCCCATGTCCACATTGTCATACCCAATTGTTTAATTATAGTGAAATTCCTAGTGTCATTGTGCATACTCATTGCCTTCAGAACCAGAAATGGAAGCGCTCTCTAGTCCCAGATATTGTGCTTTTTAAGGGTACGAGGTGTTTTTCCCATTGAAGTTAGTCATTTTCTTTTCTTTCTTTCTTTTTTTTTTTATAAATAATGCTGTCCAAGTTACCTCACCTTTTCAAATTAGATTTCCCAGTCTGTATTTCAGAAGGACTCCCAATATTGTCTTTCCACCAAGTGTTTCTCAAGGAAGCCTTAGTTCACCTCCACTCATTAACCAGCATCCATCCAAGCCTCTGTGGTTTTGTTCAACCTAAATCCCAGATCCAGGTCCTAGAGCGGAAGTCCATCCAAGCTTCTATGGTTTTGTTCCCCTCAAGGTTTCAGGTCTGTACCATATGGTGGCAATAGAGGAGAGTCATATATGGATTCTCACAGTAACACTGAACCTATGTATCCGCAGTCAAGTTCGATAATCCAACTTCCCAGAAGTTAGATGATTAAAATATTTGTTTTTATAAAAAGATGGATTTATTTAATTTAAAGACAAAAATATGAATACTTATTAAACTGAATTAACTTGAAAAATATTTTCTGTCTAAACTAGAGCATAGCGCAACACGATTTCCATTAGCTAGTTTTCTCAAAAGCTGTTACAGTGTGATTTAATTGTAATAAAATGTAAAGTGAGCATAGGAAACTGGTGAATACAAATGAGAAAAAAAAATTTGCTGAGATCCTTGAATACTGCAGATTTATTTATAAAAAGAAATGCAGAAAAAAAGACTTCTTCTTTTCATTTATTTCTCATTTTATACAAAATGAATCCCATATAATCAGGAAAAACAAAAAGAGACCACATTTATCACAGATGTTCTAACATTTTACATGAAAATTTTTCATATATCAAGTAAATAACCATCCAATATCAGAATAAAGATAATCCAATACTTAAATTTTCTGAGAATTCCACACGTAGGAAATTGGCCAAAGAGCATAAATATCGACTACTAAAATCCTCTCATAGTCTGATTTCATAAAATAATTCCAAGATCAGTACTCTAATTTACTGATCCCAGCATCACAGTAATGTGTCCCAAGAAAAGAAGCAACAAGCCTTTAGAAAATCAAGTAGATCAATTTCAAATAAATCAAACCAGTGTTCGAAAAATGCTGATCCAAATCAGGAATTGCCGATTTGGATCGGGAATCATTGATGACAAAGCCGATTTCTTATCAGAATTGGCAATTTCGTGTTTTTTTTTTTTTAATAAGTTAACTTTCAAAATCGGCAATTCATGTTCTTTATCTTATATGATGAAGTGTGTACATTTTACAACATAAAGTTGGAATAGCCAAATTGGCTAGACTGTATGGCTGTCAACGCATGGGCGAGGGTTCCAAACCCTCCCGGCATACTTCCAACTTTTTTTCTCTTTAACCTATTACCTGTCTTTTAACCAAAAAGAAGTTGCAGTGAGATGGTCGAAACCTCAACCTTCTGGGCATCAACCAAACCCTCTAGCCGACACAATCACTCTAATTGACCGATACAAAAACATATAAATCTCTATTTTCCTAGCCGACACAACCACTCTAATTGACCGATACAAAAACATATATATCTCTATTTTCCATTAACCACAAAAAATTTATGGTGGGAGAGTTTGGATCTCCAACGTATAGGCATCAAACAGCCCCTCTAGCCAATGCAAACAGCCCCTCTAGCCAATGCAACCACTCTATATAAGTGATATAAAACATATATCTATACTACATTATTAGTACACAGTTAAGAGATGAACACCTGTCCCAAGAATAAAGGGACCCTATCTCTAAAGAGAATGTAGGGCATGTGACCTTCAAATATAGAAATTCAGGACATGATGTAGGGTATCTTTTTATTTTTCAAAAATAGCAAATGCCATCTCTTTTGGATAGAGAGATATTTATAGGATGGAGAAAACCTATATACTTTTGAGAGATTTCAGGCAAGAACTATATCATGTATGAAATATATTATTAAAACATATGAAAGTGAAAATAAACTTATTCCAATACATATTAGGCTATTTTTATTAAATATGTAATCCTTAAATAAAAATATTAAATTATTACTATTTCAACAATAAATATTCCACATAATAATAGGATTACATTTAATTATTATAATTATATAATAACAATTAGATAAAAATCTAACATCATAATAACAATATAATGATATTACATGTTGTTATCATATTATATTATATTTCACCATAAAAATTTATTTAAGTAAATGAGTAAATGATCACTATCCAACATAAATATTTCAAACATAAATAATAATAATAATAAATATTAAATATTTTTCTTTTATTTGTTTAAGATGCTTCTAATTATTTATTTGCCAGCCCAATATGATAATATCAATATAAAAATAATATTCTATTATAATAACCTTATTTCATATACCATTTGAAGTGATTTCATAGAGAGTGAAGTATTTTATAAGCTAGTTTTTTCCCTTTCCTTTTTGATTTTTGTTTCCTAAGGTATTATAAAGAAAAATATGACTAGATAAAGCCTACATGTGTTCTCAATAAATGAATAGATCTTAGGGGAGAGCAAAACACTAGGTAATTAAGTAAATATTATGAATATAATTTAATTATATCATGAGACATACACATGCGTGCGCATGTTTAGTTTTAATTGTTTCAAGGACATGCATTGTGCTGGTTGTTGAGATGCTAAGATGACCCACCCTCCATATGCAATGAGGGTTCCCACCAATCTATTTTTAAAACACTAAGTCAAACAAATATAAATGTATTGGGAAATATATATCATATTAAGATAAGCATTAAGAACAAGGGTTATAGTTTACAGGGTTTGAGCGAGAGAGAGATGCATATAGGCTTGGTTTGAAGCTGATGAGGCATTTGGCGGGGGTTAGGGGCGGAAGAATAACCTAGGTATTAGATTTTTCCAAGACTAGGTAAGTTTAAACTTTGAGTGTTGGGAATATGTTGTTTGTGTAGCATCCAGACAGAGCCCAAGTTTTATATTCTATAGCTTGGAATCTCCTCTTAGTACACCTAGGTTTTGGATATTTTCTAGACACCAAAGAACCATAGAAGCAATGTGCATGCAATAGACCTCCCATCTTTCAACCATAGGTAGCAATTCCCCATTTAAAACACGATTATAAAAAAAAAAAATCGATTCTTTGAAATTCGTTAAGAATTCCAAATTTTTCGAAAGATCTTCAAAACGTTGTTTTTTTTTTTAATGGAACCAGCATAAATTTTATTCTTTTTTCAAAAAAAAAACTATTCAAAAAAGCGTCTACCCTATAACTTTATCTCTTCACTGACTTAATATATTTGAATCGCGATTTAGAGATATGCACATTAAAAGTGGGAGTAAATTAAGAATTTTTATTTTTATAAAAAAATTCATATAAAAAGCTCACTAATTCCCTAGAAAAAAGTGCAATATAATCTCAAAAAACAATCCATCAAAACAACCATATATACTCGAATTAATAGTTTGAGTTAAAGGAAGAGGAACCCAATTAAAAATCTTCTTTTATCTAAATACATAGCATCATTATAACGAGCAAGAGAGATTCAATGAACTAAAGATCTAGGCAGCTAGGAATTCAGGGTGAATTTCGAATATCTGGATTTGCTTAAGCATTCTGTTGCTTGCTTTCTGCATACTGAAGTTTGATTAATTTCATCTTTTCAATATTTTTTTATTTAATTAGTGTACACAACATACCAATCTGGATGGACCACTATTTTACATTTTTTGGGTTTTTTTTTTAGTTAACTTCAATCCTACATTGGGGGTTGTTTTTGTTTTTTTCTTCGAATAGTAATCCCATAACTTTCGGTTATCGTTCTTGTTGTTTGCTAATGTAGTTTTTGTGTTTAGTATTGTTGTTGTTGTTTTATAGTATACTCTCAATAAATCTATGGTTTTGTGTCATGACAACAAAGTAAGCATTATTAATGCATTTATTGAAAGTTTAGACAAAAATTTGTCAAGTGCAACTTTAATGATATAAGGTAAGGATATAAAAATTATATCAATGGCTCTGACATATCCATACAATGACCACAGCCCATAATCTCATATTTTGTTATCTTTAAATATCCGATTTCTTCATTCCATTTTTTTGAGCTAAATCCGACATATTTACGATTCTGTAACTTACCTAATTTTTGGCAATCCATATTTTTGGCCTGATTTTTTGGCACCAGCTTTTTGGAGCAAAACCGATTTATTACCACTATTTTGGTTTGCCGATATGTTAGTATTTCCCAACTTGCTAACTATGCTCTCAACTAACAAAGTGCAGTCACAGCAACTCATGATTAATGAAAACAACGAAAAACCAAAGCTGACTAAAAAATTGAAGAAAATTACCTTAGCGTTTTAATAAGGGAAAAAACATTATATGATGGCCCGATTTGGTTTTTGCAAAAGAGTAGGCTTGCAGCAATCCATAAATACCAGGAATTCAAAAAACAACTACGGCATAGTAATCCAAACAAAAATAGAAATATGATTTAATATTAGAGAGAGAGAACTTCTAATGATCCATTATTAGAGAGAGACAAAAATATTTTAACCAGGAAGGAGCAAACAAACATTTAAGACTAATTTATCAGAAAAACATAATAGAAGAGGTTGAACCGAAAGAATGGTAAAGTGACATGTAGGGATAAGCCTATGACAAAGAAAACAGTGATACTTCATATGCATAATAAGAAAGATAAAAGATCATCGCAAAGAAATCTAAACAGCCAAGAAACTGTGAAATAAACAAGTAATTAAAGTTTATCAAGAGCATAGTCAAGGAGAGGGTTTGAAACCTGGCAATCGCGTGCAAGAAGTTAGGCATGGAGAGAAAGAAAGAGAGTAAATATCTGCAATGAATACTGGAGAAATACCTCAACAAGCACAATGCCCGATATCTAATAAAAGAGTCAGGGTTTCCTTCAGCGAGAGAAATGTCGAAGATCCAGAAGCTTATGGTTCGTTGTAGAAGAGAGAGATCACATCGTACATTTGGTTGTTGATGAGCTAAATAAATTAGGGTTACAAAAGCAAAACAATAAATGTCGAACTCTGATCTGGTAGTTTGAAACGCCTTCTGGAGAGAGACGTGGAATCCTCGATCTTCTGAAACTCTGGAGAGAGAAGCTAGAGAGAGAGGTCTGACACTCTGGGCTCGAGACCTTATACGTTTCGGCGGGATTTTTGAGATTAAACAAAAAACAAAATTGATACAAGGACATGAGGTTTCTATTTTTTCTTTACGAAAACAAAATAAACCTCACTTTAAATCCTCGAGAGCACTTTCGCGAACGGAAATCTGGATTTAAAATCAATTTTCAATATTGACGATGAAATTCGAACCTCAAAAAATCATACAAATCTTAAGTATCTATAAATATTTATTGAGAGCATATGAGATTAACCCACTAGCTCATATGAACATACGCGTTCAATGGTCCATATTGAATCAGAATCGATCTAATGATCACAAATGTCAATAATACTTGAATTTTATTTATTTTTTTATAGATCTAAATCACATGAAATTTAGGGTATGTGTTCTTCTCATCAAGACACACTTAATAAAAATATAAAAAAAATTATCTGCGAAAAAAAAGGACCAAAATATCAATTTTTTTCATATAAAATATTTTTTTGATATTTTTCGAAGATTCACCTCTTTTTGATGAACACATGCCTAAAATTTCAAATGATTTGGATTTATAAAAAAAAAAAAACTAAAATTCAAACACTACCGGATGTTTGTGATCGTCAGATCGCCCAGATTCAATCTGAGATATTGGGCTCATATGTTCATATGAGCTAATGGGCTAATCCCATCTTTTTTCATATTTATTTGAGATATTTTTAGCTTGAAATAGATGATGGAGATAATTTGTTACAATATACATTATTTTTAGGGTTTGAAATTTTTTTTTTTTTTTTAACAATTATAATGTTAAGTCAAGATGATTGATGTAAAAAGTTTTCTAATGCTTGAATTGCAATTTTTGATGAATTATGAGGTGAGGCTTTACTTGTTTTGATAGAACTACCGTCCTATCAAAACAATTTTTATATATAATTGTAAGAAAATAAAATTACAAAATTACTAATGGTAATTGACATATGCAATTTAACACCTTTATCCATGTCTTTTGATTTAATTTCAAAATATCCATTAAAAAATATGTGATTTTGAGTAGGAATTGTTACAGAAAGGTGGAATGTTAAATAGTTTGGCTCTCATTAACAATTTATTTTTAGGATAAGGAGGTTACAATGATTGGTGTTGTGAGATTTCAAATCGAGTAGTTATGTCTGTCATGGACTATACTCAAAGTTCAAAAAAAATCTCAAACTTTGTAATACAACCCAAGTCATCTAATTTGACATCTAATGACCTCCTTGCAAGAAAGATAAATGATCTTATAATATGCACTCTCTAATGTTTTTTTTAAGAAAATTAGATTTATGGGGAATTATAGATAATGGGCGCAGTTTGTATCGAGCCGAGGTTCTAAACAATCAAAGTAAAACACACCTTCAAATAGTGTCGAGAAATGTGGTTTCAATACTAAAAACATTTATAATAGACTTGTAATATATTATCATCTTTAATTATAAAATTTAAAGCTTAGAAAATAATGTATATTAAGTAGATCTATGAAAATCCTGAAAATTAGCGGTCCAAAAATACATGACAAGATGCACTATTTCTAAACCTTGAAATCTATTTTTTTTCATGTTCATGCATCTTGATGCCGATATGATCAATTTGAGGGATATTTAGGCATCACAACAACTTCTTCTAGTGAAATTTTTGAGGCAGGCTCTAATTTAATTGTTTAGAGCCTCAACTCTATAGAAACTTTTTTCATAAGTAATATCCCCTTAGTATTTCCGAAATTCGAAAATTTATCCTTTCTTTTTAACACCTATATTTTTTTTTCTTATGCTTATAGGGATGTGAATGATGTAGCTGATATGTTGGCAGAATGAGGGGGGCGAGTGGCCCTGAGGGTGTAATACATGAAGTTTCTTAAAGCCTTTGTGGACCTATCAAGTCCGTGAAGGTCTGTCCAATGATTTTTTTTTATTATGTTCGCGAAGATGTTTATGGACCTATTAGGCCATAAAAATAATAGAAACAAAATTTAAGAATAAGAAATTGTATATTACAAGATAGAAAAGAGATATTGCTCTTTCTTTTTAAGATGATAATGTAACAAGATAGGAAAATGTATATGACACTATTGAATTACATTATATATACAACAAAAGAACAACAACAAGGTTGTGTGGAGCACAATTATTTTCTCAAAAGGTTGCTCTATCTCTTGTTGATCCGTGTTGCACAATGGTAGTACTACCCAATGTGGTGATTTTGTTTCTATTAAAAAGGCCTTGACCCTAAAGGTTTTAGGAAATGAAGTGGCCACTTGTGGCCTTTGTGGGTTCTGTGAGGTTCATAAGAACCTTTGTATCCTATGAGGTTTAAGAGGGTCTCGCTCGTTGTAAGATTTGACCCAACATGTAAGGGCCTTTTTGGTCCATAAAGTCCTCAAGCCTTAGTGCTTTACATCGTAAAGGCCTCAAGTCTTGGGGATTTTATAGACCTACGCCCTGTAAAGGCTTCAAGTATAGTAGGTACTTGTTGAAACCTTTATGGCCCTATTAGATCCGTAAAAAAGTCTTTATGTAGATCGGTAAAGCCCCAAGCGTATAAACCACCATGCACACTTGGGTGCTTTTGGAATTTCAAGAACACTCAATGAATGCTCCGGGACTTTACAGATCTATTATGTTTGTGAAGCCCCAAGCACGTAATTTAAGTGTTCACTTAAGTTACAACCCTCACATACCTAATAGGTCCATAAAGGCTTTGTGAACTTATTAGTCACGTGAAGGTCACTTTGGGGCTAGAACATATATTGGTGAAAATTTGGGTATAGGCATTAATTTGGGGCTAAAACATATATTGGTGAAAAATTAGGTATAGGCATTAATTTGAAGAATTTTTTTAAATTTCAAAATTTTTAAATTTTAACGGATATTATCGAGTCGCAACAAATAACATGTTATGATATAATTCAAATTTGAATTACTTTCTAATTCACAGTAGATGCATTTCCGCATAAGGAACCATGATTTTGCATCTCAAAACACAGTGCACATCTGATGCTATGCGAACAGTTGAAATCAATGGTTTAAAAAACGAATCGGTGCCTTGGATCGGACACCCAAAAAACCCATCCAGATCGGTGAAACGGCGATTCGGATCGAGAATTGGCCGAATCGATCGGATTAAGCTTAAAATTCTTTATAAAATTTTATTTTTTAGGAATCCAATAAGAAATGGGGGTACTGCATTAAAAAATTTCATTTTTTTGCATCAATATGTGAATATTAAGATGTTATTTCCCTGTACGAATTACTGTTAATCATTAAATTTACATCACATAAGGAGAAGAAACATTGAATTATCATGGATGAAGTATATAATCATATATAGACTACAATAAATTAATAATACAAACAAATTAATTTACTATTATAATAAAAACAATACATTATAATATTTTATAACACAAAAAACTTAATAAATAAAATATAAGATTTGATTATCAATGTATAATTATTATTTATAATATTATAACAACTATGATCCAAAAAATATTAAAAAACACTTCCATATCATACGATAAAAATTAAAATAAGTTCCCTTATAAATGTGAATATTATGACATTATAAAATTATTCAAGAAAAGATTTTCACCTAAAAATACAAACTCACAATGTCAAAATTCAAAAAATAAAATAAAAAATAAAAAATAAATTACGTATCATATATCCTAGTATTTTGCAATGTATAAGATATACGCTACAATTTTTATGTCAATAAGCGTTGGGAAAACTGAAATTAGTCACATTGTTCTCATTGATAAGTAAATCTACCTATCAAAGGTGGAGAATGCATTGAAGTGAAAAGAAAATTCAATGCGTGAAAGAGACGTGACCCATGCTTTCTATAGGAAATGATGACGTGGTTCCAACATGGTATGTTTTTTATGATGAGGATGGGAAGTTGGGATATCACAGGCGTGTTTGCGCTTACAACTGTGTCGAACCCGACGAGTCCGGTTCAATATAGTATCTTTTACGTGAACTGACACGGCGTGTCTAAAAATTGTGTCGAACCCGATGAGTCCGATTTGACTTGGTGGCTTTTTAATCAATGGTTGAAATAAAATAATAGTAATAAAGGGTCAAAAACAAAATTTTAAATGATATAATTTTTTAATTCAAAATCTGTATCTATTTCTTTCTTCTTCTTTTATCATGTTCATTATCATAGTGGATTTTTCAAGAAACCGCATTTCAATAGGTGATTAAAAAATGTAATTAAAACAATGTCGAGGGTAGATATCCTTGTTAAATGTGCAATAAGGTGGCTAAAGATTTTTGTCATTCTTTTTATATAAAATTTATTCTTCTTTGAGCTCAATCAATATCACATTCCCAACCGCCCGATTTCACTGGGCTCAATGAGTTGCTCGTGAAATCACCATCTTTGGATCAAGACCCATTAACACCTTAAAAAAATTAACTTCGACTATTTGCAAAACCGGGTTGGGGCCTGTCTTCCCCACTAATTACACCCCCAAAAAAAAAAAAAAAAATAGTAAATGGAAGTGATTCAGCTCTTACATTTGGCTTGAATTAGACATTTTCCCCCACATTTTGCTCAGAAAGAGTAAAATTTTTGATAATTTTGGTATGTACGTGGTCGTAATCCAAGAATTGCTGGTCATTAATGTCTTATTGAAATTTTCAGTGGTTTTTTAATGAGATTTCACATGATGATGGCAAATTATTCATTCAACCACAAAATTTCGGTTTTCCGAATTTCACCTAAAATTTGGCATTCTATATGAGGTTTTGGCTTAATGGATCTCGAAGTTTATGCCAATTTTAATTGGAATTTTTACATGAATTTTGTGAACTTGGGCCATTAGTTTGCTTGTGCGAATCATTAAAATCACCGATCCGATTCAGAATCGACCAAGATGAATTGAAATAGAGAGATTCAAGATCAAAAACCTTCGAAGTCCCTTGCATCTCATGGTTTTCTTTTTTTCTTCTGTAAAAGAAAAAGTTGTTTACTGTATCCCGGTCCAATTTAGAAATTGATGAAGTCAGAAAATTGGATTTGAAACCTTACCATGCAAGAGCCCAATTTTACTTTTGAAACTAATGTTACCAATACTTGACTGGCTACCAAACTTGTGAGAAGTTTGGTCCAGTCAAAATGGGTCCGACCATTAGCTAAATTGGTTGGACTGATTTTTAGAAAAATAAAAAACTAGATATAATAACTTAAAAATATAAAATACACTGACAAAATTTGCCCAACATCATTTGGTTAGTCAGACCTTTTGGCTGGACCGACAAGCCAAAACTAAGCAAACATTAATTTTGATCGATTTTCAATATTGATTGGCAATCCGACCAATATGAGTACTGGTTTGGTTTGGTCTGGTCTAGATAACTATTGTTTGAAACACATGGGCCTCTGGCCATTGGATCTTGTCCTGAGCCATGAGATTGGAACCAATTTTTTGGTTGAATATTTAATGAGATTTATTTGAAATCTCAAACAAGGTATAAGAAGGCGCAATAGATGAAATTTTGGCCTCAAGTTTCAGTGATATTTCGGTGAATTCTTAGGCCAGGGATATGAAGGTTGCAATAATGCAAACCGTTTTTACTACTTTTGAGTGTTTTCTTGACAAAGAACGAAGATACTGTCATCCCTATGCCTCTAGTATAGGTCCTTTGAATTCTGTCTTTTAATATTCCTTTCTCTCTTGTGAAATGTGTCTTGTTTTGTTTTATTTTTTCCATTGTTTTCTTATTTCAAAAATTACAATCATTAGAATGGAGTTAGGGTTGTGGTGGTACTACCATGTGTGTTCAGTTAAAATCTAAGCTTATATTCTCAACCAACGTATTCAAAAACCACTAACTATTTAAAAACACAGATAGGGCCTGTATCCCTACCTAATTACGCAAAAATAAAAGTCGAATTTGTGAAAGGAAACTTATATTGTATAATAGGCTCATAAATAAGGTATATATTGTAATCAATTTATATGAGAATGGTTAGTAAAGTATATGTACTTTATGATAAATCTTATCTGTAATTTAGTTTCTATTGTTGTCATCATCTTTTATTTGTCTATAAAAAACAAGTTTATGAATTCATATCATTAATGGACATTGAGTCTCTTCAGTGAAGCATGAGAATCTTCACGAAATCACCTCAAAAAATACTATTGTGGCTTTCGTGAACTAATTTGCTAATAAAGTGGCTATTTTAAAAGCTTATTTCACTCAACTGCCTCTTGAAGTATTTTGTTAAGAACGCCCAAAATACTCTTATCATAGATTGGAACCCTGAGCATATATGGTGATTGCGTAACGGTGCCTCACTTTAGTGACCCACGCCAAATAATGTAAATACCATACTTGGGGTTCCAAATTTGGGATAAATTTTTCTATCAAAATCACTTGTTCTGGGTTTGGAAACTAGATTAAATCGGGGCATTTTGGTAATTCATGGCCGCTCACCTCACAAGACAAATTACTGAAATAACTCTACTTGCTCAAGTTCTAAACCTCGGGTAAAGGTATTTGAGGTATTCCTTGTGGCTGGCAATAGGTAAGGTTTGGACCGGGCCAACCAATGTTCCCATGACGGTTGGCCCGTGCCCTATCAGGGCTGGGCTGGGCTGGGCTGAGAAAAATTAAAAAAATAAAAATAAAATAAGGACCGGACAAGGCGAAACTGAGCTAGCCTTATCTTGGCTCTAGCCCAGGACCTCGTTTTTTCAAGTCAGGCGAATCAGACTTGACCACCCAGCCCATTGCCACCCTTATACTATTCATTGAACTAAATACATGAGTAGTACTCAAAGTGAAATGTTCTTATCGGACTTTTGAAACCTGGATCAGAGTTGGCAACCCAAAGGTGAATTATACCCATTCTCCATGGCGAGAATCAATCGAAAAAAAAAAAAATTGAAAAGATAAAAAAGGAAAAAATTGTAATAGATTGGAACCGGGTCATCCAGGCAATCTAGATGGCCCTGTTTCTTGAAGGTACCTAGCAATTTCAAAGGACCAAATTGATTCCCAATTTTGACAATGAACTTGGTTAGCCTAAACCGGTTTCCCATTCATATCACCGGTTTTTAACCATACTTCGTAATGATGTAACCTTTCTGGTGACCGATTTAGCTAATCTTTGTAACTTTTTGGTTAATGTCTGCTTCCTATGTCTTCAGGTAGATGAGGACCATCTCTTGCACTGTTCTTTTGAAAACTACTTATGGAGTTCGGACTCATCTATTTCCAATTGCCATTGCATCATACCAAGTAACATTTAAGGCTTTTTTCTCAAGTGCTCAATCCACCTTTTCCCAGATCGGGCTTCGATCTGTGGCGTATTCTTTGTGCTGCTATACTTTGGTGTTTATCGAAAGAGAGAAACTAGCGGATCTTTGATGGTGTATCTAGTGATAAGGAAGTTATTTCTAAAAGAGTAATGAACCTCACGGTTCAATGGCCTCAGGCCTTTTTATACAACAAGGACTATCCCAAAGAAGCTTTCTTCACCGATTTTTGGGTTCTTCTCTCTCATAAGCAATATAAATGCACCAAACCCTACCTTTGGACCCCTCCTCCACGTGGATGGTTGAAACTCAATTTTGATGGCAATGTTAGACAATAAACTCTTAAGGCAAGATTTGGAGGGCTTCTTAGAGATCATGAAAACAATAGTATTTTCTCATACTTCGGGGGAGTTATCGTTTGGTGATATCAATGAGGCTGAGTTAAGGGTGGTAAAAGAAAAGATATCTCGGCTATTGGATGAAACATATTTTAATTGAAGGGGATTCCACTAATGTAGTTCGATGGTGCTCACACGCCTCTTCGATTTCGTGGAAATGGACTACGATTTTGGATGAGTTTTTTTTGTCAATAGGCACTGAGGAGGTCCATTTCCAACACATCAATAGAGAAAGGAATGGCGAAACTGACGCTCTTGCTAAGTTAGGATCTTCATAGTTTCTCCTTTTTTCTCTCTCTCCCCTTGCTTCATCTCTATTCTTCTCCTCCCTTCTTTTCTTAATTTTCTTTTTTGCCTTTTTTTTTTTTTCCATTTTATTTTGTTACTTATTTGTAATTTCTCATTAATCAATGAAATTTTACCCTTAACGGTCAAAAGTAAAAAAAAGTATAAATTTTTAAAATGATTTTTTTAAGGGTGTGGTTTGTATAGAGCCGAGGCTCTAAACAATCAAATTAGAGCCCACCATCAAATACTATCTAGAAATATGGTTTCAATACTGAAAATTTTTGTGATAGCCTTAAATTATATTTTTCATCTTTAGTTATAAAATTTAAAGCTTCAAAAATAGTATAGATCGAGCATTTCTATGAAAATCTTGAAAATTGACGATCAAAAAATTAGTTGCAAGATGCACTATTTCTAGAACTTAAAATCCATGTTTTTCTCATATCTATGCATCTTAATGTCGAGATGATCAATTTGATGATATTTGAGCATCAAAACAACCTCTTCTAGTGAAAGTTTCGAGGTAGGCTCTAATTTGATTTTTTCGAGCTTAGGCTCTATATAAAGTTTTCCTTTTTTTAATGATTTAACAATATTTGCTTCGCATAACTTGCTGGTCATGGGCTACACATGGCATGGTTCACAATGACTTGCATTAAAAATGCACAGCTTTTTTAGGGTTTACTGTAAACAGTCACTGTTGGGGTAACGTGGATGCCAAGTAATGAAATGAAAAGCCCATCTCTCTCTCTCTTTTACTGCTAGTGGCTCAGTAGTTACTGTTAGGTAACGTGGCTACCAAGTCATCAAATGGAAGAAGTCATTGATATGTTAGGGCACTTTAGAATCTCTTTTTGGGCGTGGAGGTGGGGTGCTAGTGGGTCCCAACCTAGGGCAGCATTCGGTCATTCGGACTCAACCCAGGTGGGTCAGGTCTGTCACTAGTCTAGATAAAAGAAAAATATGAGTATATTATAAAGGGTGTGGTTTCTATATGGTTGCAACTTTAAACCGTCCAATTATTACGCACTTTCAAATTTTATCATAACATGTAATTTTGGTATAAAATTTTGTTAGAATTATCTGAAAATCTATTTTCATACCTAATTATAAAAATTTAAACTAAAAAATAGCTAAAATCAAGTAGATCTATAAAGATATGAAAATCTTGAAAAATGGACGGTTTAGATAATGTATTGTAAGATGCATATTTTTTGGGACTCAAAATCTTATTTTTCTTTCATACCATACAACTCGATGTCGAGATGGTCAATTGGAGGGCTTTTCAACATTAAAACAACCTTTCAATAGATTTTTGAGGTGCATATGTAATTCTACATTTTAAGGTCGCAACCTTATATAAACTTTTTCCTATTATAAATATTTTATAGCATATATATAAGGATGAGGTTTGTATATGATGTCAACCTTATACTATCGAAGTAAGATGCATCTCAAAACCATGATGAAAATACATTTTTGGTGTTATAAAGACTTGCGATGATATGAAAATCTATTGTTGCCCCCAATTATAAAATTTAAAGTTCCATAAATGGTGATGATCAATGTAGGAAAAATCAGGTGGTTCAAATTCTAAATGCCTGTTTGGACCCAGTTAGATCTGAACCAGCTACTAGCCAGTTCCAGTTTTACCCAATTTTGGAGAACCAGCAGGGTATTTTTAAAAAAATCAAAAAAATTATATAAAATCTAAAAAAATAAGGGATTTTGTTTGTAATGCATTTTTTAATGTTTTTCATCATTTTGGCAAAGATTGAAAATTGTTTTCATCATTAGTACTTATTTTTATATTTTTTCATATTTTTTGAATTTTTTTAAAAATACCCCTGGGCACAAATCGATTATTTAAAATCCATTTTTCATTAATTTTCAACTGCATTTGGATGTACTTTGTTTAATCATGCTTTAATTTTTAACACTTTTTTTACTACCTAGGACTTGTCTGGTTAGGCCGGTTGAACCGCTTCTAATCTCATGTCCAGTTAGCCATTCCGGTTCGATTTTTCCTACATTAGTGATGATCAAGCAGATCTATAAATACTTTAAAATCTTGAAAATGGATGGTTTAGATAATGTGTTAGAAGATAAATTATTTTTGTGACTAGAAATTCCTCTTTTTTTTTGTGTATATGAATCTCGAGTTCGAGATAATTGATTGAGGGTTTTCCAGCATGGAACAACCTTCTCTAGTTGGTTTTTAGGTGTTCCTTACTAGTACAGTATAAGATTGACACCTTATATAAACTTTTTTCTATAAATGATATTATATACATATATTATTTCAAACGTAACCCAATTATAAGGTCGAAGATAAACCTAAACCTAGGCTAGGGTTGAGGTTATTTGGATCCCAAACCGAGCCACTAATTCCAATATTTGGCTCCAATGTTAACTTGCAACTTTGGCAGGAATAGAGCCTTGGATGTCAGATGTATCACTTTCTAGGGATCACAGGGATCAATATTTTAAAAATTAGATAAATATACCAAATTGGCCACTAATCAATCTAATCCGGATTGGAAAGAATTTATATTATAAATAATAATAATGTTAATATTAAACAAAACTATTGGAAACCTTATCAGTATGGGGCCTCTTTTGACCCACCATGGTCTATGGGGGATTGTATACTGACCACTTCAAATACTTGTAATGCAAACTTAATAACTACCACTTCAAATACTTGTAATGCAAACTTAATAACTATTCATTGTATACATTGAAATGCAAGTGGAGATAGTAATCATTCATAGAATGTTTTATAATGCACATTGATAAATATATATATTTTATTTTGCTTTTTGCATAGTAAGTTTGAACCCCAGATAGGCATGTGACTAGGTTATTTATTTATTACAAAAGAAGGGGGGTGTTAGCTAATCTTCATGTGTTCCTTTCTCTGTCATTTCCAAATTTTCCATCTGTTTTCTTTTCAATGACATAGGCATGCTCTCAGGGGTGTTAAATGGATCGGGTCGACCCGACAGCTCCATATTATCCTAATTCTGGTTCAGGTCCGAACCCACCAAGTCACGTTTGGGTCGACCAAGTTATGTTTGGATCTGATTTGGGACTTATCGGGATTGATTCTAGGTCAACCACATATACAAATATGAGTCTTGGTTTGGACCACGAACCCTACAGTCCTGAAACCTGTCAAGTCTGGGTAAGACCCAAACTCCATCGGGGCGGGTCTATGTCGATCCCATTCAATATCGACCTGGCAGACCTACTCCGACCTAGACCTGACCCGTTTGCAAGTTAGATGGGTGAATAGCTATGATCTCCTTGAAATTTGTTTCCTTTTCTTATGCAACTTTCTTTTCTATGCAATCTTGAAATAAAAAGCTATGATTTTCAGTACAAAGTTATAAGATGCGACAGTTTGATGTGATGCGTTGGATGCAACCCTACCTAGGGATTTTACAGGCCTGGAACCGAAAATTTAGGTATTGAATGGTAAAATGAAAACTTTTGATTTCAATAATACTTAAATTTGCTTATTTTCAGGTTTTTTTTTTTTTGTTAAATATATTGAGTTGATTTCCAAGTTTGAGTTGTATGCTGCTAAGATAAAATAAATGTAATATATCTTCAATATTTTTAAGCAATTGGAAGTCTCGTGAAGATCTCATAAAGCCTATTTAAAATTGAAAAAGTATATGACGAGACCATTTATTTTTGATATAAGAAAATCACTATTAATGTTGATGATTGGATGTGAAATTGAGTAGCTGCATTTATTTTATTGATCAAGTTCAAAGTTCAAAAGAAATTCAAAAAAACTTTTTCAAACTTTGTAATACACCCAAGCTATGATATTTTACATCGGATGGTTGTAAATAATTGTAACCTCCCTATACAAAAGAAAAATAATCTTATTATATACAATCCCTTTAAAATTATGCATTTGTGTTTCAAAACCTAGAATTCTACCTTGGCAGCCCACCAACTGTATTGATTTGGATCTTTCAAATCAATTTGCACATTTTTTTTAGCCTTGTAATTGTCTTTTTCACCTCGACGAACAGCCTTGTAATTGTATTTTTCACCTCGACGAACATGGATCTGAAAGAAAAGATGGATTTCAAGCGCTCAATAATCCATCTTGCAATATTTCTTTACGGAACATCTTTTTCAAGTATCACAAGCATTCTTAAGTCCACCTAAGTTGCACTATTTTGGAGTTGCAAATTCCACAGTTAGGAACATAAATGGATTTTCCGGCCTACGCAAGGCCCTCCAAAATTAATTACCACAGGAAAAACCAGATCTATGGTCTACGGATAGCCGCAGCCTTACCAAAACCTCATATGCTATACTGAATCGGTTGCATAAAGAAAATTGAGCAAAAATATTCAAAAAATAAAGAAAAATTACCAACTGAACATAGTAGAACCCATGCAGTATATAAAAATGGAACTTAATGTGAAAGGACAAGCCCAATAAAGCTACCAACCTAATCAACCTAGAAATTCTCCTCATAGACTAAGGACCACGGTACAATTCCCTATGAAATTCAATAATTAAAACAAAAATAAAAATAAAAAATATATTTACTGTGGTTAATGTTATGCAAGGTACATGACATAATAAAAACCAAAATAAAAAAATAAAAAAACCAATTTCCCCTATATATAAGAAGGAGAGCTGGATGATTGAGAAGAGAGAGAGAGAGAGAGAGAGAGCCCATGGGAAGTGTAAAGGTGCATGGCATGTGGGCTTGCTCTTACACTCAAAGGGTTTTGGTGGCTCTTAAGCTCAAAGGTGTGGAGTTTGAGTACATAGAAGAGGACTCGAGCGATAAGAGCCCCACTCTCTCTCTCTACAATCCCATATATGAGAAGGTCCCTATCCTTGTTCATGAGGGGAAAGCCGTTGTTGAGTCTGTTGTAATACTTGAATACATTGAGGAGACATGGAGGCATGATCCATTGATGCCTGAAAATCCCTATGATCGTGCTCTTATCCGGTTTTGGGTTCACTTTGTCGAAGAAAAGGCGAGGAACTTCTCACTCTCACACACACACATACGCGCACACACACATGCACGCATGCATCTCTCGATGTTCAAGACACACGTCTCACACACACACACACATACGCGTGTGCATCTCTCTCCATCCAACACACAGCATGTCTCTCTCACACACATACTCACTCGTGCACATCTCTATCTCTCTCTCTCCCTTTCTCACACACACATATGCATGTCTCTATCACGCACACCCTCATGGACACCTCTCTCTCCTTCTCCCTCACACATACACTCTCTCTCTCATGCATGGTGCCAGCTCGAGTGGCATTGCAAAAATGTAGGAAAGTGAAACCCTATCAAAACCATTCATAAAAAAATAATAATAATAATAAATAATAATAATAATAATAATCCATCAAATTTTGCCTAGTAGTGGGTTCATATTGCCACTTACAAACAAAATACTTCACAAATAATATTTTGGCTTTCCATACTAATAACCAAGCCGGAGCAAACTGTACAGTTATTCCCTCTGGTAAAAGACCTACCAAAGAGCATCTTATGACTTGGCGATCTAAAATTTTCATATCTATTTTAGAATTACCACATAAATTTTATAAAGGGATTTTGGGTTCCCAAATACTTAGATCTAATCATTGAAATTTTTTCACAAGGTCAACTTTTTAACCTTTTTTTTAGAAATTATTTTACCAAACAATGTTTTTTTTTTTTTTGGCAGCTTGGTCCAGCCGTTGGATCAATTTTACAACTGAGTGGCGAGGAGCAGAGCGCAGCGATCGGTCAGGCACGTGAGAGCCTCCGATTCATCGAAGCCGAGCTTACCGAAGGCCAATTCAAAGGAAGGAAGTTCTTCGGAGGGAACCATGTTGGGATTCTTGATATCGTTTTGGGTTGTGGGTCCTTTTGGCTCAAGGCCATGGAAGAAGATGTTGAGGTGAAGATTTATGAGGAGGAAGCATTTCCTATGTTTCATGCATGGGTTTGTAGCTTTGAAGAGCTACCTCAAGTTAAGGAAACAATCCCTGATGCTGAAAAATTCATGGATTATGCTAAAGCTTTGAGGAAGATGATGTTGAATTTTGGCAACCCTTAACCTTCATGGCTCTTAAATGGCCCTAAAGTCTAAAATGTTGACATCTTGGGTTGTTTATAGTTTGGTATGTTATGTTACGTTCAAAAAAAAAAAAAAAAATACTTGAAATCTTTTTGCATGAAGAAAAGCTTTGTTTTGATTGAAATGTATATCACAAGCCAGGGAGCCATGTCTCTTGCAAAACTTTATTTACTCCTTGGGGTAAATTTAGTATGTTCTGCTGCTTTAAATTGAACTGACTATACCCTCATCTTTCTCTCTCTATCTCTCATAATTATGTTATGTTGCTTTAAACCGAATGGGCTACACCCCCAATAAATCTCTCCCCCCTTCTCTCTCTCATATACCCTAAATAAATCTCTCTCTCTCTCATATACCCTCAATAAATCTCTCTCTCTCATATACCCTCAATAAATATATCTCTCTCATATACCATCAATAAATCTCTCTCTCTCTTTAAACAATATCCTACAAGTGACTGCAGGCATCTATTGATACATCAAGCTGGCATGTCTAGTACCTCGTGTGGTTTTTGAAACGTCTTTTCAGTTATATTGCAAATCTTTCTGATAGATATGCTTTTCCATCAAGTCTACAACTTCTCATAATAACATTTTGATATCACTTTAGCATCATGAAGAGGCCTTAAATTCACTCCGTCAATCAAGTCTATGTTTTTATAATCAAAATGTTTTAGTAGTGTTCGTATTCTATTGGCGAATAAGTGTACAATATATGCTCCCACAAGAGCATAGTGTACAAGCTAAATAATTCTATTAAAATTGAAGTACTTATACCTTAAAAGAACATCATTGGAAGTAGTGAAAAAAAATATGGAGATTTATGACCTCACTAAATAAATGGCTCTTAATAGAGCATAATGGCGGATTTAGATTCGCGTAGCCGATTCCAATTAATTGAGAAAAAAAGCTATGATGATGAGGCTATAAGCCCCCATATCTGGTTTGCCATTATGCTATATTTAAAGCCATACTTTCAGTGAGGCCATAAATCTCTATATCTTTTCGAACTATTTCAAACGAGATCTCTTTGGACCTACCCTTGTCATTTTCAATCCTTCTACTTGAATCAACTCGAAATCTCCTCGCAAGTGCTGTATTGAATCGACTTCCAACCATGTGCTAAAATGCTAATGATACCCTCATTAAATCAAACCCCTCTTCCCCACACAAAAAGTCATCGTCATCATTCGAACCTTTTCCTAGACCATTTGAAATCGCCTTCCCTCTCTCAAGTCAACAAATGTTTAAACAAAAGACTACAAGTGACAGCAGCCATCCATTGTCTAAAGGAGGGCCAACTGGACCCGATCTTGCCCAAGTCTAAAACATTTGGTAACATGAACACTATGTTGCAATTTTGGTATCACGCATTGAATTCACTAGCAACTCTACCATCAAGGGAAATCACCGTTCATAGCGTGATACCAAAATTGCAAACTAGCAACTCCAATACCACCCAAGGGAAATCACCCTTCAACCGCTCATTGTTGACATCCAATGGCTGAGGACTTCGCAGCAAACTGCTCAAAATGCAAATGCTGATAATGGTAAAACTAAGTACCATTGGACCACATTTCTACAATATGTGATCCCAAGGTACAAAACATCCATCTTAAAGATGAATACAAATAAATGGTCCATCTAAACACAATTAAAACTAACCGTCCAAATGTTTTTTTAATAGAATTATTATTTTGAATTTTCAAAATTTATTTATTTTTTTATATTCATGATCTTTGCATTAGAGATTACATGTCCTTAAAAATAAAAACCAAAAATCCATCTCAAAAATAGATTTTTAAGAGCCAACTCATTTCGACATGAACTCATAGATACCGTGTCCTTATATTCCATGGGCTGGCCTTTTCGAGGAAGTATTTTTTAGAGCCCCTGAAGCAGCACCTCAAATATTGCTCAAAAAGATAGCTTCCGCCAAAAACCCTACAATCGATCATCTTCACCTCAACGATCATGGATTTGAATTACTAAGTTTCAAAATCTTCACCTCAATGATCATAGACCTGGGTTTCCAAATTCCCGCCCTAAAACTTATCCATCTTGCAACACTATCTGGACCATCTATTTCAAATCTTCTAAGATCAACATAATATACCCTATTTTTGAGCTTCAAATTCTACAGTTAGAGCTGAAAATGACTTTGCAAGTCATCGATAGGTATTTTTGGTGCCAAATATGTTGTTTGGCAATGTTTTGAAGTGTGGATTTACCAAATAGCGTAAAGCAGCGGCTTTGCCGAAACCGCTCCCTTTCATCGAAGAATCATATTACACTCTTCTTTCTTTCTTTTTTCTGAAATGAAGCATCACATTACACTACAAGTAAACAACAAGAAGATGACGAAAACATGATAGAAATCTCTTGGAAAATCATTCCCATTATTCATCACACCAAAACTTAAATCCCCGTACAAAAAACTAGTTCCTTCTAAGAGATTACAAGAGAATCACTAATGAAGAAAATAAGAAACCAAGAGAAAAAATAAAGCAGTGCTTACACAAAGGCCCAAACAAGTAAAGCCCAATCACTAGAGATTAAATAGAGAATGAGAGAAAAGGGAAAGGTTTCTATACTTCCCCTACTATATAGAAGATATTACTTTTTCCATCTAGCCATCCAATTTAGATCAAATGAATCATTGACCATTTGATCTAAAATTTGACAGCTATAAGTATTTTATTTTTTCTATAAATTATATGAATATGAAATTTGGTACATATCATCATTTCAATGGGACGTACCTAAAACAAATATTAAAAAAATATTTTTGATAAAATACAATATCCAAAATACCCCTAAAACTTTCAGAGGCATTTTGGTTATTTCATTTTATTGGGAATTTTTTTTATATATTTTTTACAAGTACAAAAATGTTTTCTAGAAAAAACATTAAAAATAAAATAGTGTAGAGGCATGACATTGTGATTGAGCCATCTCAGTCGTCCAGTCAGAATGGACGATTGGATAGGGGGAAGTTTATAAATTTTATACTGTAGGGAAAGTATAGAAAGCTTACCCGAGAGAAAAAAGGAAAACACAACTTGTACAATGACCAGTTAAATAAAACCCATAGCTACTCACCATAGATTACAGCTAAAGTTATACTAAAGAGTGAGAAATGGTGTTCCTACTAGTACAAAAGTTATCCTAATCAAACCCAATTTCCAGCCCCCCAGATAGCATAAGACTCAAGAAAGATGAGGAAGAATTCCACAGCTGGAAATGGTATCAATAAATTATAGTACAAATACCAGCTAAATAAAAACCTAAACAATTTTACAAAGGGTTAAGATCGCTCTCTTTCCCTGGGTCAAAATCTCTCTCTCTCTCTCTCTCTCTCTCTCTCTCTCTCTCATACTACCTGGGTACAGGTGGTGGATTATTCCCCTGCATGTAGAATCCGGTCCCTGGATTGGAGTAAAACCCTGGGAGCATCATTTGTTGCGTTGCTGGCCCAGGCCCAGGCCCATGCACAGGTCCATTGGACCTAGGACCCATCATAGCATGAACAGGCAATGGAGGAGGTGGGGGCAATGGTGGGCCTCCAGGCCCATAACTATAAGCCAAGCCCATCATTAGCCCTCCACTAGGCTGCACATATTGTTGCATATGAGGTTGCGGAAAGGCCAGGCCTTGAGTTATTTGCTGGGTTATTTGAGTAAAGACGGGCATTGGTTTCTCAAGCTTTGGCTTCTTCTCTAATGGGCTCTCATTCCAATTTTCAGGTGTGCCTTCTTGCCCAAAAAATGACCCAGATTTTTGGGAAGAGGCAGCTTCTTCAGCTGCAAGGGAAGATAAAACAGAGGAGAATATTTGGGCTGATGAGGTTGAGGCAGTGAGCTTGGCGGCCATTTCGGCAGCTAATTCAGCAGCTGATTTCTTGGGGGGTTCAGGAATTGATGCGCTTTTAGTGTTTGAGTTAGAAAGTGGGGGGGTCAGGTTCAGGATTGGTGTTGGGTTGGGGTTGGTGGGGGGTGGTGATAGGTCTGATGAGGTGGTGAGGTGTGCGGTGGCGAGGCGATGCCGGATTCTGCTGGCTTGGTCAATTTGGGCCTGTGCTACCTGTTGAGAGTGTGTGTGTGAGAGCGAGAGAGAGAGAGAAGTGCCATGACCAGCCGAGACAAACGACAAGCACATTTTAAGTGCGACAGTCCAACATACAATGGCAACTATTAGTTTACATCAAATGAAGGAATGCGTTCTTAAAGGATGAGAGAATATTTCTTAATTTTACCTTTAGTTGATTACGAACTTGCTCCAGTTGGGATTCCTGCAAGTTATTCAGTAAGAATACAGGATTTTCTTTTTATCGTAAGTTCAAGACTCTCAAATCAACATGTACTTGCATGAGTCGTGAGATTTAAGACAGGTAATCTTCGAACAATAAACTTAGTTCTTACCTGTTCCTGGAGTGCTTCCTTCAGTTGGATTATCAGAGAAGCTCTATTAGCTTCAATACTTTTAAGTACTTCAATGCATTGTCTCAAATTGCTTTCCTGCTCATCTAGTTCATTTGCCAACGTGGCTCCCTGTGGATCTCCTATATCAATGAAAAGAACAATCTTAGGGGGCACAATGTAGATGCATGAAAACCCGATATATTGTATCTGAGAAGAAGAAAGCATCAAGCACATAATATGCCTCATAGTGTCACAGATGGGAATCTGATAGCTACACTTTAAGATACAAATTCAGGAAAGCCACTAATTTGTGTGAATCTTATGTTATAGATTGAAATGTACTTCTGATGCAGATTCAGAAATATCCCTATATTCAAGAGGCAAATCTAAATGGACCATTAAATGGGACTTCTAATGCTCATTAAACACACAAATGCGGTAACTCAATCGCAACATGTTTGTTCCCCGTCCATTATGAGCCCACTTCTGTGGATTGTGGCCAAAGAAGAATAACCTCCGTAAAAAAACAAAACATGTTTTGCCCTCATCGAAGCCAAGATGGAATCGCATCAATAAGTTACCCCTAAACAAAACTTCTTAAAGAATCAAATGAATGAGAGATATTACCAGAGAAGACACTACCATGGGATTTGAAAACCTCCAAGCCAAAAAGTGAATTCAGAAGCATGAAGACGTATGAAAGAATTGTATGAATATATTCAACATGGCATGGTCTGCACGGTATTTCTTCTGATTCCCCCACAAGCTTTTTCTAGAAAAAAAAGGACCATTTGAAAAACAAGCAAAAGAATTAAGAAAACAAAAAACAAATTGACCCAAACACTGTTCCAGTGAGTACTACAACTAAGACCAAACAGGAGATCATGAACTTTGGATATACCCAGGAAATAGCGAAATGCGTTGATACTCCAAAAATCAAAAAGTTTGGAGTCCACCTTATCGCGATATCAGATTTTACCGCAAGTCTCATAGCAAACTTTAGTTTAATGGACCAAATGAAGTCTAAAAGCACTCAAATTTTTCAAAAGGCCTACTAAAGGTGATTTAACAGCATACACCAAGTTTCATTCAGTTTGGAGTGGTACTTTTGTCTGAGTTCGCTGTGTTCGTATATTAACAAGGGACCTTCATGGCAGACCTCAGATTTGGGCTCAAATTGTATTCAGACCCATTCAAATTTGGTGGGAAGGTTGGCAAAAACTTTGATAGCATGCGGATGAAGCTTCATGCAACTGGAACTCAATTGGAGTTCAATTCGAATTGGTTTCAATAACCCCACCACGAGCCATTTATAACCCACTTTCCATCTGCCGCAACTCTCATTGTTCATAATAAATGGTCATGACATGCAGAGCAATTGTGTTATAGTGATTATTTGGGTCTAAGAAACATGAGTGATGAATTTCAAGGGTTTTTATTAAGGTTTGGGGCCATTTTCAGAAGTTCAGCATAAGGCCAATGTTGTGCTTTGGTCCTTGCAGCTATCTCTTGGATCATGTGACGGAACACGTCTTCTGTATGATTGCAATTTGATGATAGAAGTTGCCCGGATTTCATGTCCAGCGACTCTTCACAGCCATAAATCGCAGGATTATGTCCTCAATGGGGCATCTAATTTCCAATATTTAATTCTCTCATGTTTCTAAAAGATAGAAAATTCCAGAACTATGAGATTTGAAGATAGAGAGCTTCCAAAATTTGAAATAACGAGCAAGTTAAATGCCTGAACCTTCGGTGGTACTGCAGGAAACGAGGCTCTCACTGAAACAGTTGAGAACAGCAATTGAGGGGCTAAGGCCAAATAGAAAGAGGAGACTGAGAATAAGCCAGTTGGGGATGCGGACCATATGAATTTTTGCCTCCCTTGTTCAGGGGGCAAAATTGTGTTCTAGTTCCTCAAGCAGCCAAACAGGTCTAGTAGCTAGTCATCCCAGAGGTCTTGCCTAAATCATCTTGGCAACCACAGTGTAAACATTTTGGGAGTCATATGATTGCAAGATGGATGCTTCCTGGTCTGGGGTTAAAAAATACAAGTCTGACGTGCCTTTAAAAGGCGAATCACCCAAGCAAGTGTCCTTCCAAAACCTGATACGGTCTCCAGTCTTGGCGATAAAAAGGGTTTTATTCTTGAATTCCATGCATGCCCTTATCAGGCCCTCAAGCTCGGCCACTAACAGAGCTTTTTAGAAGCCAACCAGTGTCATAAAGCTCATATTTGTGGGAGATGACATCTCTCCAAAGATGCCCCTCTTCGGTAGCAAGCGCCACAATCATTTTTCTGCTGGAGAAGTGTTGAGGTTTTTGTCCCGAGCATGCCCTCTCTTTTTGGTCCGCATACTGTCTCCCATTGAACAAGATGGGACTCATGGGTATTCCCACTGCCTGCCCAGAGAAAATCCTGCATGAGCTATTCAAGTTTGTTGGCTACCTACCCTGAGCAACACACAGAACAGCAACCACTGTTATGCAGGAATATTGAGAGGATCAATCTTATGAGGGTTATTCTTCACTTCTAAGTATAAGAAACGGCCTTCCCAGGTAGTCAATCGGCTCAAACATTTCGATCACCCCGTCCCACCGGTGCTTAGGAAGTTTGCCCCCACAAAGGGAAAGACCTAAATATTTGATGGAGATGGTGTCTGTATCACAGCCTAATCTTTCTGCCAAGGTTAGGGTAATGCCATGAGGAACATTGGCCCCAATCAGCTTGGTTTTTGACATGTTAACTTTGAGGCCTGTGAGTAGTTCGAAGCATCTGAGGAACAGCCATAGTTTTTTAACTTGATTTTGGTTGGTATTGCAGAACACTAGAGTATGATCTGTGTATTGAAGATGGGATACCCCGCTAGAAGAATGGAAGCTTTTCAAGAATACCTTGGGAATATAGCCTGGATATCGAGTTGCTCAAAATTTAAGCAGCTACTGAAAAGAGGAAAGGGGCGATGGGTTCCCTTGACGAAGGCCCCCTGAGGAAGGTTACAAAAACCTTAGCAAGCAACCATTTATGAGGACATTGAAGTGGGCGGATTTGATGCAGCCAGAGATCCAAAATTTCCATCTTTGGCTGAATCCACTCAATTGCAACTTTCATCTATGATGTCCCAATCAACGTAGTCATATGCCTTGTCCCAGTCAAGCTTCAAGATTAAGCTTGGGGCTTTTGAGGTGTTTTTGGTGTGGATGCATCATCCGAAATTGGATGATCTTGGACAATGGCAGCTTGAGTTGGACTGATGACCATGTTCAGCATAAGGCAGAATCCAGAGGCTCTTGATCCTATACGAACTATTGATCAGGCTTATGCGCTGGAAACTCATCTCTTTCGTCCCTTCTACATTGGGAATCATGGCATTCATCCCCTTTTGATTACTCCTGTTCGGTGGAACTCTGATTTCGGGTTCCCCAGAAGCAGTAACATATGGTGACAGGGAAGCCATCAGAGCCTAAGGATCTGCCTTAGCTAAATCTACAATAGCTTTGTGGATTTCCTCAATTGAGGACAAACATTCCAGCCATTCAGCCTCAACTGCTGACAGGCTCTGGAGTTAAAATTGGAAATCTTAGGTCTAGGGAACTATTGCATAGAGAACAGCTCTTTGAAGTAGTTGATGACAATTTGGTTGAGGTCCTATGCCTCTATGTTTGAGTATAAGAATGCTGTTGGACCTTCTACTACAGTTGGCTATCATGCGGAAGAAAGTAGACTTGCAGTCTCCTTCAGTTAACCACTTTACCCAAGAGCTTTGGTGCTAAAAGATTGCTTCCATTTTCAATACCCTAAAAAGTTCCTCCAATTCTCCCATTTCTTTGTGTCAGTAAAAGATTGGTTTCTTCCAAGTTATCATATGTGATATTTCATCGAGGAAGCAACCCCTTTTCTAGTGATAAGCGTCTGAAATGCTCCTTAATTCACTGCTTGATCTTGGCTTTGAGCAGTTGTGATTTCTTATAGAGCCTAACACCAGTCGAACCATGGACCTAAAATGACGATCACCCAAGTCAAATCAGTCAATGTAGGTCTGGATCTTGCAGCCACATCATCTCAAAGCAGATTGGCCCATTGCCGCCCAAGACGGGGGACATATAGAGAAAGATGGGGAACTGGTCAAAGTGAGCTTAGGCAAAAGGCTTGAGTGTGATGCGATGCTCTGCATGGTTTGACCATACGAAGAGGATGCCATTGGACGGTAAGCCACTATCAATTTACAGGAATGGTTGTCAGAAGCTCACAACAACACCACTGTTACTGAAAAAGCCCCTAAAGATGTCATTTTACGAAGTATGGTTGGACCCCATGTGGGTCTAAAGCCTCCCGACATCCCCTACAGCAGGTGGGATTCTTAAGTACATGGTTGTTGACCCAACGACTGCCTGATCATGAGTAGAGGTGGGTGGCCTAATTTTGTTTCTAGAAAAGCCAGGATATCTGGAGAATATTTGAGGGAATGGTTGAAGGCGAAGGCTTTCTTTGAGGCATCACTAAAGCTCTGATTCCAGCATAAGATCTTCATTTAGGGTAGGGGGAAGGGGTTGGTAGGCACATTAGGGAGAATCTATGGAGAGCTCCTCAGTGGTTGAAGAGCTAGGTTGAGGGTAGAGGGGTGCCCAGTTAGATGAACCAGGCCTATTGTAACTTACGTTTCAAGAGAGGGTCTTTACCTCTCTGCAACCTTTACCTCTTGACTTGGACTCCTTGTGTCGTTTTATGCTTGATCAATCTGTTCTATCTCATCAGAATCAACCAAGTAGAAGGATTCCCAATCTGAGTGGTTGAATCTGAATCCTCTGGGTCACTTGATGCATCGCCGAGCCAGGGATTGAGCACAGAGAGGTAGGGTTTATGTTACCGCACAAGTTTAACAGGAAGATGTCAGGTGGACTTGTTTTACTTTATTTCATCCTGCGTCTTTTACTTTTTGCACTTGGTCACATGCCTCGGTGACATTTTGTACTTTGACCCTCTGGGTCTTTTTGTTTTTCTCTTATCCTTCAATACAATGTTAACATTATCAAAAAAAAAGATGTCTCATTGGGAGTGTTGGCCGATATCAAGAAGGCTTCTGAACTAGAAAGTTGGGTTTCAAATGTTTAGTTTCTGTGTGGGTAAAAGTTGAATGGATTTTGGATAAGCGTTTTTTAAAAAGCCCGTTGGCGTACCGTTTATGGGTAGGACCATGTGGTTCAGTTGTTGCAGGGAGATGTGGGAGGTGGGTTAGAGGCAGATTTGGGAACAAGCTGGATAGATGGGTCAAGTTTTCGCTCAGGCAGGTTTGAGTATTTTGGTTAGAGTTGGTTATGTAGTGTCTGAGGTAATAGTCAGGCAGACCCTGATGGCAATGTAGTTGGGGTTAAAGGGTGATGTTGACAGGTTAATAGAAGACAGGCTTTGTTGTGGGGGAGAGGGAGAACTTGAAATGGAGACAAGGGGGAAGGTCATGAAAAAGAGGTGAAGATGAGAGGGGTGAGAAGAAGAGGGGTTACGAAATAGGGGGTGGACAGAAGAGAGCAAGACAACAGTGAGATGGCAGAGAGGAGAAAATTGGGGACACAAGAGATAGAGGTTTTTATCTGGTCTGGCTCTGAATCATCTGGACAGATCGGCAAGGGCAAGTGGACGGTCCGGATTGATTCTTCCAGAGGAATGTTTTGGAATGTACAAATGGTATCACCACACTTTTCTTAAAGGAGAAAGAAGATTGAGGATAGGGCATGGCTATCTTTCCACCATCCAACTGTACAGCACCGATGGCCTATTCTGTCACATGGTAGCCGTATGTTAGAATGTCGATGGGAATGGGATGGTCTGCATGTAGGCTATTGAAAGGTAGGTCAATTGCTTAAGGCCCCAACCCTTTGGGCATCCACTGGGGGGGGGGGACCTGTCCCATGACCAGTTTGATGCCCCTAGGCGGTCCGCAAAAGGAGCCTTTGCGATGACATTGTAAGAGAGAAGGTTTTCGAGAAGACGGAAAGTCGGTGGAAGTGGGGTTGGAGGGGGGAGATAATTGTTTGGTGATGTGGGCTTTCTCCCACTCCTGTTGCCACATCTTCTGTCTTCAAGGCTCCCACGGGCATAGTTATGCTTCTTTTTTTCTTCTTCTCCTTTAGTTGTGCTGAAGCTTGTCATTCTACCCTGGTTGGATAGTTTCATTCACCATGTTTACAGAAAGCTGATTTGGTAGTTGACAGCGTAGCCCATTACTCACCTGTGGATACCCTTCCTAGATCATGTATCACATGTTGTTTGATGCACTCTTTAACAGCCATTTGTTTTTTAATGACCCTTTAGATAACCATTTCATGGAAACCTATATTCCTGAAAATCTCGATGTCAATAGCTACATTGCAAACCTTTCTTCTAAAAGTTTTCTAGGCAAATTGTTTTGGTCTAAAACCATCTTTCTTCATATGGAGCTTTGAGGATCATTAGTGTTCTCACTGAAACAAAAATATCACTCTGATCTACCTCCATCGCCACATCAACCACTTAATTTCGAACATATATGGAATTACCCACCAACTCAAAATAAACAGTGTTTCAAACTCATCATAGGAAAAAATGCCTACAAATAGATCACTCCTAAAAATGTTGAAAAATACCCTTGTGGCGAAGGGTAGCTCGATCAGACTTAAACTCAACTTCCCCTCACACGTCTCTAGGGTTTGGAAATCAATGGACCACCAGATTAACCAGTTGATCCATACTTTTAGTCCAATCAGACATCAACCCTTCAGCTTAATGAACCCATATTTTCTGCCAGTCTCAAGCTCATCCTGTATCCATCACATACTAAACCGGTAATATAAAGCCACTCCTATGCCAATTTGATGCAGCAAAAGTTGCAGAGAGCAAAAATTTTGAAAGGGAGGGAGACTGCAAAAAGCCACTAATGAGCTTAATAGCTCACGGAAACAAAACACCCATAAGAATTTCATAATAAATCAATCTACTCTTACAATGGTTATATAGAAACCTCTTTATGAGCAACAACACCTTAAAAGCTAACTTGATACCCAAGAAAGCAACCTAAAACCTAAATACCCCTAAAACTCATCACTAAAATGTCATCAAACTTTAACCATGATTTAGAGCCCACGTCATGAAACATACATGGAAATAACGTTCACAAGTCTTGAACAAAACTTCAAAATGAAATTTGGACCACCTGAAAAGGACATAGGAGTGGCCACCAGAAGTTGAATGCATAAATTCCATCAAGAGAGATCATGATATCATTAACTTCATAAAAAAATAAATAGAAAATAAAAAAACCACAATAGAGTTCACATAAACATGAAGCACAATTCCATCAAAGAGGATAGGATTAATTACGAAATAATGGATTGGACATATTCCCCAGGGAACCAGCTTTTGTAACAACCATGTGAACTACTCAAACAAAGCATAGATGCTTCTTTGAGTCCGCATAAAGCTGACTAAAGTTACCACGAGTCAGAAAGTAGAACAGTAGTCGAGGCTGGAAGTGTGAAATTAACAAACAAATAGATGACACAAATGCTACATGAAATTAAGGAATCATGAAGAGCCAATGGCTATCTGCAAGTCCATAAAAACCATGTTACCAATGTGATGAAAGCTTTGAAATTCAACAGACACCCACCCCCTACTTTTTAAGGAACTAGAATCTCCCCTACATTTCAACACAATTGTTGTGTTGGGGTTTCATAGCTGTTAAAGGCCGTGAGAGCACGTAAATATAATAAATCATAATGAATTAGACACTTTAGTGAAAGTGTTTTGCGGAGGATTGGGCGGTCCTTTGCCCAGGTCATGTCCAAAACCCCTGGGCATGTAGCGCTACCGTTGAGGGTTTATAGAAGGTCATCCTTTGTTGAGGTCAGAGAGATGCTCAAGAATGTTTGTAGGCCAGGTGAGTTGTGTAGTCTCTTGTGTGTCGATGAAGGCTTGTGAAAGTGAGGGCCAAAATCCTCAACAAAACTTTTGCACGCCTTTGTACATATGACAGGGTCCAATTGTGACCCTTGTACTCGATTGTGCATCATGGGTCATGTTGGGTGGTTTGGGAAGACAGTTGTGGATCATGGATCCTGGCACGTGGAGTGCCTGACAATCACTTGTATTTTACCTATATAGTACTAATCCACTTCTAAAGGTATTTTGTGAATTTTAGTTTTTTGTAGAACTCCATAAATATTGTTTTTCAACTATATTGTGTTTCTAGAATTATTGGATTTTTTCAGAATTTTAAAATGATTTTAAATGGCATAAATAACCCCAAAAGGGGAATTACTATAATTTTCAACTGGGTGGGCTAAGGCCCTAGTCCCCACATGTGTGGGGCTCACATCATGTGGGACATGGGGCCCACATGGGCCACATGCCCCACATAGAGGGACGCCTAATGTTTCAAATTAAATTGTGAAACTTGCGTTATTTTATGTAAAATATCCTAAGGTTGGAACTGAATTATTTTGAGATAGTTTTTGTGAAAACTATTTATTTGGTTATCTAGATTAGTTTGATCAAGTTTTATTATTTTGAAATCCTAATTGTCCCTTTGTGAGAGAAGGAATTCTAGAAGATTAGTTTTGACTAGTCAAAAGTCTAGATAGATTAGAAGTGGATATGGGTCAAATCTCAAAGGGATAAGGTTCCTAAATATTCACTCTTAATCATGATCACCCTCAGGCCTATATAAAGAGCCTCCCCCCCCAACAAATTCTCTGGACATCTCTCAGACCTCTCTCCCACCTCTCTCTCTCCTCCATGCCAACTCTCTCTCTCTCTCTAGCTCCTCCCTCTCTAGGTGGCACGCCACCCCCCATAAGTGTCTGTGGTGGCACAAACCTCTCTAAAGAGGAAATGGGCATGCCGAGCCTGGGTTTTAGATTAGGGAGGTGCCATCTTGTGGCATGCCCCAGGTGAGAATGGGTTATTAGTGAAACCCTAATTGCGACCCCGGCTCTCGGTCCAAAACTTCAGAAATGATGCTTTAGAGTTGCTTCCCAGTTCAGATTAGTGGATTCAGCAGGATCTTGAATTAAGTGTGTCACCGGTCAAATGCTCGAGTGTGGGGTGTATCAAGCCCTATGAGAGTAACTTTAGGCAAAAGTCCAATAAGTCGTCCCTTATTTATTTTTGTTTGCTCTTGTCTTATTGTTTTTGCTTCCTAAAGTTGTTAGTTTGTATTCAGTTTTTTAATAAAGTTTATTTGGCAGTAAGTTACAAATATCTTATATTGTAGTAGGTTTATTTTATGTATTCTTTTTTTGTGATTGTAAGTAGAATTTCTAGCCATTAATAAAAGAAAAGAAGAATTTTTTTGAATTTATAGTCTGGAATTCTACATAGCCACTCCTTTCAATTGTCACATTGAAACTTAGAACTGATGCTGCATTAAAGTTCACAAATGATGTTGAGAAAATCAATGTCTCAATAGTAAAAATTGATAAAAGTAACGTATAAGTACCAGACAAGGTAAGAAGAAGCAGCCCAAACTTTATGTTGCTAGATTTCATGGTTTGCACGCATTGGGAACAGTGAATTATACTTGTCACAATAAAATGGATATGTGAACCCAGTCCTAAGAGTTGTAGTTGTTAGGTCATCATGCTGCCTCATGATCGAAATACCAAAACCACAATAATCATGATGACATACCATACAAAATCATAGACAAAGGCTCCAACCAGTAATGGAGGTTTGATCCCAAATTATGAAATTATGGAAACCTAGATGCAGTGAAACAGGTTTGGTAGGTGCCACACTCCAGATCTCACATCATATGAAAGCAAATAATTACAGTAAAAGAAAAAAAAAGATACGATAACTCAAAGAGAAAGGAAAGCTTTCAAACAAAATAAAGATTTCAATCTTGAGAAAGGTTGATTTAGGTATACACCCAATGACAGCAAGCCATGCACAAAAAGTTTACAGGAAAGGGTATACCAAACAGAATAGAATTGACTATATATCTCCCTATAAGTACATAAAAGCTGGAGTGAATATATGATTGTTAAAAGCAGGCATTGTTGTAGCCTTGTAGACTGTCAGTTTTGAAAATATCCTAGAATCCATGATTCAATACCATAAGATGGCACGAGACATAATATGAAGAGTAATAGGCCTATTTGCAAATATCACAGAACATAAAATGTTCTACATGAAATTGGCCCTGCAGATGTTCAATAATAACATGCATTGCAGGAGAATATACAGTATAAACACAATGAATAGAAATGTCCATTTATGAGGCGTAGAAAATTATATACTCCCTATGTATATTCAACTTTTCTCCAACATGCTTTCCACAAAGTAGAATCGCGTGACATTAAAATCCGCACTGAACTTACATGAACTCTTACAAGGCTCCTAATTAAACAACTGTAGCATTGCACACCATCCAATGCCCCATTAATTTCTCGCAGCAGGTAGTGGAACACACCTATTCTAACTCTATAATTATCCAATTAACATTGCCATGGTCTAAACTAAGATCTGAGTAAGCATCACGTCCATCCTACAGTAACAAGCAAGGGTATTCACATGCATCCTTCAATCTGAACCATTTATACTTTCAGTGAAACTATCGACATTCGTTTTGCACCACAATGAATGATGACCACCCCCCTCAAGCTCTTAACAATATTGGTTCTAGCAAAATTATTTAGAAGGTTATGTCTCAAGAAGCAACAAAGGCAGATGTAATAACAAATGCAAATGAGACATCATTTTGCCATGTTATGCAAGTAACGGGAATATGACCTGGAATTGAAGATCCAACTTGAGTTAAAATTAGCGATGTGTAATCCGAGGCATTCTCTTGAGGGTTTTCCCAACAATATGCAATTTAATAATAATTGTAGGAAAACTTTTTAGTTGCTTCAAATTTCTCTCAAATTTTCAGTCTCAATGTATGGAAAGATTATATGTGTGTATATACATATGTGTGTATACACACACACACACACATAGAAACAGCTCTCTGGAGGCTAGAAAAGGGTTTTAAGGTGATTTTTGACATTAACAGTAAACTCAAAGTCGATATCAAGCATATTATTCAGAGAAGCAGATGCCATAGCCAACTCCCTAGCTAGAACTTAACATTGACACAGATTCCCTCCTAAGAACTATAAAGAATGCATGAATTTCGTCCCAGTGGCAGATATTTTACACCCCCTATCATATTCTTCCTTCCTCTTCTCTCTCATTCCCTCTAGCAAATGTCTCTGTTTGGTCTATTCCTTCAAAAAACAACTTGATTGCTTACATTTCATTTATGGAAGTCTGTTATCAATCGAAAGCTGTGTTACAGCATTTCTTTTATTTTGGTGACAAAACTGTATTGGACACGTCTTGACATACAAACCTACACAGGTCCTTCTGAATTCTTCTACTTGTCTTTTAACCATCAATTACAACATTTTAGAGGTTGTGTCTTCGTTTCATTTTGAGTAGATAGATGTGAAGTTGAAACTATGTATGGACTTCAGAAATATCCATGGAGTCAACAAATTAAGGTATCGCTAATTATTTCTTGCTATAAGGTATCACTAATTATTTCTTGCTATAAGGTATCACTAATTATTTAGTAAAATATTATTGGATTTGGTTGTCTATTCATATTATAGCCATGTTGCCAAATCCTCTTCTTCACAGCATGAGGGATCCAACACTCAGTACCCAGCATCAGACATTGACAAATGTACCCATGTCTATGCAACATACATCGAAAGCTAAATAGAAGATATCTCCCCAGCTGCTCCTTTCTTTCTTCACCAATATCCAAAGAAAGTAAATCGAAGTGTAACCCATGAGCATGCATACTTGATTATCGGTGCCATTTCTGCATCAGACATTTTTAAGTCCATCTCCTTCACTCTCACTCCTCTCCACAATGTTCAAGCCACTAAACATTAAGGTTTTGGGCATTTCTTGAGAGCTCACTCATCTCTATTATGTTGAGGTCACTTAGCATTAATATTCAAGCATGTAATTTCCTCTCCTCTCTGTCTTGTTGAAGCAGTTCTGTGGACTTCCTTCACAAATAAGACCCCTAGCAAAACCATATCTGGAAGATTCTTACCTAAGGGATTACCGAAATCAAGTTCGAAAACTGATAGATAATTGATTTCAAGAAAATACAGAGAAAGAAAAGTAACAGATAATTCCAATTGTCTAATCATGCAAAATAGGACAAGTGCACCCCAAAAAAAAGAGGACAACAGAAGCCGAAATAAAGGAACATAGATTACAATAGTTGCATATTGTCAAACAGACTATTAAACATTTTTACATGATTCCATATTTCAGGAACAACAAAGTATGAAACATCATGCAACCTTACCACGTGAACAGGCAGTCTCAGCATCTTTTTCCAACTTCCCCATGTGGTGAACAGAAGCCTTGCAGCTGTTTAAAGCATTATCTTCCTTAACATGATCGTCATGCACAGAATGAAATGAAGACAATATTTTTTCTGGCATACCTCCAACAGCCAATTTCTGAATTTAGAAAGAAAATTCAGTTCATAAGACAAATTTTCTTGTTTTGACATTTAAACTCTAGAGCCAAAAAAATTAAAAAATGCAATGAAAATCACAGACAAAAAAGGAGGAAATTGAAAGAAAAACAAAAACCAAAACCAAATGTGAACCAAAAAGGCAGAGGGGGTTCTTACTATTCTTAAGAAGTTTGTATCCTTCTTCACAATTTTGATAGAATTCGAATTTGAGCTCTTTCCATTGTTCTCTGGTAAAGGTGGAGGATCTTTTCCAAGCATTTGTGCTTTGAGGCTCCGTGCACGAGATCCAAATACTTTCCTTTCTTCCCAAATATCCATCTAATAATTCCATGTGAGATAACCAAGATTAATTTCAAAAAATGTGAGATAACCAAGATCAACAAAGTTAACAAGTTTTGCTCAATGCCTCAACCCAATGGATGCTGGAGGCATTGGACTGAGAACCACATAATAGGAAACTTACTTTATTCATTCTAAGCCTGCTTTTACAAGCTACACCAACTGCAACATGCAATGAACTACCAGGGAAAGTTACACAGACAGAGATATTTATGGGCTAGCAAAATCATTAGTTATGAAGCTTAAATCAGTTTCTTTTCCTGGGAGGTCTGGCAACAAAATATGCCTACACCTACCGCTTAGTTTGTAGAAAACATGGTTCCCAGTCAAAGAAGGGATTTGTGCGCAAAGTCATTCAAAGGATAGAGAAACCTAAGTAACAGGTTAAGGACTATGGTTTGACGTAAGACCCGGATAGAATATCAAAGTTTTTTTAAAAAATCACCCACGACATTGTTCCTTACTTGTACCCTTCAAAAAAGTAAACTACAGCAGATATATCATTTCTTATTTTCTCCTTAGGTCTTAACAAGTGTTATTTCACTAAAATAATCATTCTAATGAGACAGACAATGAACTAAAACAAGACAACTACAAACTAAAAATAAGATTGACCCATCATAGAGAGGCCTGCCACCATAAAATGTAAGGGTAGCCACTCTGACGGTATGTAAGAATTGTAATAAACAAAGGCAGAGATGATTTTTCTTAAATATAGTCATACATGATACATCATCATCATCAGAGCCTTATCCCACAAGACCAAACTTCTCTTCTGCATGCATGTACATGACCGGTATAGAGGAATATAATAGACAAAAGATAAAAATACTTTACGAGGCAAATATACAGAAACATAAGCAGAAAGTCTAGCATTACAGTTCACACCCTAGCTTAACAAATATCAATCTAGAATAAGTAATTTTCAACTAAGAATCCATACTGATCACTATAGTAAAAAGGTTGACAGGCTACAACCAAGTAGAATCATGCAGTAGAGATAAAACACCGACAAGAATCTGCTCCTGAATACATCGACAATCAACAACACTACACTGCATCTAGAAGGCATGTGCATGTATTGGTGGTGTCATAATAAAGAAATGAACCTCTCATGTCCTTAAAAAATGTAATGGTTAGCATAGCAGCAAAATTAGCTCAAGCAGTATAGATGAAGACAGGTACTTGGTTAACAAGTGACATGCAAAGGCAAACACAAAGGCATGCATGGGCCTGTACATATTATTAGGACAAGTTACCCAGGGAAATCAGTATGAGCCACAAGGTCCAAGGATAATGAACATAGATAACACTAATAAGCCAAGCCCGTGATATGTAAAAAATGATAGGAAGCCAATGTTCTAAATGTGCTTTTTGTCGCCCTAACTAAAAGGCAGTGCATGACATGCAAGACATCGAAGAAAAGGTTGTCAGAAAGCCCACAATCTATTTGACTATGATGCATGGCATCAGCCAAGAATTAATAACCAAACAGGAGTATCTCACGTTCAGCTCAAGTGTAGCTTTTGTTGTCTTATTACTCTACAAGATGAGCATGTGCTAGATCCTATTGTAGTTGTGCTGAAAAGTCCACAACCAAGGGGAGCCTAGGTGAATCTTCAAGGAAAAGATCTTAAAGCCACAACACAAAAGTACCATCTGTATAGCCTCCAACTCAATGTGAGAATCAAACTACAATCTACATTGGCTGTAACTCCATTCTAATCACCGCATAATATAGATGTATACCAAACCGTAGTTGAGTTACATGGAGTAGAAAATACTATCAAGCATACTACACCATTCAGGTCCCTCTATAGCAGTATTACTACATAAAATTGTGGATAATTTTGAGAGAAAAATATATTATTAACTTATTCAGAGTATGTAACACAAGATTAATAAATTTAATTGTTCACATGCATGTGTGCAGGCATATGTGTTTCAATACATATACACACGCACAATGTTATAACATGACTTTCAAATTACAAGTCATGTCCCCGCTAATTAAACTCTTTGTATGCTTTATTTAGATAAGTTCTATAGATAGGCATCTCCTTAAAACCCTTTCATTAATTATTTAAATATAACATCATTTAGCCAGATCTTTTAAAAATTTGACTCCTTTATTTATTATCCAAATTAAGTTTATCACAAAATAGACTAGAGAGAATAATTAGGGAAGAGAAACAAAAAAGCTTCAAAATATTTAGGAAATAATGCTATACTATAATGTAAAGAACGAATTCATACCAAAACTGGAATTCAAATCAAAATAACCACATACCATTTTCCTTTTCTCAACAGAATAGGTATCCACATAACAAAGAAATTAGCCAATGATTGATATTTAAGAAATAAAATTAAACATGAAAAATAAAATTAAATATGAAAATTAACAATTACTGAACTAACTTAAACTAATAAAACAAAAAATATATATTAAAGCTTCATTTTATACTGAATATCAAAAAAATTTGATTCGCATCGCATCTAATTTTCTAAACTAGAGCATCATGCAATGCATGTGCTGTTATCTAGTGTGTGTGTGTGTGTGTACCGATATGTGAGAGCGTGTTCCATATGGCACATGCTTATTGGTGTTCCCTTCCTTGCATTTAGGACCCTTCCTCTCATCCGCCACTGTTCTTTGGACAGTGCATAGTGAGCATGGGATCATCATCCAACACGCCCACCTACCAACACTACCACAGCCACCACCACCGCCACCATCACCTTCCCAACACCAATGTCATTGCCACCAACCACTGTCCCAAAACTGCTGTCAGTGCCACCCCATTACTATTGCCACCGTCATCATTACCACCGCTGCCTCACCACCCTCATGGGAGGTGACTCAATTGTTAGTGGTTGAGGCAGGGTGGTGTTGGTGTGAGGCATTATAGTGGTGGCCATTGTATTCGTGATCACTTGTCCAATGCATGTTCTCCACTGCAACGGACAGTGAATATGAGGGAGGGAATACCAATGGTTATGTACTAGCTAGAACATGCTATCATTTCCTCAGATCCACCCTCCTCTACCACACACACACACACACAAAAACACATATACTGCACATACTAAACACATTAGATATGTTCACTCTTATAATATTACCAGGAAATGAAAATTGATTATTTTGATCGTTAGTACTAGTTACTGAATATGATATATCCTTCTTTATTTAGGATTTTTCACCTCATAAAATCCCCTAAATTTTTTTAGTAAAGAAACAAAAGTTTACCATGGGTTGAAAATGAGATAACCCAAAGCCTTACCTATACTTGGCAATAAAATTGACAAAGTCCATTTCACTTGAAGAATTCATCACCATTTACTTCCCTATTAAATTAGGAAAAGTGCATCATAATCCAATGGTATATGCTACAAGGAACCCCCATCTAAACCACACAGCATTCTGTAATTACAGAACATGAAAAAGAATTACTACAATTTAGGAGTGAAAAGTAAATTCCAAAATACACCCCATTAATCCGTAGTACTGTACACTAAAAGCCTCTTAGGTAGCCCTTGGATTTTCTTTAATTTTAATGAAATTAACATAAGACTTCTATGCCTTCTTGCTATAAGGAATTTAGAAGTGAACCACGAAGAAGTATAAATTAGGCAAAAAGATCCTTTGCAAATCAGGAAACTAGTTCTTTTGCAAAAACTGGAAGGTACCAACCTTTCAGAACTCTTCTAACAAGATAGTAAACTACAACTACTTATTTGGAAAGAAAATACTTACTAAAAATAATGAAAACAACCCATATTTTTTCTGAAGATTTTTTTTTTGGAAGATTTTAAATATAAAAAATAATTATCAATGTAATTGAACACAAACCACTAATCTTAATTCATAATTAAATTCAACACTACACTTTGAACCATGATGAAGATACCTGACTTAGGAAAATTTCATAGATGTAAGGGACGTAAGTTTAAAAGATATTCAATTTAAGCTTTCGATTACCCCCCCCCAAACAGATTAATTCCAGGTGAAAAGTAATGCATTTGAGGGGCGGTCTGCATCATTAACCTCTCATGCCAAATTCATGGAATGACATGCCCCTCCCAAGTAAGGAGGAGCCAAATAGAATCCACATTTATGGCACCCAATAGATGATTTGCTACAGCCACCCATAACCAACCCCAACCCAATCCACACACACCACCCCCCCCCCCCCCCCCCCACACACACACACACAAAAAAAAAAAGAAACAAAAAAACCCCACCCCACCCCAACCCAAAAAAAAAAACAAAATTAACAAAACACCGCGGGTACATCAGTTTCAAGAAACCCCAAAAAAGCTGATGTAACATACATGCAAGTCCATAGGAGTCTAGGAACTAAAAAATAAAAATAAATCACAAAAGAATTTAATGCTATTTTTTCCTAAATGCGACATATATAACTTGTTTTTAAGCCATACATTTACAATAACATCTTTAAACTAGTGAAATAAAAATTGATACCAGTCTAGTGACCACTTTTTTCCCAGGTTCACCATTATTCTCCAAGACATCCTTGAGGGCTCTAGGGAGGACCTTCCAGAATTCATTCACAAATTCACTCCCTTTTCGCCTGCTGTTCTGTAGAATGTCATTTGCCAGATAAAGAAAGGCAATGCGCTGCTCTTTCTGACTGCTATTAAAAAGTTTCTCCCACGTCTCAACTACCTGTTTTGCTTTCTTTCGATGGAATATACACCAATGAGATAATGCTAGCTTAAAGTTAAGAGATACACGAGTATGAAATGCACTGGAAGCAATGACATACCTTTATGGCATATAAGAGAGGTACATACTTAGCAAGGAAGATAAAGGAAAGCTACATATAATAATCAAGAATAATCATCTTCTATATGGCAGGCAGAAGAAGTAGGCCACCTTAAGCTTCTGTGCCAATCACACAAGCAAGATGAGCTACCATGCTGAAGAAAAAAAAAATATGGGAAATTTATGTAGGGATTCAAAATAAGTTTTGATATTAAAGAATAGTCCATATTTTGAGACATTTTATCATGAGGTCCAAAGTGTTCAAGTCTTTTTTACTCTCATTTTATCCCGGGATCAAAATTTCAGTTTTCAAATAGCCAAAACACAAAAACACTAAGTGTTTGGGTGGTTCAAAAGTGCAACTTTCGAAACACCCAAGCACAAAAGAAAAAAGGCGTTTGGTCGATTTAAAAGTCCAATTTTTAAATTGCCCAAACCATAGAAAAAGATTCAAGTGCTTGGGCAGTTCGAAAGTCCAAACACTTCGGTTTTTCTTTCTTTTTTTTTTGGGTGCGTTACGAACTAGAGGTAAAATGGGAATAAAAAAACAAACTTAAAAATTTGGACCTTACCGTAAAATATCCCAAAATATGGATCATACTTATTTTGGGTCCCTAAATAAATTTCCCAAAAATCATTAGGGCTAACACATAAAACTGCTACCAAATAGCCAAGTTTCATTTATGTGGGTTGATTAACCACAATAAGCATTTGATTAGATACTGAAAATTAGCTAAAAACAAAGAACTCCAGTCAAGCAAGCATAGATAAGTGTCGCATTATGAACCTTCGATTCAAATATTGAACATTTTGGATAGCCACGATGAATCTCGATCGTCTGATTTCCTCATTATAATTCAAATCCTCCATGGAGGAATAATTTTGGTCCAACACAATACCAAATTGTCGGCATGACGATATCATTTTGTTAACGAAGGAATCAGAGTCTTATTACAAATAGATAATAAACAGTGTCAAACCAAATAAAAAGGTCAACATCCTTAAGGACACAACTCCAAGAATTAGATATCTCCATTTTCTAATTCAACCGAATCATTAGGCTGCTAATGAGGACCTTTTTTTTTGAGTAATTATGGTAATGAGGACCTGATGGGAACAAACAGCGCACCCTTACACACCTTTCACCTCACTTCCACAGACAGTCTCTTAGTACTAAGAACTCCCACCTTGTAGAAAGAAGTTCCTTGAGGAATTAAAGCAGATAAAGGTTGAGATTATCAACGGTGCCAGCAGCAGCACAGACACATCTGTTGAACATAATACAAAATTATCCTTTTCAATGAACATTTACTCATTCACGAGAAATACAGAGGACTATAAATCACCATTTGATCCGCAATAAATAGCACTGACACTTAATCAACATTACACAAGTTTCCATAATTAGCAAAACACCATGGTATTGCATACAGAAGCATAGGTCGAAGCCATGGATTTGGCTGAAAGCTCAGCCTATCGAGTTATTCAGTCAGGCACAGTGAAGTCACAAATATATAAAAAAAAAATAGACTCAACCAAATCCCATATGATTCAACCAACAATGAGCATGATTCTGAGCTGAGTCGACTCGTAACCTTTACAAAGAAGTAATGCTGAAACCATATTTTACTTATTCAACTAGGAGTAATTATAGGAAGCCTAAGAATTTGATATTTGATAGTGAATATTGCAGGATACTATGCAATTTCAGAGCTTTAAATCTAACAAATCTCAGAGAATGGTAGATCCCATACTACTTTCTATGATACTGAAATCTTAAATTGCATGAAAATAATTAAAACACAATAAAGTCAAGGATACTTTCTATGCTTTGCTGAGAGTTATTGAGCTTGGAGAGCTTCTCAGCTAATATTTGATTGTTAAAAACGTTATTCATCCTGTCGTCACAATCCGAAGTCATCTGCATATAAGAGATCTGTAGAAATTTGTAAGCAACACACCATTTCTAAACCCATGATTTACTCAAATTGATCAAAAAAATTATACTCAATTATCACGTCAATTTCTAACAGCACTGTGGTATCAATTTCCAATAGCATGCTAGAAACACAAGCCATGGGAAACAGAAGCCAACAAATCAAATGCAAGTAGTATTATATGAATGATTTTGAGATAATAAGAACAAATGGGAACGTAGGATAAAACATTGAGGAAATTTTATTAAAGAGCAACTGACATAACCACTCATGATAGAGAAGGTATAAATCAGAAGCTTATAAAGTGAGTAACTTTCAGGCAGACGCTTGCTAAATGAGATGAGAAATCGATGGTAATCTGTCGCAAAAGTACATGCATAGTTTTTCTTATATAATAACTTCTATTGATTGCCACAGAGATAGTAAAAGCAAAATGATAGTACAACCATAGAGATGAAACCCCAACCTAGACGTTTCATTATGGAACCATATCCGCCACTACATTGGCTTCTTTATGCACATTTAGAAGAAAATCTCCAATGAGAGAAATTAAAGCACTGGTAACATATGTTGTTTTTGTTGTATCTAATGAATTTGTGATGTTTTACGGTATAGTGATGTCAATTTGTGGTTAAAGAAGAAATTAGAAGTCTTAGGGATCGTCAGTATGCCTAGGTCCAATTACTCGTGCCTGCACAAATTCAGAAATGTGAAGGATGCATCTAGAAATGTTTTACAACGTCATAAATGGATAAACAAGGGAATGGAAATATCAGAGTAGGTGATTAAGGAATATCGGGACAATTTCTCGAAAGAAGGAATCATATGGACAATTTTCTTAAATTCAGAAACTTATGTAAAATTTTACTAATTAGCCATTAATGCTTTAAGGAAAATACAAATCTTTATTAAACGAAATTCATACAAGTTCTTACCAGCATATTCAAAGCACATGGACCAGAACTTGTAATACCAAATAGTACCAAGCAACTTCCTCGGATGAATCCAATAACTTTTTCTTTTTAGAAATAATTTAAAAGAAGATGATAATCAATACAATTCAGTAAAACTCTGAACATTTAGTGAATGATGATTGTCAATGAACGCATCAAAGATTAGACTGCAGACTAGCATCCTTCTCCCAAGGGACATCTAAAGCAATATGTTTTTTTGAAGGAAAGGTTAACTCCATCTAAAGCAATATGTTAATGGTGCTCAAAAGGAAATCCGGATTAGGGGTGGCGATGGGACAGGCCAGAGTTGTCAAAGTCCAGGCATGGCCCCCGTGGAGGCCTCCATGGCTTGGGCATGAGCTGGACCCACCAAGGCAGAATGCATGGTCCGATAAATGCCAGCTTTGGGTTCAGGCCCTGACCCAACCATTGAGAAATCAGATAAAAAGAAAAAACTGGAAAACTGAGGGAAGATAGACAAAGGAAATACAAACTTAGCAAACAGAGTAATGAAGTTTCCCATTGAGAAACCCAATAAAAAGAAGAAAAAAAATTGTCATATTTTTTGAACAAATCAACATAAAGTAATAATTATGGACATTTCTAATAAAATTCATACCAAATGAAAAGAAGCTTAATATCCTTACTTTAGAAATTGCGAAAACCATGAGGATTTTGCATGCACCATGCAAGTAAATTAGGTCAATTGGAGGGTCATTCTTTCAGGCGCTTTCTCACTCCTGCCATACATGGCGATAAATACCTTTTAGTTTTAAGGATTTCAGAAACCCTCATTCTGAACCCCAGAAAAGGATTACTCCACTTTCTCTCTAACCCACTACCCCAGAGGATCCAAAGGCCTCAAAAGCTCCCACCCCATAAAGTCACGAGTCTCATCAAGCTCGTGCCACCAACCAGACTAGAGAGAAAAGCCAAATGGCCTTCAAAACAAAACAAAAAAAAAAACAAGAGAGTACCCGATTTCGACTCCCTTCCTTGAGGCTTTTACACAAAAACGACTTTGAGTCATATTTTTTGATCAAGATATTTTTGCTTTTTATGCTGTTGCAGTGAGAGAGAGAGAGAGATGGTGATGGTTAGGTCAGACAACGATATTGAGGGGGTCGTCCAAGGGTTTTTACTTTTTTTCTTTTTTGGGTATAACAAAGATTCTTCATAAATTAGGTCATAAATTGGGCTGCTAAATGAAGACGCATTTACTTAATTTAGGTATGAGTTGTCCCAGCCTGAGCAATTAAAAGTTACTATACAGAAACCCAGTAGGCGGGCCTTAGGCTCTAGCCCGGGCTCGGCCTGTTAAACTACCATGCCTGATTTCTTACGCAATGGCAGAAGCACTAACATAAGAATATCACAGCAACATAAATCGCATCAGGTCTAACAGCCCATTTTCAGCCCTAATTTGTGTAAGGCAAGTTTCTAGGTAACTTGGAACAAAACAAGTTCATGGTTCAAAGATAAATGGATCATCTTGGGGTGACTAATTATGTGACAACAAAACAAATTGGAGTTGTATACGCTCCAAGTTTTCAAATATCCTCCAACACACAAATCAATGAGGAATACTCATTGAGTCATTCATTGGCTCCATGGGAAGGGCCCCTCTTCTTAATTATTACACATCCTTGATTATATTAATGATGCACTTTTATTGTTACAAAAATGAGTCTTGTCCAAAGGAAGACTAATTTGACGACAAAAAAACCTTCTTATTATAAGGTCTCTTATTAAAATGGGGCTCCAAAAGTTCTCTCAACGTTCGATGTGTCAGTACTAATTAACACATGGATAGCCAACGATCTAAACCTCCATTTTCTGTGATTAAAAAGTAATCTCCCTTATCAGGAAGAAACGCCTCAAAACAATGTTTCATATAATGTTTCATATACTCGGGGCCTCTAATATTGGCTTATTCTACAGCCAATGTCCTAGTTTTGTTATCTAACAGATAGAAACCATGATTATCTACAGGGAAATTGATGCAACCTCCTTTTCTAGTGGTGCTTTCTCATGCATGTCACATGCAAAGTGATGTAGCATTCCTTTCAACGCCAAGAAAAATAGTAAACAAGTTGTACAAAATCTAGCAATAGCTTATTTGCAAGATTGACGACGCAATCAACATAGAATTTAAGTATTTTCCATCCATAAACATTAAGGAAGCATTTGAATAAGCAGTATTAGAGCAGGAAGCACCTATTAGTAAGAATTGTCCAAAAAAAACCTAGATTACATGCAGATGTGCTCCCATCAGGAAAAACAAGTTGAAAACAAGTTGCACTAAATCTTGTTCCATGAATTTTTCCTATAATAAAAGCCTATGATTGTGTTATGCTAATGTTCATGAATAGATGTTTCTATTAGCTATCCAATTCTCTACATAACCAACCAATCAGTTATGTGGACATTCTGCGTAATTATTATAAAGATAGCTCATAATTCTTAGGAAACAGTTCCCATTCCCAAATGAAAATGCTTTTCGTATCCATTATGCCTTAAAGTTCCACATGTAAACACCGATGACAGGGATCCAGCCCAAATTTCTTCTATTAGTTTTCCTCCATATATTTTCCATGGAACTTCTTGCTCAACTATGAGCTAAATATTCATCATCATCAAAGCTTTTTCCCAACTAATGGGGTTCGGCTACACGAATCATGGTCCGCCATTCTGTTTTCGTAAGGGTCATACCCTCACTGAGGTCATAAGTCATCTTTTCTCACTACTTCCAACCATGTGTTTTTTAGTTTACCCTTTGCCCTTTATAAGCCTTCCACTTGAATTAACTCGCACCTCCTAACAAGTATTGTACTAGGTCTGCACCACACATGGTCAGCCCACCTAAGTCTACTCTCTCTCATCTTATCGCCTATTGGTGCCGCACCTAAATTTTCTTGTATGTATTCATTTTGAATTCTAGCCTTTCTTGTCTTGACACTCATCCATCTCTATGAGCTAAATATTTGCAAGATTCAAAAGTGTACCATTTCAATCCAAGCAAAGTCGAATAATCGAGATATCCATGAACAAACCAATGGTGTTCTATCTATCTATATATATATATATATATATATATATATATATACACACACACACACACTTCCCAGTTAGATGTATATTTTAACCTACCTCCCTCCCTCCCTCCTCCAATTCACAAAAAAAAAAGGTGTAAAATCTAAACTGTGATCATGAATAAGAGAGAACTTATCTACTTTGTCAGATGCGCTCGAGTGCCAATAACAAAAAACAGAGAGAATAGTATATTCATAAGTCATAACAGATTGACCAAAGAACATAGAAAACCAGTGGTGATCATTTTATTTAACATTTTCTACTCACAAAAAAATATATGATCTTTATCTGAGGTTTTTCCTTTTTACCAATGAGAAATTTGTCAACAAATATAGGGATATTTATCGCAAATCATCCAAGAGATAAACTATTTAACATTCACACCTATTTCTTTCGATTTAATTTAAAAAATCTCATTAAAGAACACATAATCATGAATTAGAATAATTTTTACGTGTGTTTTGACAATAGGATAAACTTTTAACAGTTGATATTTTACATCAACTAAGGTTGAGGACCTTAAACTTTTCCTTAACCCATCCCAAGCGCCAGTAAAGGAGCTGAGTTGCGTTTGGTAGGCAGCCAGTGTAAACCTTTGCCACATCTTATTCATGTAGTCAACCCCAAATCATCGGGATAAGGTTTGGATGATGATGATATGTCATATGTGTTCCGATAAATTTCTCATAAATATGTAGTTACAATACATCAAAGAAATAAGCATAGGCAATGGCAGAGTGTAAAGGCGTGACCACCAAGCACAGAGATGCAATCCTAGGAGTAGAAAGACATTGAAGATGGTAGAATAACAAAAAAGAACTTAACAAATAAATTGTAAATTATACATTTTTTAGTAATTATATGAACCACAATATTCCAAAAAAACAAGCATAGGTCATGGCAGAGCGTAATGCCGTGACCAAGAGCGTAGAGATGCAATCTTAGGATGAAGAAAGACACTGGAGATGGTAGGACAACAACAAAGAAATAAAAACCTTGCAGATGACTAAACAAAACAATTTCAAATGATAAAGAAGCCTTTATTCAGTCAAAGTTACAAAAAGCTTTCAGCTTTGAAGATAAAAATGAAATAGGTGGAAAAGTGTGTTTACCCCTCACATGGATGGGCTTGGTTTAATTTGAGATTCAAAGTGCAATAGCAGTGAAAATTTCACATGGTATCACAAAAATGCTGGTCAAAGCAGATCACAGAATGTACAAGGAAAGAGATAGACAGAGCTCCTACTCAGAAAGAATTTAGAGAGATCATGCTGAAAATCAAAAGGATAGCTTCTACCATAAAAGCATTTAGAGCTTTAGGACACCTGAAGTCCTGAACAACTCTAAAAAATAACTGAGTTATTTATTAGTAGAGGAGAAACAAGTGATTTTATATTCCTTTTCAAAGTCATGAACGTTTTGGTGGCATTTCTTTGACAAGCGAAGTTACAAAAATCTGTCACTTGTGAATATAGGCGCAGATCAAGCAAGGCATTCTCCCTCATAAATGGGTGGGGGAGAAAAAAGTGCCATGTTCCCAAACAATGATCCACCCAAACGAGTCAATAGAAAAAAAATTGAGTCGCACAATTATGTAACCTGATTTCCTAAATTGTGAGATATTGGCCAGTCCATGGTCACTTGATTTGACTGAAAACTATGCTCTAAAGTATGGGTAAATAGGTCAATGAGAAGCATAATACTTTTTTATTCAATGAGCAGTGGCGGTGGGCATATGTATTTTGGCAGGAATTTCTATTTGCCCAATTTCATGGCGGGTGAGCTCGGGCAAGATTTTGGGAAGTTTTCCAATTTGACATCAATATAATGCTTTGGCAGGACTTTAAGTGATGGAACTAAGCATATATTCATATGTAAGAAAACAACCAGAGGTGGGAAATGTTCAGTATGGGCCTTGGCATGGATGATCTGCAGCCAGAGGGTTCAAGTGTTTCCATGTAACATGACATTCACTAATGTTGTGTTTCTTTCCTTCCCTAAAAATAAAAATAAAAATAAAAGCATTGTACCAGCTTATTTTTTCCATGTGCGGAACCACTCACACCGCATGATGTGGTTAGTGGCTTCCACCATTAGATAATCAATAGAAAATGATTTTCTTTTTTCTTTATTAATATAAAAAAGAAATGAATCAAAGTCAGATTCCTATGAGGCTAATAACGATTTATAAATGAAATTTGTGCTCTAAATATGAAGTGCAGTGACTATGCAAATTTGTTTGTACATCTCACAAAAACTCGCCCATGATAAGTTCTTTCTAGCATGATTTTGCTCGAATACTATCCAACTTACAACCATTTTTTACTAGAATCAATTTCTCATTAAAATTATTCAACCCAATTGAAATACCACATTTATCTCCAATATAGCTTCTCATATAAAAAAAATATCCATATATTGTCTCATCATTTGAATCATTGTATACAATATTTTATTTTCCAGGGTACATTTTTACGTCTACTAGATACTCTATTAGCAAAAAATAAACTCTAAATAATCTAAATCAATATCAGAATTCTTTGAAGATTAAAACAATACATCATTGTATGGTTTCCTCTCTCATACAGAGTGCACTGTCAAGATTAGAATTACATATTAAAATTGGGATTAAAGTTGTATAAATCTTACTCATTTTACTGTTTCAAATTTTAAGGGCATAAATTATTGCAATCATAAAAAATCCTGCTAGTCATTCTGAGACTGCTAAACATATAAACTTGCATAGCATAACAACAATTTGCATCAAAACCAGTATAAACTACAGGCAAACCAAAATCCAATTAGCACAAGATACTATCGAAAACCTAATTGCAAACAAGCCTGAGCTGAACCGTAATTTATGCACCTCTAGCAACAAAAATAATTTATGCACCTCTAGCAACAAAAATAATTTATGCACCTCTAGCAACAAAAATATCACACCAACTGAGTAGTAAGATTAGAATCCACTTACCCCAATCCTCGAAGAAGTACCATTCCTTTCGCTGAATTTCTAATTTAGGAATTTGTCACGATACTAGGCAATTCTAAAACCAACCTTACTCATACCAATTTCATGCCAAAAACCCCCTAGTCTGGGCCCAACCCCTATGGTGAATTTGCACCGTAATACCTTAAATTGTACCAATCTTTTGTAGTTACCTCTCCATGAAATAAGAATAGTGAAACCCTAATTTCTCGTCTGATAACCAGTCCTAATCCTTGTTCGATCTATGCAGAGAGTTCAGGGTGATAAATTGAGAATCTGTGGTAAATTTTGCAGGAAAAAAACCGATTTTTTTTTAAAACAAATTGGGTAAATATGAAAGTATTATATTGTGCCGGATTGCCCGTCGTATTTTTAAGAAAAAGTCTATATTGCCCTTTACTTTCATTTAGACTTTCGGAACTGCCATCTCCTAATATCTTGAATGCGTGAGCACAATTATCGTTAAAACCCCAAGTTCTGATTCGGATGGAACTCCGATAGGACGGATCCAGCTTTAGGGTGGCATAGGTCCCGACCCAGTTCCTGTCTAAAAGTCCTCGTATACTTTTACCTTTTCTATGGGCTTATTTATAATTTTTTTAAGGTTCCCTCTATATCCCCACTATATAAGCTTTTTTATTAATTTTTATTCTATTTTATTTTTTAAATGTTATTTAATCATCAATTCGCACTGATCCGTATTCAATCCGGATTTTCGATCTAGTGCGACACTAGTTTCATTTATGATTTCATAACTGCCATCTCCTAAAGAGTACATGGTTCTTGAATGCGTGGCACAATTATCTCGTTAAAACCCCAATTTCTGATCCGGATAGAAATCGGGTAGAACCGATCCAGCTCTCGAGTGGCATAGGTCTCGACCCAGTTCCTCATTAAAAGCCCTTGTACATTTTGATCTTTTCTCTGGGCTTATTTATATTTTTTTTAAGTCCCCTCTATATCCCCACTATATAGGCCCCTTTATTAATTTTTATTTTTTACATTTTTTTGGATCATCCATTCAGACTGATCCATACCCAATCTAGATCGTCAATCCAATGCCACACAGATTTATAGATGGATAATTGGCTCCACCAATCCGAATTTTGAAATATTGGGCAAAATGATGTCAATAAAAGGGTGAAACTGAGGTGGTCCCTTTTTTTTCTATAATGTTAATGGGCAATTCAAATGATACAAAGGGTGTGGTTTGTATAAGGTTGAGGCTTTGAACAATCAAAGGAAGTTCAAAGGAAGACACGCATTAAAATAGTGTCAAAATATGTTATTTCAGTATTGCAAATCTTTGAGATGGCCTGAAATTTTAGTTTGATCTCTAATTATAAAGGGAGAATACGGAATGAGACCAATTACATTTGATACAAAGTGGTCACAATAATATTGACTATTGGATATGAAATTGGGTATTTGCAATTATTCCATTGATCAAGCTTAAACTTCAAAATAAATTTTTTCGAACTTTGTGAACTATAAAAATTCACATCAAATGGTTGAAAGGAATTGTGATCATCTTGTATTAAAGATAAATTGTCTCATTATATACAATTCCAATTATAAAATTTAAAGCTTCAAAATTAATATAAATCGAGCAGATCTATAAATACTTGATAATTTTGAAAATTGGTAGTCTAGATAATGCATTACAAGATGCACTATTTCCAAAACTTGAAATCCATATTTTCTCACGTTCATACATATTGAGGTCGACATGATTTGAGGATGTTTGAACATCGAAACAACCTCTTATAGTGAAATTTTTAGGTGCATCTTAATTTGATGAGAGCCTCACCCTTATATAAACTTTTTTCTTTGACAAAATATGTTAACATTAGAAAAAAAAATACAATATTTAAAATAGAAAAATCAATACTAGAGTGAGTAAACTGTTCTTAAGTTGGAGATTATCACGGGAGAACATCGTAAGCTAACTCACTAAAATAAAATAAAATATGAATATCTTGTTTGAGATATAAATATTTAAAAGTTCCAATAATAATCATTCTTTCAACATAAAGTAGATCTCTAAATTTTAAAGATAAAAATACGCGTTACCCTGGTGAGCAAGTTTGCACATGTAGAAGCACCCTGTAAAAAAAAATCAACACATCTAAAAAAATGAGATTGCATACAGTGTGATTATTTATCATCGTTATAAAGAAAACACAGTTGCTACTAGCCATTAGATGCAGCATTAGATGTCTTGAGGCATGTCACAAAGTTTAAGATTTTATTTATTTTGAACTACGAGTCCAGTCAATGACACACACAACCACCTGATTTAAAACCTAAGGGAAAAGAGTGACTCATGACCTCTTTGTATTAAAAGTAAATAGTCTCTATATACACATTTCCATAAAAAACATGTACATGTGCATGTAATGCGATGACATTGTTAAAATAATAAATTTAGGAAAAAAAAATTATAAGGTTGCTACCTTATTTAGAGAAGTAACCATCAATTTTATTCGAATGGTGTGGATTTAACGCAAATCTAAGAGACATTTGAGACGTGTCACTTTTTTATACTTCTTAAAATATATATCAAATCTACAAAATCCAATTAAATAGAAAGATTTACATATGACCCCCCCCCCCCCCCCCATATATTTACTAATACATTATTAAACGAAGGTTAAGGCAGGGCATGGGGTTGAAGGACCTTATGCACTATGAGATAGTGAAAATGTGTGAGTTTTTTAATTTAAACTGCAAAATTGTAATTGGGAATATTTTATAATAAGCAAACTTTAATTGGACTTAAAGCCTAACGATAACATATCGTTCTCTTTAAATTTATTCGTTCTCTTTAAATTAAGAGCAAACTGTAATTGGGCATAGTTTATAAGTTTATATAAAACAAACTGTAATTGGGAATAGAAAATATTGGAAAATGTAATTTATGTATTTTCCCATAAAAAAATAAAATATTGGAAAGATCATTTTTATTTTTTCCCATAAAAAGGTTTTCAATAACCGTGGCTTTTTGTTTGCTTGAATTTTTTAATAGAATGCCAATGGTGTATGAGAGGCTTTTTGGTTGCTTTAATTGTTTAATGGAATTTTAAAACAGTGGAAAATATAATTTCTGTATTTTCCCATAAAAAGGTTTTCAATAGGTTTTTTGTTTGCTTTAATTTTTTAATGGAATTCCAATAGTGTATGCGTGGCTTTTTGGTTACTTGAAGTTTTTAATGGAATTCCAATGGCTGAAATTTTAAATGGAATTCTGATGGCAAAGATTGGTTGCTTGAATGTTTGAATGGAATTCTAATGGCAAATACACCTTTGAATGGTTTTATGAATGTTTGAATGGAACTCTAATGGCAAATAAATCTTTAAATGGTATAGATTGATTTTGAAAAAAAAAAATTAAACCTCAAAGCTGTCGTAAACCACCCAAATGCTCTCAATCTCAAAAAATTGTAACCTGAAAGCCACTTTCTAGGTTTGTAAACCAACCACCCAAATGCTCATGTTTATCATCTCAATATTCAGTTTCATCAAAACCATTTTTTTAGTCCGGTACAAAATAACAATTAATTCAAATCTTTTTAAAATTTTAGCAATTTGTAATTATTTAAATTAAAATTATTAAATACGGCTATTTTTAAATTGAGAATATGGTATTTTTTTTAAAAAATTCTAATATTAATGAATCAATCAAAATTTAAATATTATAATATTATCTAATATTATATAGAATAAAAAAATCACTTCAAATCAATATACCTCTTTATTCTCTTTCAATGTCCTAATATATTTTATCCTTCATTCTATTGACAAGCTTTGTTTGCTGAATAAACTTTTTTTTCAGTTTAATTTCTTAATGTTAGCCTCATAAATTAGATGGAAGATATATAGAAAAATGCTTGACAGGCTTATAGAAAAAAATAAAAAAAAATATCACAACAAAAGTATGTTATTCATTTTTTTGAAAAAACAAAAGCATGTCAGTCCAAAGAATATAATATTAAAAGCATGTGATTCCAAATGAAGAATCGCTTGTTTTTGTTTAATTTAATTTGATTTCTTATATGTTTTTAGATTTTTCTTTGGTTATTTATGTTTTGGATTTACCAAACAATTTTTTTAAAAAATAAAATAAAAAATACATAATCACATCAAAATCATAATTGAATCTCACAAAAAGAGAGAGTAAATCATTACCTTTTCTTTATTTTATCTTGTTGTTATTTTAAATATATTAGCAGGAAGATACTAAAGATTGCTTTTAAGCTTATTTTTTTATACAACATTAATTAATATTATAATATTTTAAATTTGAGTGATTCATTAATATTAATTTTTTTTAAAATAATGAATATCACATTCTCAATCTATTGTAAATTTAAAAGTAGCTACATCTAATAATTTTAATTTAGATAATTTCAACTTTTAGTTTTTGAATGTTAACATCACAAATTAAGTCGAAGTTATATAGAAAAATGCTTGAAAAGCTTATAGAAAAAAAATGAAAAAAAAAAAAAATTCATAATGAATGAATGTTATTCTAGAGCGTGTAATATTAAAAGCATATGATTTCACATAAAGAATCATTTTTTTATGATAAATTTAATTTTGATATCTTATATGTTTTTTGAATCTTTTTGAGTTTTTTTTTGGATTTATCAAACAATATTTATAGAAAAAATAAAAAAATAAATGCATAATCACGCCAAAATCACAATTGAATATCGCCAAAAAAGTAAAGCATTGCCTCTTTGTATTTTTTAATTTTTATTTTTTATTTTGTCATTTTGCTTAATTTCTTAATGGAATTCCGAAGACACCCTTTGTACTCTAGAAACCACAAAGTTATAGACGGGAAATTCTTGGCATATGTTATTGCTTATTTAATTTATACATGCAACGCATGTGATCCTATTAGTAAAGTATATGTGAAACCACTTCTCAAATGTCCAATCCAAATAGATGATTGGGATCGCTCATGATGTCATGCCGAAATATTATTTGATTTTTAATTTTTTTCTATGAAATATTTTTGAACGAAATTTATACTATTTGATTTTTAATTTTTTTCTATGAAATATTTTTGAACGAAATTTGGGATATCCCCTCTTCTTATTGGGGCGCAATTTTTTGTTTATAAACATATTCAAATCGTTTCAGTTTTAAGCTTTGGATTAATGATAAGAGGTGAAGAAAAATAGTTGGATCTTATGATTAGAGGTGAAAAAAAATAGTTTTTTCATGTCATCATGAGGGCTTCCAGCGACCGATTCAACTAGGGAATCGGCATACCCGATTCGGTTCCAGTGAATCGCTCTGTTTTACTTTTAAAAGTCGGCGAGTCGAACCGAACTCCACCGATTCGACTCGATAACCGGCAGACGATTTTTCTGTTCGGGTGATTCGACTCGAGAACCGGCAGACCCGATTCAGTTTTAGAGAATAACCGACGATTTCATGTCGTAAATCATCAATCGCCGTATGACTTCCATGCCGCCATATGACTTCCATGCCACCATATGACTTTCTTTAATGGCTATTTTTGTAAATTTTCTTCAATGGGTATTTTTATAAATTAGTTCGTTCTGATTCTTTAATGGCCATTTTTGTAAATTTTCTTCGATGGGTATTTTTGTAAATTTTTTAAAATACATGTACCTTAAGGTTCATACACCTCGTCACGTGACTCTCCTCACTTCGCACACATCATCTTTGTTAACTACAAAAAAGTATTTATTCACTACAACTTTCTTCTACCTCTTCGATGTGGGATAATGTGAAGGTATTAACTTGAAACATTAATATATTATATATTTTGTTTGCGCTTTTAATACTATTAAGTAACATGCGGCTTACTGGTTTCCATTCTCCTTGGAACGAAACGGGGTTCTTTTATCAACTATTTTTCTTGTCAATTTAATTTTTTTTGAGGTCAAATTTTTTTCTTATAAAAAAAATGAAAGGTTTTTTTTTATCAATTTCACCTTTTGTCAAATTTTTTTATTATCAAAAAAATGAAAGGTTTTTTTCATCAATTTTGAATTTTGTCAAATTTTTTTCTTATCAATAAAATAAAATTTTTCTTATAAAAAAAAATGAAAGGTTCTTATCAATTATTTTTCTTGTCAAATTTCTTTTTTTTGTCAAAAAAAAAAAAAGTTTTTGTCAAAAAAAAAAAAAAGTAATAAAAAGTTATTGTCAAAAAAAAAAATTTCTTATAAAAAAAGAATAATACAACAAGTATTTTTGTCATAAGAAAAAAATGAAAGGTTTTTTATCAATTTCGCTTTTTGTCAAATTTTTTTCTTATAAAAAAAATGAAAGGTTTTTTTATCAATTTTTCTTTTTCTCAAATTTTTTTCTTATCAATGAAATAAAAAGTTTCTTATAAAAAAAATGAAAGGTTCTTATCAATTTTTTTTCTTAAAATAAAAGGTTTTTGTCAAAAAAATAAAAAGTAATAAAAAGTTATTGTCAAAAAATAAAGCTCTTATATAAAAAAAAAATAATACAACAAGTATTTTTGTCAAAAAAAAGGTTCTTGCTAAAAACAAAAAAAAATGTAATACAACAAACATTTACTGTAAAAAAATAAAAGGTTTTTGTCAAAAAAACTAAATTGTTCTTATAAAAAAATCATTATTTATTATAGTTCATGTATGATTATATACTTAAACCATGATAGTTCTATGATTTTTATTTGGTGTGATATAATCAAATGGTTAAAATAAATTCATACAGAGAAAAATATCTCAATATTCACATATTGATGAAAAAAATGAAAATTAATAATATAGTACTCTAATTTCTTATTGGATTTATAGAAAACAACATTTATCATAAATTTTAATAAATTTTTTATATTTTATTTACAGCTCAATCAGACTGATTCGACTGATTTCCGATCCGAATCACCATTCCGGATGGATTTGTTAGGTGCCCGATCCGAGCTACTTATCCGTTTTTAAAACCACTGCTTATAGCACATAAATGGATATTTGGTGGGGTTTTAAAGGGGGCCCTTGATTGTTTAAGGTTCATGCCTTATGTAATTACACCCATACAATGCACAAATTTTTGTATGTTACCTTAAAGTCATATTTCATACGCACATTGTACATTTGCTTTCTCGGGTAAAATACACTTTTCCATTAAAATTGTTGAGATTCACTTTAGAGTCATGATTATTTTCTAAATTAAATAAAATAATTTACACTTTTTCATTAAAATTGTTGAGATTCACTTTAGAATCATGATTATTTTCTAAATTAAATAAAACTAAATTTTGATGTAGTTGTTCTACTGAAGGAAAAAGTTTATATAAGGGCAAGACCCTAAACAATCAAATTAAGGCGTGCCTCAAAAATTCATTAGAATAGGTTGTTTCGATACCCAAAAATCCTCAAATTGATCATCTCGCCTGTATGGAAGTGAGAAAAATGGATTTTAAATCTTGGAAATGGTGGATCTTATAATGCATTTTTTGACCGTCAATTTTCAAGACTTTCAAGTGTTCATAGATCTGCTCGATCTACACTATTTTTTAAGCTTTAAATTTTATAATTATATATAAAAATAAATTCTCATGCCATCACAGAGATTCCCACTATTGAAACAACATCTTTTGACACACTTTGAAGGTGCGCCTTATTTTGATTGTTTAGGGCATTAGCCCTATAGAAACCACGCCCTTTATTAAATGAAAAATTGTTTGATAGGGCTGGAGCCCTATCAAAATAAATAAAGCCTCACCTCATAACTCACTGAAAATTGCAATTCAAGAGTTGAAAAAAACTTAAAATGGATCATCTGAGCTTGAATATTATGGTTGTTAAAAAACATTAATATTTCAAATTCTAAAAATAGTGTATATTACAATAAATCATTTAGACTGCCCATTTTACCTTAAGTAGTCATAGATCGACAAGATCTGTACTATTTTTTTAGTTTCAAATTTTATTGTCAGTGTGGAAAATTGGTTTTAGATCCATCATCAGATTTTTGATGCCAAAAGTACTTTCCTCCTGGGGATTTGAGGTGACGCTTTATTTTATTTTCTTAAAGCCTAGGCCCTATAGAAATTTCATCCATTAAGTTTACAATGTGCTCCCAGGAAACCGCCGACTCAGAGGAGCTACACAATATAGGGAAACCTTTGGCTGTGCAATAGAGTTCAAAACTAAATTGTTTCCGTTTAAATATTATATGTTGAAGGTGAAATAATTTAAAAGTTATTAAAGGATAAGTTTATATATGGTGTCAACTTTTTATTTTTGGGTAAAAGTCGGTGGAAGAGAAGGTATCGTACCTGATTTTCATTAATTAAAAATAAGAATGAGAATTATATATTATTTTACAATTTTATAATAAGGCAGTTACGCCAAATCATGAATTAACATAGTGGAAATAAAGTATAGTAGACGATAACATCAAATAGCAGCACCAAAGGTAGCATATGCTTTCTTTGCAAAGACATCAGTTACCATATTTGCTTCACAAAAAATATAAATAATAGACAACCTATAGGTAGAGATACTGCTCCGACAATTGTCTGCAATTGTCGGTAACCGCCATGAGGCATAACATCGATCATATATATACGGTGTCAACTTTTTATTATATATGTACCGCACGCATTAAAAACCTATAAGAGAAAATGTGGTTCCAAATGCTAAAAACCCTACCAAATAATTACCTTGTCATTGGGGTGTATGAATATGGACAAAAATGAAACATAATATATATTGTAATGCTAGACTGTTATTTTTTTTAATATTTAAGTATTTACATTTGTTAGAGATGACGTGAAAAATAGATTTTCAAGCCATTGTAGGGGTTTTCAGCCATAGAATTGCTTTTTTCAACACATTTTGAACTTAGGCCTTACTTTTTAAGGTTGGACTAATACAAACTGTAATTTTTATGGAAATATATAATACATGCACATAAAACATGAAGGAGAAAGAAAAAAAGGAGCTATCGACCGTATACCACATAGGTGAGATGCACCTATAAAACCCATTGGAGGTCATTTCGGCACCAAAAAAACCTCTAATTAATCATTCCAACCTCAAGATGTATGGACACAGAAAGAATGATTGTCTTAAAAAGTAGTTAATATTATAATTACAGGGACCATTAATTTTCAAGATTTTTAAGTGTTTATAAAGCAGTTTGATATGTACCATTTTTTCAAGCTTTAAATTTCATAATTAAGGGTGAAAAATGTTTTTCATACTATTTTAATTCTTCCCAATACTGGAATTAAATTTTTTACCAAGATTTAGAGATATGCCTTACTTTAATTGTTTAAGTTTACACCTTGTACAAACTGCACCCCTCTTAAAATTTTACATTTCATATGAGATAATATAAAAGGCTTTGTTCGGGTGACAATTAATGTTATTTGGAGCAAACCATCTTATATGAAATTAATACAACTTTAAATAATATTATTTGTTAATTGTTTAGTACGTACATTGTGTTATATACAAAATATTATTTAACTATTTAACTTATTGATAAAAAAAAGAGTTATTTGGCTAAGAACATTCATCGTTAGCAAATTACTATGAGTAAAGTAAAAATAAATTATGAAAAAAGATTAATTTATATGTGAAACTGTTATTTAACTATTTAACTTATTGATAAAAAAAGAGTTATTTGGCTAAGAACATGCAATGTTAGCAAATTAGTATGAATAAAGTACAAATAAATTATTTAAAAAGATTAATTTATATGTGAAGCTGTCTATTAATTTATTTCACAATCAAACAATAATTAATTCACTTTCACAATTAGTTTTACCAAAACAGTGAATTATGAGTGATAATGAATACAACCAAACATGTTCTAAATTTTTCTTTTTTCTCTCGGTGAATTGCTATAGATGAGGTCACATGTACAGCTTATAGTTAGCAAGTCGGGGACTATCACTAAATCGGCTCACCATAAAATTGAAAATAAATTATTTTTATTTTAAAAAATCAGATGAAACAATCGGGTAAAAAATACGGATTGAAAAAAATACTTCATATAAATATATCGCTAATATATCGGATTAGGCTAAAAAATTTGGAGTAAAGAAAATCAGATAAATTTATAATATTAGAAAAATTGAAATTCTAAAAAATAAAAATTATGTCAAAGCCATCAATTACTAATTCATCTAATATTAAATATACAATTACAAATTCATCTAATATTAAATATATAATTAACTAGATAATTAGATATTTTTAATATATAATAATTATTTTATATATTAAATATATAATTAACTATATATTAAATATATAATTAACTAGTATATAAAAAAATAAAAAATGTACTATATAAATGAACCCGTTAAATACTTTAACAAACATCACACATACTTATTACATACAAAAACAAATATACTATACAAATTTATTCATTAAAATACTTTAACTATGGTATGGTGACAAATATATTGTATGAATTTATTTATTAAATACTTAAACATCGCACCCACTTAGGAGATATGATTTTTGTTTTCTCATTACAATGATTTAACTATGATATAGTGATTATGGTCACTCCATAACTATTTTATAAATTTATTTAATGGAAAATAGGCTCGTAAAAATTTGGGTTTCACACGTGTTTATGGTTTAGAGAGAGAAGGAAGAAGGAAGATAATAAAATAGGATTGGCCTCATAGCCATTGGGATTTATAGAGAGAAAAAACGGAAGAAAAAAGAGGTCATGGGCTTCACAAACCCTAACATAAGAGGCCCTAATTGATTTGTAGAGAGAGAAAAGGAAGAACCCTAATGGAAGAGGCCGTAAGTAATTTTTAGAGCGAGAAAAAAAAGATGGTATGCTGATTTGAGATAATTTAAATATGGTTTTTCTCTCTGATTTACGATAATTTGAAGATGATTTTTTATTTTTTTAGGGAAACAGCAAGCAAAGCTGAAGGATTAAGTTTGGGGAACTAATGTTACACGTACAATTGCTTGTTCATGTAAGTTTACAGTTTATATAATCCAAAACAAACATATTGATTGCTTGATTCTGTAGTTACACTTTCTGTTTCTCATTTATTAGTAAAAGACTATGTTTTGAGCTCTAATTTGTGCCATAAACAGTATTTTCATAAAAACAAATCATCACAGAAATCTGCATGTTATATGATTTCTTTACACAATGATTTACTTTATAAAATGATTATTTCTTTACACAATGATTTACTTTATAAAATGATTTGCTATAAGGAGTGTTTAATTTATAGAATGATTTTCCAGAGTAACAACTGAAATCTGCATCTATTTGTTTAAGTTTTTTTAAAAATTCATACCACAACTGTGGCTTTGTAGAATACAGTCGGGATAGAATATTTTAAAATTTTTTCGTATTATGAAAAAGTGTGTTTTAAACGATTTTATGAAAACTACGCGATTTCTTGCCGATCTTTTAAAAAAATGGCCGTTTAAAACTGTTTCCATAAAAACTCCGATTAAAGGGCGATTTGCTAACTATGGTAGAGCCCGGGAAATACAGTGAATAGATAGTATGATCCCGCGAGAGCATTTTAGCTCTTGGCTTTTCGTTACGGGGCGAATAGATAAATGACATGGCGGTAAAACGGTAAACGGAAACCAGTTATGGAAGACGCACTGTGTCTGCACCTGCCCAAGCTCTCGGGGGGAGCGTCAAGCGAAACCCTAGAAATAGTTTTGCAAACGCTGTGGAAAACCAGGAAAACAGGGCTTTCACATGATGAGAAAGATTACATTCAGGGCCTTCTCCTGATGCATTCTCAAGAAGAGCTCGACCCTGTAAGTGAAAAATGTGAATAAAACCCATAAATTTATTTCCTGCATTAGTTTATTATGCATAATTTTATTAAATTATCTGGCCCAAGTGAGAAAAGAATCAAAACCCATGTTTCAATTTCTATTATTATGCATCTATTTGGTCTCTGATCATGGTTTTCTCATTGTTCATTGAGTATTTTTTGTTGGGTTTTCTGCTTGGGTTTTTTCCATGAGCAGAAGGACTTTGTTTGCTTTATTGCGTTAATTTATTATATTCCACCATATAATCATCTATGTTTTTTTCTTTGTTTAATGCAAATGCTTGTGTTTTTTCTTGCCTTTGCGGAGAAAAGTTTAGTCACAGTATTTGATATTTCAGTATTTGTTTCTATTGATTTCTGGCTGCCTTTATGCTGCATTTCCCATGTTTAGAACCTGTCTTTCTTTTTCCAGAAATTTGTTCATTTGGGGCTTAGTGGATTTGATACATATCGAGCAATACATTTTATTGCTTCCCCTTCTATTTTATTCGGCAAAATGGGGTTCTCATTTTTATTTATTTATGATGAATTGAGTATATTTATTAAAGAATATTATGAGTTTTTCAGCTTACTAGGGGTTCTCATGTTTCTTTGAACACCATTCAATGCATGATTATTTATAAGTAAGATGACCTTTGGTGACTACAAAGGCACGTGATGTAGATACTTCGAGGCAGGTCAATTCAAGTGTCGAACTAGATTTTCTAGAAAAATTGGAACTCATCGTTTTCTCAATCCTCGTGGACCCATGTTCATGCATATCGTAGCATAGCATATTGTATTGCTTGATTGTCAAGTTAATAAGCTTCCTGATAGCTAACTTCTTGGCTTGATTTTTCCAGCTTGACCTATCTTAGAACTGAAGATTCATTGAATCTAAGCAAGGTTCACTAGCTGTTCTCATCATCCTTCTCTGTGATAGGGTCATACCTTGCTTCAGAGACTGATCTTCCAATAAAACAATGTTCTGAAAATGATGTCGGGCACTAACATACTCCTAAATATATGATGTTCTTCACTTTTATATGTGTGTCTCTTGAGATTCCATTCTTTATAAGCTATGATTGATATTTTATTTGGGAGAGTATACTATTGTCCAATGGACTGCAGAAAACAATAGTCCTTTGGATCATCATTGTCGAAAGAAATGATGGAGGCTGCGAGCCACCAGAATTGGACGTGACCCAGTGGTGGGTCCAATGCTCTCTCCATTACTGTCTCTCATCTGATAATGACGACTCCAAACTATTTTGTCAAAGGCTATTTGCTTGTAGTATACTTCCCCCTTTCCTTTAATAATCATACAATAAAATGTAGTTTGTTTCTTGCATTCTATTAGCATGGTTAAGGAAAGTCATGATGAATGACAGTTAACTTCATGGATCTTTAGGTACTCGCATGTCTCCGTTCCCTTATCAGAAAGTGTGTACATGAGAACTTGACTGGGGATGATATCCAAAAGCTGTTTCCTCTTGAAGTTCCTCTTGAACTACAAAGTATTCTTGTACTACTGCTGCAAAAATATCAAAGCCAGTGGAAGGTGGATACCTCAAAAGATCAGGTCTAGTATGTTTGAAAGGATAGTCCCAGTGGACTATTGTCTATTCTCATGCATATGTTCACTCTCCCGTTCTTTGAGCTCTCCCTCTCTCCAGAAATAAGTACTTGTGTGACTGTCTATTGGTGATTTTTATTTCCATATTCTTTAAATTCTGTTTATGGCTTCTAATTGTTCCGTGATAATCCTTGTTTTGCTATGTTGGTAAGTATAATCTAGTAGTGATGCATCCATTCCCATGGTTTATTATCTTCTGTTTTTTTTGATGGTCCCATTGATTCCATGCTTTATTCTATAATCCAGCCTCAGTGGCCAAGACCAAGAACTTCATATCATGCTAAAGGCAATACATTGCCCACACAAATAGCTTTCTCTACTTTGGATATGTGGCCTCGCCAAGATGAGACAGAACAACGCTCGACTGTTGTTCCTACAACACCTTCTACTGAATTGAATCCTCCTCGCTTGCCTCCTCTACAACCCCAACACGATGATGGGCCGCCTCAAAATTTGGTAGGGCTGTATAAAACTTGGCATATGTGTGTTCTCACTTGAGATTGTGGGGAAATATATTAGTGATGTATAAATGCAAAGATTATGTCAGTAGTCTTTAACAAACACAACATGGTTTTGTCTATTTTTAATGTTAGAATTAGGATCGTGGCCAACAAGATAACAAACCCATCCATTTGTCTTCCATAGCTAGTTGCTCGATTCCCTATGCCCTTTTGTTCTTGTCTCATAAGATTATGTTGGGTATTTTTCTTTGGTGCATTTAATGCAAATGACATTATAAATTCTAAAGTCTTTTAACTATCAAACTGTTGCTTCCTTTATTTCCTTTTGTTGGAATAAGGATTGTGGCTGACAAAATAAAGAACTTAAAACTCATTTATAATCCACTAAATTCTTGAAATAATGTTTGGACATAATTTTTGGAATACGTTATTCAAAAGGCATATCATTTGTCTTTAATAATCACTTTAGATTCCTCATTTTATTTGTTAGAATCAAGATGACAAGCAAAATAAAGAACTCGTTTTACTTCTACTATATATTCAAATAAAATAAAATATTGGCATGGGAAATAATGACTATTCTTTTGCCAGATGTTTCTTCCCCGACTTAAGTCAATGACTTGGGCCATGGAGAATCAGAATTCAACACCTGCTAATAGAGTGGCTATCATCACTTTAAAGGTATGAGATAATAAGAACCAACATGAGGGGGCCACAGAAAATGGTTATCGATCTGGTTATGTATTATATAAACTGCACTGTAATCTGTTATAATTATTGGTTGCCAAAGCAACAGTTATTGATTGCAACTAAGTTATTCAACAGCCACTAATAACCTGAGTTATCTTTGGAAAAAAATGGTTTACATAGTCAGATTATAATTACATGAATTGGTCTATTGCAGCTTCAAGATTATGCTAATTCTCCTTCAGGAGAAACTGAGGAAAAGTTCCAGCTTTCCAGGGACACTCTTGATGCCATGTTGAGATCAATGGCCTATATAAGTGAGCAGCTTTCAAACGCTGTAAGTGGCTTCTCAGCTCGACTGTAATCTCTCTATTCTAATCTTTCTAAGTGATTTTTGCAATAATGAGAGTTTTGAAATTAGGGGATGTACCTTTTGTCGTTCATCAAAGGTGAAATTGCCCCTCTAACCAGCACTTGTTTATTGTATGTGCTTTCCCTTGTTGAAGATTACAAGAATCCCTTCTCATGATTGGCTTTTAAAATTACAATATTTGACCCTCAACTTCTAGTATAACCTTTTCATTAGGGAGCAATTTTCACAATTTGTTTGGGGTACATGAAAACTATATGCATGAGGACATATGTAACAGTTATTCTCATATTAGCATTAACTTTCCAAAACAAAAAGAAAAAAAAGAGAAAGTCTCATGTTAATATGACTTAATAATTAGTCATATTCGGCGTTGCTTTCTTCATCACATAGGGTAAACTTGCATTGGGACCTCAGCTACACAACACCTTCATCACCTAATAACTTCTTCTGTCCTTTAAAATAGATACCCCACAGTGAGAATTTTTATTGTACTTGTAAATCCTAACTAAAGTGCATGATTCCCCCATGGAAGTGATATGTCTACTATAGACTGAAGTATTTTTGGTCATTATGGGCTTTATATATTCATCAAACACACAGACGAGTGACGAAATTTAGTGAAAATTTGGTCATTTGTCTTTCTATAATATCATTTCCCTGAAACTAAGGGTAGAAATATTTTTTAAATCAAATGAAAATTTGGTTATTTGCCTTTCTTTGGAAGCTTTCGCTCTTTTTTTTCTTTTTTTTCCTTGGGATGTATACTGTGATCCACATGACTGTAGGAACTTCATGACCGAATGGTTATCAATGTCGCATTAATGGACTGTATGGTGTTTAGTAAGCGGGTCCCATTATAGAATTTCAATTAATGAACTGTGTGGGCCTGGCCTTACGTTCTCTTCATCAGTCTCCAACTAATTGAATGAACAGTGATAAGCCCAACAGTTATGGTTGTTATTATGACCATATGGATCATATACTTTTTCTTTCTGGTGAATATAACTCGACTGATAAGGGCATATTGCTTATAGGACATGCCTTCTTCTACGCCGCCAATGGCTCCGCCATCCAAGAAGCAGCGCCAATAGCTTGCACCCATGTAAACCGACGAGGCCAAGCACGTTCGATAAAATATTGCCACATGTGGGCCTGCCACATCAGCATGGTGCATCCATCCATGCTGAAGTGGCGTCCCCCATTGGTTGAGACATGAGAAGGATTCTTGTTGTTGTGTATGGTTTCCTTATGCCTGGAGGCTTGCAAGTGGAGCCCCTTGGTTGCTTTTGCCTCAGTGATGAGTACTTGCAATTTTATTTAGAGTTAAATCAGGAAAATCTCTCTCTCTATATCTTTTATATAAATTATAGTCATGCCATTTAGTTGGGTTTAATGAAAATTGGGGGAAAGGGAGGGATTGGATTGTTGATTGCTTGGAATTTTGTTGATTTTTATGTATTTTAGAGAATATCTTGTTCATTTATACATTTCATTTGATTATATTGTGGGCACGGTTTCTGTGAGTCCATGTAGAAATGAGCCACCTCTTAAAAATCTATTTTTGAGATGGAGTTTTTTACTTCATTTTTAAGGACATGTGATTGGAGATCATGAATACGAATAAATAAATAAATTTTGAAAACTAGAAATAATAATTATATTAAAAAAACATTTGGACCATTAGTTTCAATTATTTTTAGATGGATCACCTATTTGCATCTATTTTTAAGATGGATGCTTTACACCTTGGGACTTCACATTGTAGAAATGCAGTCCAGCTCTGTATGAAACAATTTTCCTTCATTTTTTTTCATGAAGCTTAGGACTTATACTAGCCTTTTCCCTTTTTAAGAAACTAAAGTTCATTCTTAAGCCCTAAAACCCAAAATCATCCCTCTCTCTCTCTATGATGGTGAAGGAAATCATAAGCAACTACTACCAATAATCCTCTCTCTCTTCAATGATGCAGTAAATCATGACACTATATTCATCTTGATCATGAGATAAAAAATCACTGTTATAAAAAATCATTGTTACAAATTACTCTACTCTAGGTTAAATTCCCCACCATTTTGGATCTTCTAAATTCATATTTAAGGGCACAAAAATGATTTTCAAGCCATCATAAGGGGTTTTTGGCATCAAAATTGTACTTCATGATGGAGTGTCATAAAGCCACAACCTCAGGCTTCAAAAAATGAAAAAAAGTTGTTGCAGGGCCACGACTTATCTCGCCAAAAATTGTAATTAAGGGTTTTGAAAAATTCTGGAATTGATCTTCTCCATTTTGACAATTATTGATCTAAAAAATAAAAAAAATTAAAAATTTCATTGAAGAAATTTATATAGGGTCGAGGCTCTAAACGATCAAATTAGAGCCCACCTCAAAAAATTCATTAGAAGGGGTGGTTTTGATTCCCAAATATCCTCAAATTGATCATTTTCACATCAAGATGCATGAACATGAAAAAAATGGATTTAAAGTTTTGAAAATAATACATTTTGTAATGTATTTTTGGACCATTAAATTTTCAAGTTTTCATAGATCTGTTCGATCTATACTATTTTTTAAGCTTTAAATTTTATAATTAAAAATAAAAATATATTTGAAGGCTTTCACAAAGATTTTTAGTATTGAAACCGCATTTCTGGACACTATTTGAAAATGCGTTTTACATTGATTGTTTAGGCCTCGGCTCTATTCAAACCGCACCCTTAATATTAATGTATCTTGTGACTCTCCATTATCAAATAGTCAGGAGCTTCAAATTTCAGAAATAAATAGTTTATACAAGGCCTATACTTTAAAAATTAAAGTAAAGCAGCATCACATAAACCCCTTTGGAAGATATAGTTCATGCAGCAAAAAACCCATCATCATGACATAAAAATCAAAGATATAAAAAAAAAATAGATCTTAACCCATACATAAATGTATTATAAGTTATAACATATTATCATATGGATAAACATACAATGAGACCATTTATGTTTGGTTAATGTGGTCACAAATAATCTTGACCATTGAAATTTTTTTTTTTTGACCATTGAAACGAATTTTTTTTCGAACTTTATGATATAGCCAAGCTATTAGATTTTATGGTTGTACGTAATGCATTTGATTCTTGTTATAGCTTTAAAGTGGTGCAATTTGGCTTACAACACATTACTTGGGCTGTCTTTTTTCAAGTATTTACAATTCTTTCAATTTTGTGCTACTTATGGAGATTAAAATTTCACAATTAGGACATAAAATTTCACAATTAGGACTTAAAAATTTTACAATTACTTTTCTAAAGCAAGGAAAAGTGTTGCATGCGTCTGGTCGGGGGAGCATAACTATGCTTTATGTCCCCCAAGGTATCATACATCCATCTTTAAGATAGATGGAGAGTTGTGGTCCCTCTAAAAAAAATAAAAATCCTTAAGTATATTTTTTTTCTAAAAGAATTATCATTTTTATTTACTTATTATTTATTTTTTTACATATTAATAATCTCTATATTAGATATTACATGTACCTAAATTTTAGACTTAAAATCCATGGCGAAAATGAGTGGTGAAGAAGGGACATATATTTATAGGAAAATAGTTTGCTAGGGTTGCAACCTTATCAAAATAAGTAAAGCCTCACCTCATAATCCATTGAAAATTGCAATTCAAGTGTTGAAAAACCTTGAATTCAATCATCTCATCTTGAATATTATGGTTGTGAAAAAAAAAAAAAGGATTTCAAATTCTAAAAATAGTGTATACTGCAACAATGTCAATTTCACCCTAAAAATAACATTCACATATCTACAATATCGATACCATTTTTTTAACTTCAAATTTTATTTTTGATATTGAAAATTGATTTTAGGGCCAACATGAAGATTTCCATTGTCGAAAATGCTTTCCGAAAGACGATTTGAGGTGAGGTCTTTTTTTTTTTTTGTTTTCATAGAGCCTCATCCTACTTATATAAGACACAAAAAAAATGGTCCGTACAACAAGAGTTGCTGCCTAAATAAAAAAGCGGGAAAAAATATTTAACCATTAAGAAAGATTGGCGCCACATTTTAAAGAGAGGGGCGGCTTTCAAATTTCTCAGGCACTGTACCCCAGATATTGAAGGATAAACACCCAACTGCTTCCTGTTGCTGCTGAGAAACTCTACAATTTGCAGAGAAAGAGTGGATCGGTATACGAGAGAGAAAGAGTGGATCCGTATACGAGACGAGAAACCCTAGAAGATCGTTTCTACACTGATTTTGCCGACAAACCTAAAATTAACAGAAGCCCTAATTTTCACAGAAACCTAAGTTTCTCAGATTTCTCTTGAGATAAATCGGAAAGATTGTTCCTGTTGGCTTCTTCCTTTGAGACACAGAAACTCTATAAATTTGCATAGAAACCTTGAAGATTATATATATATATATTCTCCAGATAAACCCTGAAGTTTATTATTGCATTACAAAGAAACCCATTTATCTTATGTCAAAGAAGAGAAAAACAGTTATCAATCTCCATGGATCAATCAGTAACCCTCCTGCAACTAAAGGCCCGCAAACTTGAGAAGAGGGGCAATGTCTTTGTACTAACTCTAACAGGCAACGGCAAACATCAATTCAATCCATCTTCCATTGAAGACATAACAAAAGCTCTGGACTTTGTTCACATGGCCCCTGGTCCGAAAGCTCTGACCACCACAAATGAAGGCAAGTACTTCTCTACTGGCCTCGATCTCAAATGGATTGAGCAAAACCTACCATCTTGCCTCAAAATCATTCAGCTAAAATTCGAAGGTCTAATGTGTAAAATGATGAAACTAGGGTTACCCACCTGTGCTGCAATTAATGGCCATGGATCGGCAGGTGGGTTCATTTTTGCCCTAGTCCATGATTACAGGCACTTGAAGAATGATAAAGTTGCTTTCTATATGGGTGAAATAGACCATGAAATGTTGATGCATAGAAGTTGGATGTCTGTGATCACAGAGAAAGTACCACCTTTTTGTTTGAAATCGGTGGTTTTGAAGGCCCACAAATTTGCAGCTTCTGATGCTCTTTGGCGTGGTTTGGTTGATGGTTTTATGGGGTGTTCAAAGACGAATCTGGAGCAGGCCATGAGGGAAGGGAATGCACTTGTGATGAGGAAATGTGACATGGAGGTTTATGCGAGCCTCAGGTGCAGACTTTACTCCAGCATGATCGAGGAGCTCGAGGCACATACGGATCCTTATTCATTGCCGAAGTGTTCATGGCTTTAAACTCGTTCTCTTTATCTCACTTAACTACACGTGAGTGTTCAAAATAAGATGGGTACCTCTGTTATGATGCTATGATCACATGTTTGTGAGATGCCTGACTTACAAGGAGAGCTTATTAATTCTCCCATAAGGGTGGCAATGGGCAGGGCCTTGGCCATTGTCCCTATAAAAAAAAGAGGACTGGGCTCTGCCAAATCGAGTGGTCGGCACTAACCCAACCCTGCCCTTGGATCATAGTTTGTGGCGCCCGCCCTACTTTTTTAGGGCCGGGCCATGCCGGTCTATTTGCCCGCTCTATTCTTCTGAAGAAAAACCTTAAAACAATTCTTTCAAGAGAAAAACGTATATACTATACTTCTAAAGGAGTATATTGTATACTTCTAAAAACAATTCTTTCAAGAGAAAAACGTGTAAACTATACTTCTAAAGGAGTATATTGTATACTTCTAAAGGAGTATATTTTGCATCCATCCCCTTATTCAAGATACCTACTTGGATGGATTTTTTATTCCTGAATTTTGGGGACCATTTAAGAATCACTAGATTATTTAAAAAAGAAAAAGTTTATATAGAATTGAGGCTCTGAACAATCAAATTCGAGCCTACCTCAAAAATTTCACTAGAAGAGATTGTTTTGATGCCCAAATATCATCAAATTCATCATCTTGACATCAAGATGTATGGGCATGAGAAAAAATGGATTTCAAGTTTTGGAAATAGTGTATTTTGTAACACAGATATGGACAGTCAATCTTCCAGAGTTTCAAGTTTTCATAGATCCCTCGATCTATACTATTTTTGAACATTTAAACTTTATAAATAAAGATGAAATATATTTTAAGGCTATCGAAAGGATTTCCAGTTTTGAATTTTGAGCTTTTGATCCTGCCTTCAAAACTATCCTCATTCAATATTGAATTTTGAGCTTTTGATCCTGCCTTCAAAACTATCCTTATTCAATATTGAGACATTATTTTTTCTAGTATAGAAAGTCAGTCCAATTGAAGAGGTTACTTCCTGAAAATGTAGGGTCGTAAAATTACTCTTCGGGTTTAACCGAGGGAATAAATACACAGTACACATCCAAAGGAGTATAAAATCTTTTTGCCTTAGGGAAACCCTCATAAGGCCTAGTTTGGGTTTGTCGCCATTGCTGAGAAACCCTTTCCTGTATCCATCAACCTCCATGGATCAATCGGCACTACTGCAACTAAAGGCCTGCAAACTCGAGAAGAAGGGCAATGTCTTTGTCCTAACCCTAACAGGCGATGGCGACCACCGGTTCAATCCATCCTCCATTGAAGACATAACACAAGCTCTTGACTTTGTCCACAAGGCCCCAGGCCCAAAAGCTCTGGTCACCACAAATGAAGGTAGGTACTTCTCTAATGGCCTCGATCTCAAATGGATTGGACAAAACATGCCATCTAGCCTCAAAACCATTCAGCCAAAATTTGAAGGTCTACTGTGTAAGATGATGAAATTAGGGTTGCCCACCATTGCTGCAATCAATGGCCATGCGGCGGCTGGTGGGTTCATGTTTGCCCTAGTCCATGATTATAGGTTCATGAAAAATGATAAAAGTGTTCTCTATATGAGTGAATTAGACCATGGAATGTCATTGCCTAGGAGTTTAATGTCTGTGATCAAAGAGAAAGTGCCACCTTCTTGCTTGAGAGAGGTAGTTTTGAGGTCCCAAAAATTTACAGCTTCCGAAGCTCGGACACTTGGTTTGATCGATGGTTTTTCTGGGAGCTTGGAGATAACTTTGGAGCAGGCAATGGGGGAAGCTAATAAACTAGCAACGAAGAAATGGGACATGGAAGTTTATGCGAGCCTCAGGTGCGCGCTTTACCCAAGCATGATCGAGGAGCTTGAGGCGCATAGGGATCCTTATATATGGCCTAAGGGTTCGAAGCTTTGAACCCTCTCTCTCCCATTTAGCTGTATTTTCTGGTTCAAAATAAGATTGGTATCTATGGTTATGATGCTATCCCAAAAATGTCCATGAGGCACTTGAATTGCATTCTGATTTTCTGAAAGTTATGAAATGTTGTTCTCCTTCTCTCTCTATATACTGATGACATTGCTGGGTCAAGAATAAGATGGGTGTAGCTCTGTTTTTTTATGTAATTCGTGATGTCATCTCATGCGGCCTGAGTGCATTATCTGGCTTGAGCTATCTTCCTTGCTCACCTGCTCATTAATTAGAATCTTCTCCTGTTCATTAATTCTGTTGCTATCTCGCTCTCGTTCAGCTTGTGACTTACGCTTTACATTACAATGGGTACCTTTGATCTTGGTTTGTTTCAACATGTTTTATGGGAATTGTTGAATTGTAATGTGATATTCTTCTGTTCATGAATATTATAAGTTTATGCTTGGATTTGTGGTCACTTGTCTCCAAGTCCTGCTATGTTCTCGATTGTTAACATTTTAACTGCTTTTCTAGTTCAAATAAGAAAGGGTGAATCTAGCTTTTTGCAAATTCACTGCACCTAGACATGTTATTGGATGATTGAACTATACTGTGAATTTCCGGCCATTGTGAATGTACAATTCACTCTGTCTCTTTCTCAACATTGTATTTCTAACAAAAAGTTAAAACTATTAATAAGATGGTTTGCTATGGTACCAGACCATCACACCGTGTATTGGATGTTTGAATTGTAATTTGATTTCTCTACTGTTTGTAGACGATAGTATGGTATCACAGTCTCCACAGTCTACCACACCTCTCTCTTAACATTTTCGTTGCATTTTAAAGATTACATGAGTAGCACTTTATAGGTCACCGTGATACCATAGATTGGGATCTCTGTCTATCTCATCTTGCTTGTGGAAACACAAACACATTCTTCCAAGAGTTCAGGTATAAGTCGGAAAACATAGAACTCAATAGTTAACACGAAAAAGGGTTGGAAAATGTTCTCATATAATATAAGCAGACACATCTCAACATGAACCTATTATTATTTTCTATTTGTTAAAATTTTATTTTATTTGTCAGAAAGGAATATTGAAGCATAGACAATGAGGGTGTCATGTTTATTGTTGCTTGTCTGAGAAAATAAAATCCAAGTTGAAGCTGCATGGGGAGTATATGAACAATATGAGGCACCCTTAATGCACATGTATCTGTGTTTCAATCCAGATATTATGCATGCATATAGGATTTCCATGGAAGTTTTCAATGTTGTCCCTTATCAGCTAAGACATATGAATTTCTGTCCTAGTTCCATCCATATTTGTAGATAAAGTTTATATGTGGCTATATGTTAACAAAGTTTGTTTCTATCTAATCATCCATATCGAAATATTTAGGAATGGCTAAGGTCACTTGCACCCAAGCTGGGGCTGAAAGGAAAAATACCCAGTGGTATCCCTCTCGGGATAATTACTTCATAGAACTTATGCTCAAGCAGGTTAATCAAGGTCGGTTGATCAGTTCGGGGTTCCACAGAGATGGTTGGAATGAGATGGCAAAGATGATGAAAAAGAAGTTTGGTAAGACATTTGATAAAGATAAATTGAAGAATAGATTCAAAACACTGAAAAAAATTTATCGCGAAGTCAAACAACTCCTCGGACAGTCTGGCTTTAGATGGTGTGATAAGAAAAAGATGGTGACAGCCGAATTGGCAGTTTGGGAGGAATTCATAGTGGTGAGTCTATAACACGAGCAAAATGCTGCTTCTAGTGTCTATGTATTTGCTATATGGATATTTGTGACAAAATTATATACCTTTACTTGCGCAGGAACATCCATGGGCTTCCAAATACAGAGTTAGAATTTTGCCGAATATTGATACCTTGGCCATAGCTTTTGGAGAAACCATTGAAGATTGGAGGCAAAGTCAAAGGGTTTGTGATACAAATCTTGATGACATCATGCCATTAGGAGATACTGATCAAAATGATTTGTCTGGTCACATGTCTGCTGCACAATCTGATGCTCCCCACATTGACCCAGTCGATGAACTGGCTGAATCATCGTCTTCGGGTGAAAATGCGAAAACGTCATCTAGTCAATCTAAGAGGCGCCAATCCGAAGCTCCCCCCTTTCTACCTCCCTTAAAGAAGCGAGTCATTTGTGAAGGAACATCAGAGGTAATGGAACCATTAGTGAAAACAGAGAAGATATTGACATCTCCCCAAAACCTTCAGAAACAGTGCTTAGAATCTGTGAAAGAAATTTACAAGGATGATGAATTAGACAAAGACCTCTTCTTGAAGGCTAGCGACCTGTTTCGGGATCCTTTGAATTCTAATGTTTTCTTAGCATTGAATCCCAAGTATCGAAAGAGGTGGCTGGATTACAAGGTTGGAAGGTCCCCCTAGTCAGTTGTTTTTCAGAACTATGTTTAAAAAGTTCCTTTAGTTAGGGGAACTTACTATTTTGTTTAATGCCATAGCTATGTTATTCAGAACTATGTGATGGCAATATTATCACCTCCGTTGTTGAGGTTTTTGTGTCTTTCACATCCATTTTTCTGGTTGCTCCTCCCTTATCCTGTCCTTTCATTACTACGACCTCTTAGGCCTCTTCTTTGATGGAGTTCTTCTTGTTCATCTTTCACCTTAGTTTATTTTGGGGTGCATGCTCTAACGAGTTTGTAGTATCCATGAATGATATTTGCTCATGGGCTTGTAAGGTTACCTGGATTTTATCAACTGTCATGGCCTTCAAGGCTCCAAGATTCTTCAATGCCTTTAACAATATTCTTACACTTGAGATCAAGTGACAGTGCTAATTTATCCATCTCTTGAAGATTTCCCAAAATTACCCCATTTCTTTTTAGCTGGTTTACTATCACCTGACCCCTTAGAAGTATTTTGAAATGTTCTTGGATTCGTTCATGTGCAATACCTTGAACTCAGGTTTAAGAGTTTGAAGGCACACTCTCATCACATTGTCAACTCCCATAAAATGAATTCTTAAAAATCTTCTTTGCAGCGGAAGTAACTATTCAAAAGTGGCTTCATCCATTTCTTGTGGATTAGAAATAGAGCTTTCTAATCCAACTTTCATGACTCCTTTAACAAACTTCTCTGATTTTGATTCAAATTAGCTTCTTCTTGATTGGTTGCTGGTTCTGCATATCCTGTTTTCAACAATTCCCGGGCATCTCGAGGCGCCAACAATGCCTTCATTTGAAGACTCCAATTCTCACAGTCATTTTTGCTGAAAAGGAGAACTTGTGGTCAAATAAAGGGAGCCGTTGGCTCTCATACCGCTTGTTGGAAGGAGGAAGGAGGTTTGAATCAACATTTTTTGCAAATGATAAGATAGTAAGTTCTCATTCCCACATTGCAAAATTATAGTCCATGCATACACACAATATTAATACCCTTGTAGACTATTCTGACTATTTTATGGACCTTATCTCTACCTTAACATGGATGATTTTGTCTCTACCTTATCATGGATTTGAAAGAGAGACAAATTTACATGGAAAAAAAGAAAAGGGTAAGTCAGTGGGGATTTGGGCTCCTACCCTTTTGGTGAGAATGGAGTCAAAAGACTTCATCATGGGGCTCGTTGGTATTACCGTCAATGCCCCAGCCCATTCTCACAAATTTACATGGAACAATTACAATATACACATACCAAATTCAACATTGCATGCTTTGTACTCCATACTCTCTTTCTTGAAAGTTGGTAGTATACACCAATTCAAATTTATATTATCTAGTATATTCTTCCAAGCTGTTCTTATTTATCTGATTGGGCTTTTTTTATAATTAAACATATTTATTTACTTTCCCTTAACTTGTCCCAAACCTGAGTAAAGGAGGTGGGTTATGTTAGGATAGGTAGCCAATACAAAACTTTGCCAAAACATTTCATGAATCCTTAAAAATTTTTCGTGTAGCCGATCCCACATAGTTGGGAAAAGGCTATGAGGATGATGATGATGATGATGATTCTACCCTTCACGCAAAACTTCCCAAAATTGCATTCTACATTTTATTAAAATAATTAAAGTAGCCTTTTCACCTCCCTCGGTGACTTTTGTCTACCCGCTTGGGTTTTTGCTGTGTTGTAACCTTCTCTACCATCAATACAATGTCAACCATTATCAAAAACAAAAAAAAATCAAGCTTATTTTCAATTTTCAAGAATAAGATGGTGAGCTCTTTGTTGTTTGTACAACTTGTAATTTCATCTCATGTAGCCGAATTGACTGTTTTGCTTGCCCTATCATCCTTGCTGATGACCTGCCTGCAATTTTCAACTTTTTGGCGAGCAGGGCCCTTCGCTAAGGCGACCCACTCTCCCCATTCCTCTTGGCCATCATACCTGAGGTGTTCAGCATCTCCATCTCGAGGCTCTACCAGTCTGGTCTTGTGCAAGGGTTTCAAACTAGTGGCCGTGGCCCTTGGGTGTCCCACCTTCAGTACGTGAATGACACTCTCCCTTCGCAGAGCCATGTGGACAGCCTTTGGACCTTTCTCAAGTGTTTCGAGATGGCCATGGGGTTCAAGGCTAATTTTGCCAAATAAAAAATGATAGGTGTCTACACCTGCCCTACCCTGCCCTGCCCTAGTTCATAGTCTCGTCAATTCTTGGGGTTGTGCAGTTGACCATCTACCATCCAGTTACCTCGGCCTCCCACTATGCTGTGGACTACCTAGACTATCTTTTATAAATTCGACAGGAGGTTCGCAGGTCGGAAGGGCAGGTTCTTGTCTAAGGCTGGTTGGCTAACCCTTATCAGAGCTACCCTTGCGAATACCCCAGTCTATCAGATGTCCCTTTTTTGCATTCCGGCCTCGGTTGCGGACCATGTTGAGTGTATGATGAGGAATTTCTTTTGGCAGGGGAGCATGGACACAAGTAACATCTCATCGCTTGGGACAAGCTGTGCCAACCTAAAGATTTGGGGGGCAGTCTTGGAGAGCATAATGTGGCTCTTCCGGCCAAATGTTGGTGGAGGTACATCACCCAACCGGAACACCTTTGGAGGGAGGTTATCAAATGTAAACACTGCTCTGGGGTTGATCATTGGACCCTTGATTGCAGAAGCAGTGGCATCATATCGGGCTTCTGGAGGTCTGTCCTTAGAAGTCGCGAGCCATTCCTCCAAAATATTCGGTTCGGACCTAGGGAAGGGAATAGGATCAAATTTTGGACCAATGTATGGGTTGGCCACACTCCTCTCAGGGATCAGTATCCCAATCTCTTCCGTTCTGTTTAGCCTGCAACACTTGCTCATCTGTAGCAGATAACTTTAGTGGTGCTGGATTTTCGAGATCTTGGAGGCCTAACTTCACGAGACCTTTTTTCGAACATGAGCTTGATGAGGTCAATTCTTTGGCTGGCTCCATTCAATATGTGTTCCTCACAAGCTTCTTTGGCTGGCTCCATTCAATCTGTGTTCCTCAGAAGCTCTGGCGATGATAGGATCATTTGGCCCCCCTCTCCCACAGGTTTTTTCTCAGTCTCTTCCTTCCTTCGCGGCCCCCTTCCTCCTCTAACCCCTCTGGCCTAGCCAGCACTCTAGCATCGAGAGCTTGGAACCCCTTCATCCCTCCTAGGATCCAGGTGTTCTGCTGGATTGCACTACATGGGAGAGTATTAACAGCCGACCAACTTCAGAGGAAAGGTGTCGAAACCCCAAACTGATGTGCCTTGTGTATGATGAACGAAGAATCCAACAACCACCTTTTTCTTCAGTACAATAATTCTCGGGCACTTTGGAGTACCATTTTATCCTGGTTTGATTGAACTTGGGTTACACCGAGTTCCATTGCCCACTCATTCTGAGCCTTACCTTACAGCACCATGGCCTAAAGCAGGAAGACTGTTGTGGAAAGCTTCGATTGCTGCCACGGCATGGGTCCCTTGAATTGAAAGAAATCATACAACTTTAGGGGTGAGTGGGCTTCGGTCGAGCAATTGGCTGAGAAAGTGAGGAACCTCGTCGCTGTTTGGGCCACCAACCATGACCTTTTCAAGACCTCTGCCTTCAGTGATTTCCACAGTAACTAGTCGAACTTACTGTGCCTTAACCCCCCTAGAGTCTCAAGGGCCCTCCCTGTGGAGACCTCTGGATAGGGGAGCCCTGAATTTTAATTTCGATGGTTGTTCTTTTGGCAACCCAGGATCCGCAGGCATGAGGGGCTCTTGCGCGATGGAGCAGGATGTATCTTGATGAGCTTCTCTAGTGGCACTAGAGTAGCTGACTCGACTTTTGCCGAGGTCTCCACCCTCTTGGAGGGTCTTCGCAAGTATGACCCTTCCTCAAGTCCCCTTCTCATAGTAGAAGGAGATGCCAAGAAAATCATCAAGCATCTCGCTTAGCCTGGCTGTGGCACCTTGACAACATTTTTGAAGAAATTATGTCCATCACCAGAGATCTTAGAGTCATCTGGCAGCATGTGTTTAGAGAAGCCAATTTTGATGCTGATAAGTTGGCCAAGGAGGGGGCTTCCTGTTAAAAGTTTTTCCCCGCCCCCGCCCCCGCCCAGCCTCTTAATGCGATACTTCATTGTTTTTTTTGTATATCGTTTGGACCCTGTGGGGTTATATTGCGTGACCCTTAGGGGTCTTGTATATTTCCTTATTTATGAAATAAAGTGAACTTTACTAAAAAAATATATAATTAATATTATTTATATCTAATATGATTTTTAGCATTATAAATTACTCTTAATTAATTTTTATAAGAAACTAATTAATTATAATAATTTAAATATCGTTTTTTTAAATTCTCTATATATAACTACTATTGATCACCTACACAGATTCACTACATTTATAATATCAACTAAAAATATCTGAAAATAAGAGAATATTCATTGAATGGATAGTTATATTTTTATTATTGAATGCATATTTGCACTCATATGAATATGATATCTAATTATACTTACAGTTTTGTAGTATTTTTATTATACTCGAATGTTATTCCATTTATTTGTGTAATTAATAAAATATTCAAAATTCCTATTCTATACATAAATTATCATTGTATTTATACATATTTATTTCAAGTCATTTATGTTTTGTTTTTACATGATTTAATTTAGGAAAAAGTTTATACAAGGTTGCAACCTTAAAATGTAGAATTACATCTGCACCTCAAAAATCTATCGAGAAAGGTTGTTTTAATGTTGAAAAACCCTCTAATTGATCATCTAGACAACAAGATGTATGATTGTGAAAAAAAAAAAAAAAAAATTGCGTCACAAAAATAGTGTATCTTGCAATATATTAATCTAGACCGTCCAATTTCAAGATTTTCATATGTTTATAGATCTACTTGATGTTAACTATTTTTGGAGTTTAAAATTTTATAATTAGACGTGAAAATAGATTTTGAGATAATCTTAAAAATTTTTTACACCAAAATTACATGTTAAGATAAATTTGGGATGTGCGCCTAAGGTTGCCACCTTGTAAAAACCACACCCTTTAATTTGTACATATATCTGATTTAACCACACCCTTTAATTTGTACATATATCTGATTTTTATTTTTTATTTTTTTTGAAATGTTCGAATATATTTTCCAATAGAATAGTATATTTCATTAATGATCAATCTTGTTTAGGTGATGTGAGAGAGATGCGTAACCCACACTTTAGAGAGATGGAACCCTGATACATTGATATTTCCTGCAAAGAGGCCTTTGGGTTTTGTTAAAAGTTTATATACTTAAATGTTGTTTTCCCCGCTTTTGGGGTGCTTGATTAAGTTTTGGTAAACTCAGGAAGGTTGATAATGGATTGTCGTTGCCCCTTTTCTATATGATCTGTAATGTCTTGGATTGTGGTTATCCCTTTTCTATATCACTCTATGATCTGTAATGTCTTCCTCACCTATTGTGTTTGTTTTTTTTTTCCCTCATGGGGGTAGGGGTGGCAATGGACCCGGACCTGACCTGGGTCTGGGTCCGAAAATTGGACCCTGCGGGTGAGGTTCGGGTCCAAAATCTTGGACCCAAACACTATTTAGGTCTGGTTGACTTCGGGCCCAACGGGTCCGGGTTTGGCCGGACACAACTCGACCCATTGCCATCTCCACATGGGAGATAGCATCCGGATTTTGGACCTAAATACTATCCGGGTCTGGTTCCAAGTCCCACATTATATTTTCAGGTTGAAGTCCAGGTCCAGTGACTTCAAGCCCAATTGGGTTCGGGTCTGGCCGGATACGACCCAACCCGTTCCAAACTCTACATGGGAGATAGCATTTGAACTGTGTAGTTAAGATTTATTGTCTGTATTTCTGTTGGGATCAGTTGAGATTTCTGTGGAGGCTGCTTGTATTTCTTCCTGATTCAGTAATGCTTCTTGATAGAATCCCATTCTCTGCTGTTATATGGGAGGAATTATTTTACTCTCTCCCTCAAATCTAAATACAATTTCTCTCTGTCTTATACTTCCAATGCTTTTTTTTTTCGCTCTACTAAGGGGTGAGGTTTGTATAACCTTGTACTATTGAAGTAAGGCACACCTCAAAATTATGCCGAAAATGCAGTTTTTTGTGTTGTAATGATATGAAAATCTATTGTTGCCCCCAATGTTTTAAAAAACGGCGAGTCAAACCGGACTCGCCCGGTTCGACTCGAAACACATGTGCATGTGTCGGTTCCAACCAAAAACCGGGAACCGCCCGATTCTAGAGTGGAACCGCCGGTTCCCATCCAATTTAGCCCAGTTCACACACATAACGCATGACACGCATGTGCGAGCGTGCCCCACGCACACTCACACGTGTGTCCAAGCGCACGTGCGAGTATGCCCCACACATACTCACACGTGTGTCCAAGCGCACGTGCGAGCATGCCCCACACACACTCACACGTGTGTCCAAGCGCACGTGCGAGCATGCCCCACACACACTCACACGTGCACACACTCGCACGTGCACATTGCGTGTCCAAGCGCACGTGCGACCGTGCCCCTTCCCCCCCGCACACTCACGCGTGCACACGTGTGTCCAAGCGCACGTGCGATCGTGCCCCCACACACACTCACGCGTGCACACGTATATCCAAACGCACATGTGAAGTTACCCTAATTTTTTTACACACATTTTATAGTTCATATTGCATAGGTATTTATATACCAAAGTTGAATACCCATCTTTCGATGTGGGATAATTCCCAAACATCATTAAATGAAAACGAAATGTAAATATAGTCTATTAATCAGCAATTTATAGTCACATGGAGTTAGATGGCTTTATGGTTATGACTTTGATTTTTTTACTTGAGGTCCTAAGGTCGAATCCCCTTGGGCATGTGTTGCATTTTTGTTGTGTATATAGTGGTTGGTATAAATATAAATATTTTTGTTGTGTATATAGTGGTTGGTATAAATATAAATATTTTTGTAAATAATATAAAAAACATAAACAAATGAAAAATAAAAACATTAATTTTTTATATAACAGTTAATTTTTGTTGTATATAGTGGTATAATTATTTTTGTAAATAATATGAAAGGTATAAAAAAAATAAAAATAAAAAGTTTATTCCATTTGAAATCTCCATCTTTTTACTAACAATCTCTTTTACTAAATATTATAGAAACCTAAAAAAATAAATTTTTGAAAAATTGAAGTGTTATTTCTAAAATTTGTACGCATTTTATTAATTTTTACATTGAAAACCAAATCTTTTATTTTATTTATGAATTTTTACATTATAAATCATGTAATGTACTATTTTTCTTACAGTTGTCAATAATACATTTTAAATTAGATAATATTGTAAAATATTTTTAATTTGTTCTTATTTGTCTAATAAAATAATTATAAAATATAAACTAATAATTATAATTTCAGTATATAATATTATAATTAGTGAGGTTGTAATAATTTTGGATTATAGTTAGTTAGGCTGTAATAGTTTGGGTTTTTTTAGCGGGTTAGGGTTTTTTGTCAAAACGAGATTTTAATGGCCATTATTTCATTGATTTGTCTACTCTTTATAATAGTCCATATATAGTTATATATTTTATCCATGACAATTCTATAATTTTTGTTTTATGTTATGCAAATTTAATAGTTAAAATAAGTTTATACAGGGAAAGAACATCTGAATATTCACAAATTGATAAAAAAAATGAAAGTTATTAATGTAGTACCCTCATTTTTTATTGGATTCCTAAAAACAATATTTATAATGAATTTAATAATTTTTTCGGATTTTTTTGAAGCTTTAATCCGACCGATTCAGCCGATTCCCGATCTGGATCGGTTTTTGAGGTGCCTCACCGATCCGCTTTTTAAACCATTGTTTGCCCCCAATTATGAAATTTAAAGTTTTAAAAAATGATAACGATGAACTATTTTTAGGACTAGAACTCTCCCTTTTTTCATGTCTATGAATCTCGAGGCCAAGATGATCAATTTGAGGGTCTTCAACACAAAAACATCACTTTTTTTAAGGTGTGCTATACTCGTACAATATAAGGTTTGACACCTTATATAAACTTTTTCCTTGTGAAAATGTGGAAGTATAAAACTCAAGTGGGGAAATGCTTACACACATTTTGGCTTTCTTTTGAGTAGTATGCATCGCACCACTGTTTCCTTATTTTTCTCGACACTGTTGTGTTACCACATGGGTCAATGCATGGTTCAAATAACCATTTTTGGGAGGGAAAAATGGTTGGTTGCTACTTGCCAATGGCCCCTAATCGACTAGTCTTGCTGGACCTGTAACAGAGTCAAATGCCATTGCAAAAGGTGGGGCTCTATAAACGGGTCGGTTCAGGTCAGAATTATGCAGGGGTGGCAATGGACCCAACCAGGAGGTTCAAATTTTGGACCCGAGGTCGTGTCTGGGTTCAAAACTTGGACCTGAATGCTATTTGGGTCTGGGTCCGGCAGGAAGCGACCCAAATAATATGGGCATATATGGGTATTTATAAATGTTGCCAATACGTTTGTTTTTTTAGGAATATTCAGTTATTACGTAAAAAGGTAAGAAATGTGGGTATTCATTAATGTTTTGCAATATTGTAAATGTTGTCAATAATATGGGCATATGATGACAATAAAAGGGCACCTCGGGTCTGGGTATGGGTCCAAATTTTGGACTCGAAAGATAGCGTCCAAGCAACCTGGACCTGAATACTATTTTGGGTCTGTGTCCAATCCGACTTCTGCCGATGTTCAAGTGTTTAAATTTTTTAAAAATACAAAAAAATAGAAAATATATGTTTAAACTTTAAAGTAAGATTAAACAACACACATCTAAATGAGGCTTAAAAAGTAGTAAAAAAATTATAGATTTAAAAAATTAATTTGTGACTCAAGGTATTTTTTAAATAATCCAAAAAAAAAAATTGTTTCATGCAGGCTGGACTGCATTTTTACATATGCGGTCCAAAAATTGTAATGCATCCATCTTAAAGATGGATGCAAGTAGGTGTTCCATCTAAAACAATGGAAACGCTTACTAGAATTATTGTTTTTAGTTTTTAAAATTTATTTATTTATTCATATTTATGCTCTCTATGTTAGAGATTACATGTCCTTAAAAATTAAGTCTTAAAATCCATCTCAAAGATAAATTTATTTAGAGGCTCGCATTTTGATATATGTGGACTTGGCTGCATAGAAACTGGATCCATCCAAAAAAGATGGGAAAATGTTAAAATAAATATTTAAGGCCGAAATACTTTTCAATTTTATCAAAATGATAGAACACAAAAAAAACATATTACAAATAGATTTATCATTTTTCTTTTCTTTAATTTCTTTTAAAATTCCCAAGTTGGATACCCAACTGGGGGTACACTGGTGATTCCAAGAGGACTTCCCCGAGTAGTTGAACACCAGCCAAAATAACTTTTCGAGCAATTTTGTTTTTAGATAGAGAGATGAAATACTTATTAATGTAAGTATTTACATTTTCTCTCAAATCAATTTTTTTATCCCAATTTTTACTTCAAAACTAATTTTTATAGCAAAGCTCCCCAAATCATTATCTGAAACCTATACTAAAAATATTAATTTTTTTATCCCAATTTTTACTTCAAAACTAACTTTTATAGCAAATAACTCGAGTAAAAACACTAATAGTTTGAAGGCCTTTCCAAAAATAGTATACCAAGTGTGAGCTGTAGCACCCTTGTGCAAAAAAGTATATACCAAAAGCTGTCGGTCCACTCCAAAAATAGTATACCAAGCATTGTTCGTAAAATTTCCCGATCTAACCGCTAACCTTGGCGGATTCCGGTTTTGAGCGGTTTGAGTGATCAACTGGTATTTAAAAAAAAAAAAAGTATATAAATTCTCAAAAATAAAGAATTTGATTTGCAATGCATTTTTAAATATTGTTTATATTATGGTAAGGATTAAAAATTGTTTTGGTTATTAATACTCAATTTTATATTTTTCCATCTTTTTTTAAAATTTTAAAAATGATTATTGAAAAATATAAAATGGGTTAAAATCCATTTGTTTTTATATATTTTCAAACTTTATTTGAATGTGTTTTGTTTTAATCACTTTTTATATGTTTCTTTATATTTTAGTAAAATATTTTTTGTATTTTTTACTTTTTTAACAGCATAAGACTTATCCAGTTAGAATGGTTGAATCGGTCGGTTTACCAATTAAACCAGTTAAACCTCTTCCAAGCTCATGTCCGATTAAGCGTTCCGAATCGACTTTGGGAACGCTCATAGCAAGCGTCGGACTCGGACCGCGGCACCCTTGCGCACAAAGGAAATCCTCCCAAGCACCATAAGGGAGTAGAAGTAAACTATGCTCCCTCGGGAGCATGGTATATGCACCCGAGCAGAGCAGAGAATATTCAAAGTTCAAGGGTTAATGTAGCCATTGTCACCGAAAAAGGAATATTACATGGTATCCTCCGTTTTATCCCGGAAATTAGTTTTGTTATGTTTTTTGTTCTTTTCTTGTTGCAGGAGAAACCTGCGATTTGTTTTAAGCGGCTGAAGTCCCCTCACTCTCTCTCTACAGTTTCTTTCCAGAACACTCTGCAAAACTCTCATTGTCACTTCATTACCTCGTAAAACCCTAGTTTTTCTTTTTCCATTCTTGAGCTGTTCACACTTAGAAGGCTTATTCTTGTGAAAAGGATAAAAAGCCCCATCAAAATTGGATTTTACAGTAAATTCCAGTGATTTCATGTGAAATTGAACCTTTGGCCCGAGATTCTGGGAATTTTTCTTGAAGAAACAAAAGAAGAGGTAATCCTTTCTATCAAGTCATTTACAGTCATTCATGCTCGGAAATTTACTTGAAAATTGCATATATCTACTTATTTGTTCATTATTTATTTATTTTTTTCCTTTTTTGTAGAAATAGAATGGGCAGTTTAGGTGAACCAGAAATTCAGCCATTTTGATTCATTGTTAGCAATTTTCTATTTACCCGAAAAAAATTGTTAGTAATTTTCTGGGAAGTTATCTCGTTTTCTGAGAAATTTTCAGTCTTTAATGTCGTCTCTTATGGCACTAACTGTTATTCCTCCTAATAGTGATTAAAAGAAAAAACATTTAACAAAGTAAAAAGGCAAAAGTGAGGAGCATGTAATTCAGAAGAGTGATCTATATACATTACAGAATGGCCGACTAGGATTCGTGTAACCAACTCCAAATAGTTGGGAAAAAGCTTTGATGATGATGATCTATTACATCCCTATGAGATATAAATGACGAGAAATAAATTCCAAATTATAAGGTAAAAATAGAACTGTGATTCGAAAGTTATACCTGAAATCGAGCTTCGTGCCCCCAAGGAATGAAAGAGCATATTTAGTGAGGTTCTTTATGGCTAGGTCTCATTGTAGATAGTCCACTTGGACTTGACATGCTGCTGAGCCTGAAACAAACCATGCGGGAACCAGGCGAGTTTGGCATGTTCAGAATAATTGAATATATTTCTTTGTACAGACAACCGACCCGACTTAATTGGGAAAGCGGCTATAATGATGATGGTGATGATGATTTCTTTGTACAGACCCGACTAGGGATCACGACCCTGACGAGTCCCAACTTGAGTCCTTGTCCCCCAACACTGTTGTAGATATTAGTTAAAATGGCAAGGCAGACTAGGATTCAACATAGTCAATCTGGGTCTGGAACCAGGAATCTGAAGGAAAAAAAAAGAAACTTGTAGTCATTGGAGTCTATCCTTTTTCAATAATTTTTTAAGTATCTCTGTTAAAAGCTCCTTGGTCTGGATCAGCCTCAGGTTGAACTAGGTGACTTGGGATTGGGACCCTAGCCTTGCGAGTCCCTGCTTGAGCCTGCCTTTTTTAGTCACTAATAGATATACGCTAAACAAGGATTAGTTCCTTAACTTTTGTAAAATTTTATAAAAATTAATACCCACGGCGAGGTTCCTGCACAGAGCCCTGTTTGTGTAGTGAAAAATATCTGCTGTGATTTCTTAAGAACCTATGGCTATACACAAAGAACTCTAGTAATTTTGCATAATGTTGTCATTGGGAGTATTAGTAAATTACCACCATGATCATGTTCTTTTTGGGGTAGATTCTAAAGATTTGATCTCCTTTTGGATTTCTTGTTCTGAAGTATTATAGGGGTTACATAAATAACTTACAACAGGAAAATCATCCAAATACAATAGAATATTATAAACATTTGGTACATATTGAGTTTTTTTTTTTTTTCAATATGTTAGCTCTATTGATCAAAAGAAATTAAGTACAAAAGATAGGCAAGGAGGGGACTGAAACCCACAGAAGGGTTTCAACCAAAAAAATAGGCTATCCACAGACGGATTACAAAGGCATAGCTGCAAGAAAAAATGCTATACATATCTGATTTGAAAACCCAAAAAAGGCAGGCCCGAAGCTGAGAGGAGGACATCAGGCCTGAAAACCACCTTTAGAGATAGATGCAGCTGCTTTGGCTGGGGCATCAACGTCGCCATTTGCTTCTCTCCAAATATGTCTCCAACGGACAAGAGGGATTCTACTGAGACGGGTAATTTCCTCGAAAATACTGTCGAGTCTCCAAGGCCAGGCAGCAGAGGCTGAGGCCCAGGAAATCACACAGGACGAATCGCCTTCAATGGTAAGAGAGAGGCCCCTCACAGGATTGAAATTTCTGAGTCCTTCCCATAGAGCTGAAGCTTCCCCTACTATAGAATCTCAGATCCCAATTGGGATGGAGAGCGAAAGTAAAAATGTTGTTGTCTTAGAGCGAAAGTAAAAATGTTGTTGTCTTTGTCATGGAACAGTCCACCTATACCAGCTGGACCAGGGTTGCAAAAAGAGCACCCGTCAAAATTTAATTTGATTTGGCCCTTCGGGTGGTCTCCATATTGAGTTTTCGAAAGTGCATGGATCTTATGTAAAATGCATTATTATTGCAGGTTCCATAATAGGCATGAGTCCCATAATAGTGCGTTACACGTGAGAAAATCATCATCAAACGGAGTAAGCTGCTGGGAGTGCTGCTTACCACACATAGGTTTCCATAATGTGCATGAGGCTCATATTAGTGCATTGCGGGTTTTATAAATAGCCGTGGGCCCCCATAAGAGTCACTACACCTCCTTTTCTTGCTAATTTTTTTGGGGGATCATCTGAGGCACCTTTATGTTATTTTGAAGGGGAAACCTGGAATACTAGCCAAAAGAGAAGGTAAAATTCAAAATAAGGTAGAGTTTTAAACCGATGCTAACATCGGTTAGAATCGAAATTTTTTGATGTTTGTAGGTGCAATCTGCACTGTCCAACTAAATCCAACAGTGCAAGATGCAGGCATGCCTGCAGGCCCACCTGCATAAAAATTGGGTCTATTTGTGATTCCCCCAAACATTTGTGGACTTATGGGGTCTTATAATACAGTGTAGAAAGCAAAATATGAACACAAATAATCAATTTTTCAGCGGGTCAATCATTTGCTTCATTGGTTCCAATAGTGGTAGCTGTGGAATCTGCTATAGGGTCAGCCATTCTTGTTATTTCTTTCCGAATCCGAGGGACTATTGTAGTAGAATCTATTAATTGCATGAAGGGTCAAACAAAACATTAAAAAGCACAAGTAATGAATTTTATGCTGAAAATGTTACAACACTTTGGCTAGTTAGCTGACTTATGGATCTGGCTTTCATATTCATTTTGTTTTATGTTATATTGTCCTTGCAGTCTTCATATTTGGCTCAGGTCAGAAAAACCCTTTTGCCCTTCAAAAAAAATATTGAAAAGTGAACCATGTATATGTTTTATGTATGTGAATACTGATTTGTACGTTGTAATTTTTACCCATTGCTCTGTTTTACTTTCAAATATGCATAATTGAAGGGGGACTTAATGTCTTAGGATGTTGTTATTAGATATTCTTCCCTTAACGATCCTTCAAACAGTTTCAAAATTTTCATTGTGTTCAGGTTCTTATCATTGTTAGCTAAGCATCTCAACAAAGACGAAAAACCAAGTATCCAATGGCGCTGTTACTCCCAGCTTCTTTCACCATTAGTCCCTTAATAAACCACATCGAACCCATCCAACCCTTAACTCAATGTGCCTTTCTTTCCTCTCTCCAAACCTCTAGTTCCTCTTTTAAACATCTAAACGCACAAAGAAGAAGAAAGAGCCTCACACTTAAAGCCTCGGCTGCAACCACAACCCCAACAAAGAAGCCAGAAACCACCCATCTTTCTTCCTCTTCTGAAACCTTCAAGCCCAAGCGTGTAATGGTCATTGGTGGCGATGGCTATTGTGGGTGGGCCACTGCCCTCCATCTCTCTAACAAAGGTTATGAGGTAGCCATATTAGACAACTTAGTTCGGCGACACATAGATGAACAGCTTGGTATCCATTCTCTCACCCCAATCTCATCTATCCATGTAAGGGCCAAGAGGTGGGCTCAACTCACCAATAAACATATCCCTCTCTTTATAGGCGATATATGTGACTTTGAGTTTCTATCTGAAGCTTTCAAGGCCTTCGAGCCAGAGGCTGTGGTCCACTTTGGGGAGCAGCGATCAGCTCCATACTCGATGATCGATCGAGGGAGGGCGGTGTATACCCAACACAATAATGTGATAGGGACTCTCAATGCTCTCTTTGCAATTAAGGAATTCTCAGAAGGGCAGTGTCATTTGGTGAAGTTGGGCACGATGGGGGAGTATGGAACCCCAAATATCGACATAGAAGAAGGGTATATTACAATTACACATAATGGGAGGACCGATACTTTGCCCTATCCGAAGCAAGCGAGCTCATTTTATCACTTGAGCAAGGTGCATGATTCCCATAATATTGCATTTGCTTGCAAGGCTTGGGGTTTGAGGGCCACAGATTTGAATCAGGGGGTGGTGTACGGAGTGAGGACTGAGGAGACTGCAATGCATGAGGAGCTATGCAATAGGTTGGATTATGATGGGGTTTTTGGGACTGCTTTGAACAGGTTTTGTGTGCAAGCTGCTGTGGGTCACCCACTCACTGTCTATGGAAAAGGTGGCCAGGTATATGAGACTTAATGGTTTTTTTAATTTTGTTTTTGGGAATGTATACTACGATCCAGTTGATTATTGGGAAGCCATGATAGCTAGTGTTATCACCATCCAAACAGTTGGTGGACTGTGGGAGCATACCACCTGGATCATGTCATGTTCTTCTGGCCTCAACTCTTCTCCATCGGGGTACCACAATTGATTGGATGGTGATAATGCTCAAGAGCCAGAGCTTTTCTATAATCATATGCATTATATTATATTATTTCTTTCCTTTGGTTTTCTTGATGAATGTAGAGTGCCTATGGATCTGTTTTGCAGAGTATTCATATGCCAAGCTCCTGATTTTTGCATCAAGAATTGACCAGAATCTCTCCCAAAAATGCTTCTCTGATTATTATAGTACATTCTCAATTGTTCTAAATGTGAATGAGAACATTTAAACATCTAATTGGTAGATTATAACTGACTTGTGGAACAAATAGCAAAATATAATCTGCTCTGGGTTGTAAAATACTAGACGCTTGTGACCCTGCAAGTTTCAGTAACTAAGGAAAACGTTTGAAACAGTTAACTGAATTCCGAAATGCCCCAGGAGAAAAGAGTTGAGGATAATTATATTTTACTTACTGATCATAAAATCGAAAAGAGTTTATGAGAATTTTCTTTTTTTTTTCTATGACAGCACCTAATGCAATTCCCGTAACCTAATGGAAACAGTTGCAAGGAGAATTCTCTTGTTCTTTATAATTAGCGGTGTTGCTGGTTTCTTCGTGTTTAGTAGTTTTTAGGTTTTTCGAACTTAATCACGAGGTATAGACCTTCCTGCTTATATGTTCTCCCACTTGAGTGCGACATTTGAGCCATTTGATAACTGTAGAACTTATTTTCTCAGATATACAGCATAACTGTAACCAGGTCTTCTTTTTACTTAATAACCAAAAGGAAAATTGATTTTATAGTCAGTTTTATTTTATTTTGATAACTATTTTTTTTTTCCTAGTTTGATACTTAATACTTGAATTGACCTGCAGTAATGTGTCTTCAAGGGAAGTTTCTCATATCAAGCTGTAATTCTACAACCCAAAAAAAAAAAAAGCTCGTGTTTTTCTTGCTAATAAACAAAAACCCTTATTATTTCTTTATAGAAGGCATCCAGAATATCTTAACTTCTCCTTTTTTGAACCCGCAGACCAGAGGTTACCTAGACATCAGGGATACAGTCCAATGTGTTGAGCTCGCCATTGCCAATCCAGCAAAGTCAAGTGAATTCCGAGTCTTTAATCAATTCACCGAGCAATTCTCAGTAAACGATCTCGCGCGATTAGTCACAATTGCAGGGAAGAAAGCAGGGCTTGAAGTCCAAACAACCTCAGTACCTAACCCAAGAGTAGAAGCTGAGGAGCACTATTACAATGCTAAGCACACCAAGCTCATGGAGCTAGGGCTTGAACCCCACCTCCTTTCTGATTCACTATTGGACTCGCTCCTCAATTTCGCAATGCAATACAAAGACCGAGTTGACATGTCTCAAATCATGCCTGCCGTTTCATGGAAAGCTATTAGTGCGAAGCCAAAAGCTGCACCTACCACCATAGTGTAAGTCTATATCCACTACCGTGTTATGAAATATGGCTTTGGACGGATTGTGAGGCTTTCAGATTTTATAAAGACCAAGACGATGTGTTTGGTTTTAGAGTGGGGTCTAGGGTTTTGGGGTTAGAACACTAATTTCATCAAATATGCCTTGTGTAGATCACGATTGTGGTGAGAAATGTCAATGTCTGAAATTTGAGAAGAGCTGATGTTTACGTCAAGCTGTGGAATATGGATCGAAGATCTGCCTATGTATATTTACAGAGGTCAATAGTGTAGGTTGACTGATCTGTAAGATGTACTAAACTACTAGTAAATTTCCCCTTGTTAATGACTCTCGAGGGCAGGAAAATAATATGTTTCTTCTTTGGCATTCTTGTGTACTTTGAGACTCACTGGTCTCTCTCTTTCTGGTTGTGCTTGATAAATGTTGCTCTCTCTTTCCATCTCTCTCTCTCTGGTTAACTTCACATACAGGAGCCCTTAAATTCGCTATCCCAAATCCAAACAACATTACAAGGCCAATGAAAATAGTCGGTGTATCCAAACAAATAAATACATTCCCATGCGAGGGCATACAATTTGTAGAGCGAGAGAGAGAGAACATAGGTTACAACAATTCCTGGATATAGAGCACCTGTTACTACTACTACTTCGAACTCATGTACAACTTCCTCCCTCTTAGGACCTCATCTGTTTTCTACTTTGAGAGAGAGAGAGAGATTGGGTTGCATCAGAAGGGACGGAGGGAGGAGATGACGATGTCATGGAGGGAGGTGTCGCGCTGCATGGCAGCCTTGAACTCCTCAAAGCTTATCTTCCCATCACTATTTGAATCCATGCGCTCAAATATCTCGTCTAGCTTCCCTGGCTCTGTTACATCCCGGGGCAGGCATTCTTCCGGCAAAACCTGCACGTCATGAATCGCAAGTTAAGAAATTCTCCATATAGAAAAACTCTCTACCCCCCTCTCCCTCCCTCTCTCCCTCACACACACACGTCATGGATGTATGCGAATGTGTAGGTGAGATTATAAAATGTTACACTTATATCCGGTCTTTTAAAGAGCATTGTTCTCAGACACCCAAGTCATTCAGACTCGAGTACTAAAACTAAAATCGGGCAAGTCCTCGGTTTTTATGCATTTCTCTTTTCTCTTCTTTCATAACTTTTATCACTCAACAATATTGATCCCTACTTTGCATGTTAAGGAAAACTGATTCAGGTGCATCCACTTGCTTGAATTTCTTCACCCAAAACAATTGAGAGAGATGCAAACGTGGATGCTGAGCAAGTAAAATATACAGTGCAGATTAAGAAGATGAAATATACTCTGAGCATTGAGGCCAACTCATCCTTGGATATGGATCCGGATCCATCCGTATCATATATCTGAGAACCAAATGATATTGGAAAGTTAGAAGTATGAATATATACTTCCCAAATTATATGAAAGATGGAAACTTCCATTTATTTTCTCAGTTTTGAAAATCCTTCCATATTTTCATGATATCAAGAAATTCACAATCTTGGTCGGGAGCAAAGAAAGCAAGTCATATACCTGAAAGCAGAGCTGAAGAGCATCATCGCCACGAGAATTCCTGAGGCTGGAGAAGCCGCATAGAATCTCTCGCATATCGACAGTTCCATCCCTGTTGTTGTCAAACAGGTCAAAGATGCGAGGAGCAAATGGAAGTAACGAACGCATATTCATAGCTTTTAGCACTCCCTCAAATTCTGACAGTGTTGCGCTGTCTCTGTTCGCGCATCTGCATCCAATAAAAAATTGTTCAGAGAGAGGGAGAGAGGTCACCTAAAAGTTATGTGATAAACAGAAAAACTAATTGAGATGTGGCCATAATTCAATAGAAAAAAAGACGGTAGGGAAATTTCCACATTATTTTGAAGGGAAATTAGGGAGACTGCGTTCTTCCAATCCTCTCTCCCACCGGGCTCTGCCCAAAAACAATTTATCATTCTCATAGAGGAAAGAGAATGGGAATTTTCAATTATTTTTGGGGGGAAATTAGGGAGACTTGATTCTCCCAAATCTTCTATCCCTTTCTCCAAGCCTTGCGCCAAAAATTCAAGTTCAATACTGTTTTCCTTCTCAGTATCAAAATACATAAAGACGAGCAAATTTTCAATAGAGGGCTAGCTTACATTTCTTTAATGTGACCCCGCAATTTCTCAAGTTCCTCAGGAGTAAGATCATGGGAGCCCAACATAGACTTCAGTTTCTTTGTTTTAAGGAACATGGCACTGCTCCAAACACTCGCTATTGCTGCTGCTCGAAACTTACGGCGAGCATTGAAACTTTGCAATCGAGAAACCACCTCGGCATCCATGAGCTCCTGCTTTGCAGAATCCCCTATTACCCAGGGATGTAGAAGAAGCTGTTTCAAGATCAATTTAATAAAATTTATTCAATACAAATTCACATACAGAAAGAGAGAGAGAGAGAGGTTGGTACACACACCATTGTTTTGCATACTGAAAAATATCACGAAAGCAGAGACACCCTCGTGTCTCTGGTCCATATGGAGAAAATGATGAAATAACCTCTCATTTCTTTTAACATAATGATGAAATAACCTTTTCTTATCAAATGGATGAACCGAGCTCTTCTTTTTATCATACTGATGAAAGAACCTCTTTCTAATAGCTTTTACCAATCCGACAAAATTTCGTGATAGCTTTTAAATTTACATTTTTTACATAGATATACTCAATTTCAAGTTTCAACTAATCCCATTTACTCTTAAGAGGAAACTCATCTAAATCGGAAATTGTGAGCTGAAAGTCTGTCTCTCTACAAATAGGAGATCCAATTATCCAACAACACTCACGTAAAAGCTCCCTCTCTACCCTCAATTACCTAAAATGCACTTTTTCCTGAGGTTCATTTTCAATTCCCTAAAATGACTTTCAAAAGGAAAAATCACATCAAACCCCCCATCCCCCAGGGGGACTGCCTGTGTGTGTGTGTGCACATGCACGTGCAATGCACTAGTTGCGATGGACTTCTGCCATTGGCAATAGTATCTTGCCAATGGACACTGTAATTCAGAAAAGGGAAAGTACACTCTAATTCAATGCACATTGAACCCATCAAAAAAGAACTCAATGGAAAACGATAACCAGCTGAGGTTGGCCCCAATGACATGGATGGCAAGGTTTTATATGATGTGATTTTCATAGTTATGACAGTCACTACAGTTGCAACAGCCATTACAGCAAACATCACCGAAGAATAAGCATTACACCTATTATAACGGCATTATATAAAACTATCGTTCGCCATTATAACACACTGAAATGTTTACCACCCCCCCCACAACTTTGAAGAATGTAGATTGGAAAAAGTGGGACCAACCAATGAGATGATGTCCCATTCTGATGGGTCCCACTAGCTCACCATCACCATTTATCACTTCATTATATGGTCATGACCCGAATGAATAATGGTTTTCCATGGTCCATTGATTTATTATGTTCTTTCCTTTCCCCAGTTTAAAACCCATGAAGGCTTTGAAGAATGCAAGATGAAACAAATTAGTATAGAATGGAATACGACAGGATGCACAAAAGGCCTCTCAAGTGCCAAAGAAATCAGGGTCACACCTCTTTGGCAGTAGGTCTCCTGTGAGGATCAACTGCCAGGAGATCGGATATCAATTGCTTTGCTGATGGTGAGATGGTTTTCCAAGTATGCTCGTCAAAGCTGAAATCTCCCTGGATTGCACAAAATAATTTGTTAAAGTAAATAGAAAACAGATCTTCAAAATTGCATTGGATTTTGGATATGAAACTTGAACGAAAGCAAGAAAGATCGTATAATCATGGAAACTATTCTAATCCTCTGCCAGCGCAGGACAAGAATTATCATAAGGAAAACAAGTTCACGCATAAGTTTCCTCGTTCCATGTATACTGAGAATGACGAACTCTATGATCCAAACAATAACTACCATCTTCTACACAATTAGATAAATTAAAATTACTCTAAAGCACATTATTCGGTGTGACATGCACAAATTTGCGACTTCAATGAATCTTCTTACCGCTAATATAAGGCGTAGTTTTTCCTTGTTGGATGTTACATGGAAAGGTGGGTACCTGAGGCATCAAACAGATACAAAGAATTAAATAATAAGTGTACCTTCCTGAAATTAATTAAATTGAGATAAATCTTAAATACCATGTCAAAGAAAAATAGTGTTCTTTGTCAACTGCCCAAAGAAGCATTTGATTACAACAGGAAATGGAACCACGTAGTTAACTAGGCAAAATAGATTATTGCGGGTTTCTGGTTGAACTAATGGACTTCAGGAAGATCTCACTGAGAAGAAGGATAATTGGAAACCTTTGCAACAAAAAAACACCTAACTACAAATAAACTAAGAAAACTAGGATATCCTACTCCATAAGATGCTGGTGTGCCATAACCATACAGATGTTCCATGAGAATACTACTGTACCCTTATATCTATCAGATATATACATGCAATTCTCACTTACCCAGAAAGAAGGATATATAGGATCACCCCCAAAGACCACATATCGCTCGCAGCCGAAACCCTACGCTGTGATAATGCCTCAGGAGAGACATAATCAATTGACCCAAACAAACCCACAATTGGGTCAGTGAAATCCTCCACTGAACTAAGCCCAAAGTCCATAATCTTCAATGGAGAATCCTCACTCTTGTTCAAGAAAAGGCAATTCTCGGGTTTCAAGTCCCGATGGACTATATTTGCTTGGTGAAGACCCCCCAGCCCACTCGCGATTTGCCTGACCACAGCTGCTGCTCCTGCCTCTGTGTATCTCGCTTGAGCAACTATCCGATCAAATAGCTCACCCCCTGAACAAAGCTCCAAAATCAAATGAACCCCACCTTGATCCTCATAAACATCATATAAGTGGATCACATTGGGGTGAGGAGAAACATCTTCAACAATCTTTCTCATGACCAAGATCTCATTTGTGAGCAAAGCGTCTGAGATCGCAACCTGTTTCCATGTGGGTAATCCAGAGGCTGCTTTGCCAAATCGCGTAGACTGGTTTCTCGAATTTCCCAGCGGTAAGGAGCCTACTCTTTTGAGGGTTTTAATAGCCACCTCAGTTTTGCTCCCATTGTCCTTGCTGACTCCTTTTCTTACAACTGAGAATCCCCCTCTTCCCAACACCTCATCAACTTCATAATCATCTATCAATCTTCTCCTTTCTTGCTTGAACATTTGTTAGATGAAGAGAATCAAAGGATTCTCTTGCAGAACTGTGACCGAATTGTTCAATAAATGGAGAGGCTCTTTCCTTTTCTCGGGGGTTGTATACAACCAAGACTTGACTCTGTAATTTAAAGAAATTCAAGTAAAATCCTAAGCCGAAGTCAAATGAAAGAACTAGATGGAGTAACTTCTTAATCCAAAAGGATTTCTTTTTTTGACAGAACTGACATAGTCAAATTCTTTAGAACCCAATAGCTGGTTTCAGGACAAATGAAGGTTTAAACCAATAGAACTAGAAACAAGAATGTCAAACTTATAAAGAAAGAGCATAAACCAAATGGGGAACATATAGAGAGAAAAAGAGAATAAATTTGAAGTTTTGAACTAATTTCACTGGAGCATAAATAATAAAATTGAGTTGAAGATAGTTTGAAAATACAAAGACAATCATATAATCATTCGAGAAAATGTTTGAAGTGATTAATTTGCTATCTGGGTTCAAAGAGCAAAATTCAGTGATCTCAGAGGGAATTTCAACACAAACCAGATCATAGAGAAAGCATTAGAACCCAACAGTAGGTAAAGCCTGATATTCCAGTGCACTGGATGCAAATAAAGAATCGCAGAAACATAGAAACCCTCATAAACCCTAAATTCTCAACAAATTTCGAATTCTTTGAAGAAAGACAAATAGCCAACCTTCAGAGGCCCTAAAAATCTCAGTCCAAACCTTTTCTTGTAAATCTCAAAAACTCAAATAGCATGGTTCCTCAATCTCACCTTTTTCTTAAATTTAAACCTTAGCAAAATAGCAGGCAGAAAAAATGAATTCCACAGAGCAAGACACCAATAAAAAACCAATATATCAACTTAACCAAGCAATCCATGAGACCCCAATACAACAGAAAATCCAACATATTCAAATCAAACATAAACAAAACACCAAAAGGAAACAAACAACGGTTAATTCAGAGCTTTGATCTTAATTCCTTGACGGTGTCCAAATGTGAGAGAGGAAAAGGCCAAGAAAACCCTAATCCCAGGAAACAGTCAATCCATTAATCAAATTTTGTTCCTTATAATAATAAACCATTGATTAATTAAACAAAAGCAATTTGCCAAAAGAGGAATAAAAGACTAAGAAATTCAAGGTGGATACTTACAAAGAACCAGAGAAAACCAGTGAATCAGAAAGAATAAACCTTGATTCTCATATGATGGTACTGAAATTTGAAACACTAGTTTTAGTCCTCGAAACCCATGAAGACAAGAGACAAACCAGTTAAATTTACGTATAAACCAGAGCAAGTAGCAGTAAAAAAAACCCTAGAAATAATTGGACAGAGGTAGGGATTGACCTAGAGATGGTTGCCATTAAAATAGGGATTAAAATATGGAATTAGCAGAGAAGTAGAAATGGAAAATGCAGAAGAATTAATGGGCATAAAATGTTAAAAAAATCAATAAATAAATATTTTCAGGAAATTTTAAACAAAAATGACAAATTAAATGAATTATTTTCAATGAAAGTGAGAAGAACGGAGAGAAGAGAAGAACAAAGAGTTGAGAGGATGCAGACACAGAGAATGTCAAACTCTCTGATTTTCAAAACAAAATAGCGCCAATAAAATAATCCCGTGGGTACACGTTAACACCAGCTCAACTTGTCGTTATTATTGATGCCAACACTGTTTCAAAAACCCGATTAGTGGGGTACACTAAAACGATGATTCTCTAAAAACAGCGATCCCGACTGCCGATACACCAATTTGGATCAGATTTTTATGAGAGAATTGTTTTTTCGCTTGGTTTTTTGCCAGCCGATTCACCAATCTGGATCAGGTTTTTACCAATTTACTATTTTTTCACTATTTTTGGGTTTTTTTCACATTAAAACACTGAGCTAGACCGCCGATTTAATGTTCGATACCGATTTTTGGGTGCCTGATCCGGGTCATTCATCCATTTTTTTTAAAATCATAAGTCCTGACTTATTCTTATCCAGATTGACAGTCCAGATCATTAACTTTTAAAACAATGATACCAATCTGGATCAGGTTTTTATTAGTTCACTGATTTTTCACTTGTTTTTTCGTCGGCTCATTGTTTTTCTTCAAATTAAAACAACAATATGGACCTCCGATTAACCAATCTAGACTTTTTGAGTGCCCGATCCAAGTCACTAATCCATTTTTTAAATCATAAATCCCAACTGATTTTCATCCAAATTGGCAGTCTGGTACCAATGATGTCCTCTTCGTTGGTGGAAATTATTTTTTATGTTATTTAAAATAGGGAAAATAATCAAAAGCCACCTAACTTATTGTTGGGTTTATGTGGCCTTTAAAGACCTTATGAGTGTGTAATGTAAAACACATATTATAGTGGAACATAAATTCAATAGGAGTGTGGTCCTTCGAAGACTATACTAAGCAAATGATATTTGTGGATACCAGACTGTGCATGACGATCTAAGCTAGTCGGTTGGAAAACCCAAGGTACCTGGGCATAAAAAATAAACCGAGAAGGGTTTTTGGGTTAGCCTTTGATGAGGTCGGAGCTTATGCCTAAATGAGTGAGCCGAGGGACTGTATAACCCTTGTGTATGATGATAGGCCTACAGAGACGGGGGCCAAAACCTCATTCATGTTCTATTACACGACATGCATATAGATAGATCGTTCAGGAAAGCTAGATATCCACCTTTGGGTAAAGCATATGCATGTGCGAGAGATACTCATACGCGCTATAGAGCTGTGGTCGCATCAGATCGTGGAGACCTTGACTTGTCTCTAGGGGAGGACCTGTAATCCACAGACTGGGATTGTGACTCTTTGGCTCATCGACCAGACTTTGGTGACCCGCTAATGAGCCCCTGCTTGGACTGTGGGTCAAGGGAAACACTGGGTCGGTTCGATAAAGCAAGTATGGTCTGTAGTTAAAGATGGAGTACCTAGTGATCGTTGATTAAATTCCTGAACCATATGGATTCATTTCCCATCATATTAATTTAATTGTGTTCTTTTTATTATTAAATTATTTTAAATTTATTATTTGAATTTTTATAAGTCATTTGATATTTTATTTCTTATTTTTGGACTTATAAAAATGAAGTTATTAATTTACAAAGTTATAATGTTTTAAAATTCATTTTGTTTAATTTTAAAATATTTATTAAAAAAAATACATGGGGGCCCATAGTGCACATGGGCCCACCATGTGGGTATTAGGTGGGGCCCCACATACCATACATGGGCGGCACGCCCCACCCTTGGATACTATATCTTGTCTTCAAGTTATTAAATATAGTAACTATATCTTGTAGCATATGGTCAAATATTGATTAGGAAATATTGACCATCGCTTATCTTGAAGGAATATCTTGACTTATATTATTGAAATATTCTTATGGAAAATATGAAATGGAATATACAATTTATGGTATGCACTATATCTTTAATAGATTAATTTATTTAAATATATTGATGGGACAATGGTTTAAGGAAAGGGGGATAATAGTTCATGCACCTTCCATAATGTTGATGGCTTATCTATAGAATGAATGACTCAAATCTCTCACCCCACAAGTCATCTTGATCAACGGTTCATATTTAATATCAAGAAATAGGCAAATTATGGGAAACCTTAAAAAAACCCTAAACCAAAATTTCATTATAAATAGGGGTGCTCTCCCATCCATCTCTACACATCTCTCTCCCATAAACTCTCTCTCTCTCTCTTCCCTAGGGACCACCCCCCTCTCTCTTTACTCTCTTTACTCTCTCTCTCCTAAAAAGACCCTAGGGAGCACGCCCCAACATAGACTAACATAGAGATTCTTTCTCTCTCATAATCTAATCTAAGGGTTGGGAAAATTAGAATTTGAGCTTAATTATTTTGGAGTTAGGGTTTTGTAGAGATTTAAATGTGGTTATCTAGTTTGGCCGAAAGTAGCTTTCCCGATTCGAGATTGAAGCTAGACCGTTGATCCCGCGCCATTGGATATGGTGACTCGGTATGGGGTGTAAAAAACCCGGTTGAAGTAATCTCTGGTATCTTTTCTTTTAATTGTTTGTTTTTTTATAAGTACTTTCTAAACAAGGATTTGAGGTGAGGCTTTACTGTGTCTTTTGTAAAGCCTAGGCCTAATAGAAACATCATCCCTTGAATTATCTCTTTTTTGTTTTTTTTAAATTTTTTTGGCCCCACTTCAAGATTACATTTTTTTTTTTTTAAGTTTTTTTTTTTTGTTGGCCCTCTTCAAAAAGTTCACTTTACAAGTGATTTGAAATCTCTTAGATACCATCTCGTCACTTTGCAATTGATTTGAAATCCCTTAGATACCATCTCTAAATTCATAGAAGGATTTGAAATCCCTTAAATACCATCTCCAAACTCATAGAAGGAATAGGATTTTGGATCAAAATATTCCCCAAATTACTTGTATTTTTTGGGATCCTTATCACTAGCGTACAAAATTTTTGGAAGCTATGGTGATGACATACATGGTTGGTTCTTCAGTCATCTATTTAAAAATACGAGGGAGAGTAAACTATAATTTATATTACCATTTAAATCTATGGTCATGAGTGTCATCACTATTTGATCAAGTGATCAATGGTCGTTGAGAGTAGTGGGACCCATTGGAAGATGAAATAAGTGGTGGCTCCCATTGTTTCTCCATCACCATCTATACATCGATTCAAAGGGGAGAGACGCTTGTGACCATGGATTTTCCATTGTCATGCAGATCACAGTACACTTTCACATCATATAATTAAGTAAAATTACTAATTTTAATTTATATATGAAAATATTGAGATTAACCCACTAGCTCATATGAACATATGATTCCAATGTTCCAAATTGAATCTGTGATCAATCTGACGGTTTTGTAATTATTACGTATTTTAATTACGTATTTTAATTGTAATTATTTTTTTTTACAAATGCAAATAACCTGAAATTTTAGACGTCCATTCTTCTCATCAAAGATCACTTAATAAAATTATTTAAAAAATAATTTCCAAAAAATAAATTGATCAAAATGCCTCCGAAACATTTCAAAGGTATTTGGGTTAATTTATGTCTTGCAAATTATTTTTTTGATATAACAAGGTGAGGAATTAGATTTTTCGCCAGCACAATATGAAAACCAAAGACATTTAGTAAAGAAAATTACAATATCCCCATAAGAGACCACCGCTCCATAAAACATGTCAACACAATTCAAACAAGACTTTTTGCATAGATATAAAATTTACTTCGGAGGAGATGGGGCGCTAGCATTTTATGAAGGCGGGCAATTTGTTCCTCCTGGTTAATATCCTTGAACTCCTCTTGGAATTCCTCCAAACTTGCAAACTACAAGCATTTCAACCATGAATAAAAAGATTTGTACTAAAAATTCTAAACAGATATGCATTTTCACTTTTACAAAGAATAGTCATACAGTGTAAATATAGAGCACCGAGACTAACCTTTCCAGCATCAAGAAAGTGCATCAGCATGAAGAGCTCATCCAAGTTATTCTGGAAAGAAATATATAAATAGCTATAAGTACAATATAAGTGAAACTACCAAGCAACAAGTTATAAATATACACATCAGAAAATAAAATCAACATAAAATCACCACAAAAATTGCATCAAAATGATTATATGACCAGCCGACAAAAGTAGACTAATTGAACACCTGGCAGGGTGAGAGTTAAAATGATGTTTAGCATAGCAACCAGATGGATTACATTTTTATTTCTTATAATGGGAACCAGATTGACAAGAATCCAGCAACTCATCCATATAGATATCAGATTCAATTTGATTGTCTATAGCCAGCACTTTGGGTTTTGTTAGTGGCAAAAAGAAGAAGCACAGCATTGTAAAATCTAGGGCATAAACAAACGTGATGCTTGTGACCATTCATAGCATAAACAACCTTCAGAAAAGACACATACAGGTAGAACCATTTTGTACACCAATTGACGTAAAACCAATTTAAATGGTACTGATAGAACAATGGGTCAGCACATGCCCTCAAAAAACTGAGGCCGCAGCATGTCCAGGCAACTTGCATACGTAAAACCAATTTGTGCAGTCTCAGTGATCATTACGTATTTTAATTGTAATTATTTTTTTTTACAAATCCAAATAACCTGAAATTTTAGGCGTCCATTCTTCTCATCAAAGATCACTTAATAAAATTATTTAAAAAATAATTTCCAAAAAATAAATTGATCAAAATGCCTCCGAAACATTTCAAAGGTATTTGGGTTAATTTATGTCTTGCAAATTATTTTTTTGATATTTTTATTAGATTCTTCTATTTTTAAAGAATGCACACCTAAAATTTCAATTTATTTAAATTTGTAAAAAAAAAATTAAAATTTAAATATGAAATGAGGTCGTGACCGACAGATCTGCCCAGATTCAATCTGGACTGTTGGGCTCATATCAACATATATGTTCATATGAGTTAGTGGGTTAATCCTAGCATTTTCCTATATATATATATATATATATATATATATATATATATGGGTAATGATTTCATGCAACTGTGGTATAGTAATATGATGCATCAACCTTAAAAAACCATCTTATGGCCATTTGTTTGATCCAAATTTTGAAATATACACTATTTTCATTATAATGAACAATCACAAAAAAAAAAAAAAATGAAAATGAAAACACAACCTAGAAAGTAGTTTTTTAGCCCAATTAACATAGGCTGTTCATTTTCGTGAGATGCTTAGATTTAGGGGTTAGAAGGATTTTTTCATTCCCAATTTTTTTGGATAGCTTTAGTATCATTAGATGAACAATGTTAAAAAAAAAAAAAATGTTCTTGAGTTTATAAAGGTTAAGATCTTGAAATTCACAAAATAAATGGTGTAGATTCATTTTTTGGAAGGGACTCATTTGACCATATCTAGAGTTCAAATTGAACTCTTTTTTTTTTGGGATTGATTATTGAGATGAAGAAAGTGTGTGTGCAAAATTTGAGGTCATACAAATACCACAAACATGGTTTTCTAGAAGTATCGTTGCATTATACTATGATACAACAGTTGCATTGGATCATTGCCTTATATATAGATAGGAAGATGCTAGGGTGAGCCCACTAGCTCACAGAATAGTATAAGCCCAATGGCTAAGATTGAATCTGGTCCGATCTGCCGGTTGAGAGTATATGAATTTGAATTTTTTTTTTTACAATTCCAAAATCACTTGAAATTTTAGGTGAATATTCTTCTCATCAAGCCGCACTTAATAAAAATATAAAAACAATAATCTGCAAAGTAAAAAATGACCAAAATACCCTAAAAAATGTATAGGGGTATTTTGGTCATTATTTCATGTAAATTTTTTTTAATATTATTAAAATATTCACTTATTTTTTATTATCACACATTTAAAATTTCAAGTGGTTTGGATATATAGAAAAAAAAATTAAATTTAAACACTATCAGATATCTGTGATCGTTAGATCGACCCAGATTCAATCTGGGCCATTACGCTCATTTTTTCTTGTGACCATTGGCTAACATAAGCATTCTCCATATATATATGGAAAATGATAGTGTACCCAGGCTCGCGTATTTAACTGCAATACACCAACGGTGATTAAGAGATGGTCATGGAATGAACGACAGGGAATATGTTGAAATACACCAACGGTGATTAAGAGATGGTCATGGAATGAACGGCAGGGAATATGTTGAAATACGCCAACGGTGATTAATAGATGGTCATGGAATGAACGGCGGGGAATATGGTTACAAAATTCAAACCGTAATGTCTTCTCTCTCCTTACAGCTGACATAGGATAGCTGTTTGTCACCTAAAAACTCTCTCTCTCATCAAAATACCTGAAATACCATGCTTTTCCTCCTCTTTCTATCCCCTGTGCCTCTTCCTCTCTCTCTCTCCCCTGCGCATGCAGCACTACCATCGCCCAGCCCTGCCTCCTCCATTATTGCAAAATCCTCGTCCTGCCTCTTTTTCTCTCTCTCTCCTCTGTGCTTGCGGCACAACCATCGCCCAGGCTGCTACAACCTCCAACCTTTGCAATACCCTCGCCCTGCGCACAATACCGCTGAACCAAATATGCTCCTCTTCTTTCTCTCTCTCAAAATAGAGAACGCAGGCCCCACTTATTTGGAATATAGGCATGGGATCCATAGCTGTACTTTCCTGCACTGTCTCTCTCTCTCTCTCTCTCTCAAGATTTTTTTGGGTATATTTGAGGTATAGGCATTGGTCAGCACTTTGTTGCACTTTCCCTGTCTCTTTCTCATGATTTTTTTGGGTATATTTGTGGTATAAGCGTTGGAGTCATAGCTGCACTTTTCTGCACTTTCTCTCTCAATATTTTAACCTTTTCTATGGCCGGAACAAAGGGGGATACACGTTACACCATGATTTTGAATCAGAAGAGAGATTTCAAGAAAGGGTAGGAAAAAACGAAATCTTTGTCTAAATAAATACGTTGAGAAACGGTAGATGTATAGAACCTTTCAACGAGATAGTTCTTTTTCAAATATCTCAAAATGGAATCTATTCCAAATATATATGTCATGGTTCATTACTTCGACAGGGTGCAAATACCGCCCCAGGTGGCGAAAAGCCAACATCGAGGTGCCAAACCTTCCCGTCGATGTGAACTCTTGGGGAAGATCAGCCTGTTATCCCTAGAGTAACTTTTATCCGTTGAGCGACTGCCCTTCCGCTGGGCACCATCGGATTAGTAAGGCTGACTTTCGTCCTTGCTCGGTGGGTGGGTCTTGCAGTCAAGCTCCCTTCTACCTTTGCACTCGAGGGCCAATCTCTGTCCGGCACTGTTTTAGGTATATTTAGGGTATAAGCATTGGAGCCATAGCTACACTTTCCTGCACTGTCTCTCTCTCTCCAGATTTTTTTTGGGTATATGTTTTTAATCTTGTAGTAATCCCACATACCTGAATTTTTTGTGTATATATGTTTCATTTCTTTTGAGTGTATGGACATGCGAGAATATTGCTTTTTCTTTCAATTTACATGTCTAGCACTAGTGGATCGATGGACAATAAGCTTAAGGAACTTATTGTTGTGATACTCAAAAGTCATTTTGATTTTTTTAGCACTTTCAACAATAGGGTTTACTTGGGTCATCACACTCCAACACAGCGACTGACAGTGATAGAAGGGGAAAAATTACAACTAAGTTTCTAATTTGTTTCATGGAACCACCATTCATTTGTTCCGATGATTATATGGATCATAGTCCCAAGTTCTAAAGACTTAACATCTAGCTGGTATCTATTTATTCTTTTATTCCCAAATTTGCTGGAGTCTTGAACATCTGACTGATTTTCAGTTTTTCTTCTATTGTCTGGCTTTGGTTTGGATATTCATGGGGTCAAGAGTTTTCATGAATTGATTCTTATAAGTGCACAGAGAAAGAAAGAGTTATTGTGTTCTGCCCAAGAGGAGCCCTGAGAGCAAGGTTTCAGTGGGAAGAAGCCTGTCGATTTGGGATATGACAAGATAGAAAAGGCAAGAGAGAAGGGTTGGGTATAGCTTAGAACCTTGTAAGAGTATTTCTTTTTTTTTTCTTTGTGTATTCGAAGAAATCACACGATTTCTTTTGTTTGTTAATTTCAAGAAGTTCACACTATCTGATGTAAAATGTATGATGTAGAGTTGCTTTGCTTGTAATTTGAATCTTCTGGTTTAGTTTGTGACCTGTTGTGTGCACTTGCTAACATAAAGCGTAACTACTGTTATTGGCAGTGTCGGTTAATATGGGAAGTGTACACTGAGTTATGCTCGAGTGTGGTGCACCCCCTTAACATATTTGAAAACAGAGTTTTCTTGTGCTTGGCTTGGGGAATTGTTCACATTATATTGAGGATTAGGAACTTTTTTCATTTTAGTTTTGCTTTTTTTTTTTCTTTTTACTCTCTTTTTTGTGTTTTGGGGTGTTTTGGGGGGAATTGTTCACACTCTCTCTCTCTCTATCATTCACAATTTTGTGTTCTAATTGGTGTAGGTGGGAAGATGGCAAGTTCATCCACAAGCAATACCATGACATATCCAGACAAGAATTGCAGAAATTGTAGCAACAAATGTGAGATCTACACATCTAGAAGCGAACAAAATCCAAACAGGAAGTACCTTATGTGCAAATCATATAATTTATGGAATGGGTGGGTCAATATGCACCTCCGATACTCCCAAAACTGCAATATATTGGAGTCAACCGAGTCATTAATCAAGTTATTAGAGAACCAACAACGTTTGACTACCCAAGAGAATTTTGAGAAACGTGTAATTTTATTCATATTAGCTTTGAGTTTAATATTTCATATTGTATATTTCTTTCTCTTTATACGAAAGGTGTAAAGTGTACTTCTCTAACTTAGTTGTAAATAAACTACATTTTGCATTAAAAAAAAGCAATGGGCCTTTCATTCTTTTGGCCTCAAAGTTACTCATGCATGGGCCCCTAACCCTAGGCATTCGTGAAATTTCATTCTGAACCGTATAGGAAATGCATGTGGGTCTGATCGGGGGGATCTCATTAGCATCTATATGAGTAGGACAGGGTACTTGAAGTCACTGTGGTATAGCTTTGAAATTTTGAAATATCAAAGAGTTTATCATAGGAACATAATTGAAAAGTTGAGTATTGATGAGATACTTCTGCTGAAAAGTTTCATAGCCCCACAGAACATAGTTGAAATCCAATGTCTATGTAAAATACTTAATCTCATAATGTACCTTCTCACTTGAATAGCTAATAGTTGGTTTCAAAAGTTCAAGTTTAGTAAGAGAAAAAGGGAAGGGAGGGGAAAATCAGCCTTCTATTTAGTCATTTGCAATATCTTTATTGAAAGTTCTACATGAAATACACAGTTTGTTCCACATAAAATACACAGTTTGCAAGATCTTTATTGAAAATTCTATAGAAAATCAGCCTGCTATTTATTCATTTGCAATATTTGGGAACAATGGCCATTCCACAAAACATTGTAACTTTCATCGATTTTAAGGCATTATTTTGCTTGGTCTCATTGTGTGTGCATGTGTGTGTATGTGAGTGAGAGATGAGATAGAGAGATAAAATATGTGAGAGAGAGAGAGATGAAAGAGAGAGAAAATTTGTCATTGTTGAGGAAGCCATTTTAGCCCCCATAATTGAAGATAATGACGACATAATCTACTTACCGACATTCAAATTCTCATGATACAATGAAAGCATGTGTGCCTTTATGTGTGAGAGAGAGAGAGAGATTGTGTGGGTGTGAGAGAGGGGGGGAGTGTCACATTCAATTGAACTATACAATTATATGAATACATAAATAATAATATGAACACGTACAAATGGAGCACCTGAGACAGTCACTTCAACTGTAAATACTAAGCATAAAATTTAACTTTGGGTTAGATAGAAAAGTTACAACCATAAGATGCAATGCATCATCATTCATCAAAGTTGATATTTCTTACTAGAAGAAGCAAAGAAAAACAGAGAAGCTTTATATGTGAATCATCATTGTATATTAATTATGCCAAAATACACTAAAAAGGGGCAATCTAGAAAATCAAATGTCACTATAACAGCTTTTTTGGCCCTTCAGCTTTGGTATTGGAAGCGAATGAGATAGGCACCAACGGTGGTCCTTCACAGTCAAACTCATAACTGCCTGTTCTGCTTCTGGCTTTTTCTTAGCTTCTTCTTAAATATTGAAAGGCGATATCCATCTCTCTTCCTGTAATAAAAGATCGTTATATCACATTAATGTATGTAGCGTATTTCTAAGCAACACTACACAAATTGGCATATGTCATTATCCAATTATAGATATGTGAAACTAGGACAACTAAAGAGTAATTAAGAAGCAAACCGCCTCTTGGGCCTACATGCTTTGCTGTAACCAAAAGAAAACAAAACAAATAAATGATACAAAGGGCAAGAAAGGTCAGTCCAATATTTTGCAATATACCAAGCCCCATTTCAAAGACATGCAAATATATAAACATTTTGTACCAAACTATGTAATTTATTTGTAAATCCAGTTAAGCAAATGAATGATCAGAAAATGGAAACAATATGGATTAACATTGTAACTTCAAAGAGATGGCAACTAAAAAAATGATGGGATCTGAAATACAACAAGATTCACGCAAGTATCTCCATGGTAGAGATTTAGTGAGATTTTATTTAATAAAAATAATGAGAGGGCGAAATTTCATTCTAATGGCAAGATGGACCATATACAGTCCTTCCTGCAAAGAATATAAAATTAAAATCTTCATACCCCTGAATGGCTCGATGAAGGAATGTCGGATTCCCCGGATCCAATGGGAGTCTCCGCAATGCACTAAGCGCTGCATACTATAAATTATTCCAAATGATAGACAGCAAAAATGTCAAACAACACAACACTTCCATCTCTACTTCCTGTAATAAAAGATCATTTCATCACATTAATGTATGTAGCGTATTTCTAAACAACACAACACAACATTAAAACACAATAAATTCAATAGCATATAACATAACACTTACATGATTCATCATCATTACTATATATGTTCCATGTCTTCACAACTCCCACCAATGGCTACCATAGTATCGTTTAACCTGTACTAAGAAAACACCTTATAAACATTTAATAAATCCATGTTACATTTACAAAGTGTACAAATATGGAGCAATTATTTATGCATACTTTGAATGAGCGAATGATGAACAATTTCTTTTGTCATGTCCACTCTTCTTACACACTGCACATTTTCTAGTACCATGATTTTCTTTTGCTTTAGCTTTCTCTGACTCTACCTCAAACCGAGATTTATATCTTATAAGACAAGGTCGTCCCTTTGTTCGTGCCCGTGGGGGCTCAAGGATATTTTGAAGAGGGCATCCCTCATTTCTTCTGCTGCTATTGGGGTTCTTATTAACATCACTTGAATCTAGCGTACTCGCAATATTGGCATCTACTTTTTCTTGTGTAGCAGCAAAATCAAACATTATCAATTCATAAAGTTCCACACTTTGTGCGGCATTCTCTGCAAATTTTCGAGCCATTTGACAAACTTCATTATAACGAATGGACCAGGCTAGATTAGGAGATACTTGAATTGTCTTGCCTTTTTCATCAACTACAGCCCCTTTCAGCACATCTTTTTTCCATCGATTCATTATGAAATGTGATGGAATCTCAAAAATATTATTTATCGAAAATATTCTAAGCACATGCCTACAAAGAATGCCTAACCTATCATACAAGTGGCAAGTACAAAAAGCAGTTTGATTGACTGTTGAATTCCACAACAAATACCCTTGCTCCACTTCCAGGTTTTGTCACCTTATTGGTGGCAATAGTGTCGTTGTCTTCAATGGCTTCAATCTTGTAATTTGAAGAATCTGCAACTTCTTCCCCAAAAAACTTCATCATTTTGTGTGCATAGATCTTTGAAACTTGTTCATCTATGAAGGTAGAGGTCCTCAAAATAGGAGTATATATGATGTTATGTAAATCATTCTCCCTCATTTTGTAAAGCTTCTTTTCATGTACTTTTTGAGTAATTTCCAATAAAGAGTGCAAGCTTGTTGTGGGGGTTAAGGACATCTTAAAGTGCTTATTCACGCCTTCACTTCTTTGAGTCGTTGACATACCAGCTGTGAATGCATCAGCAGCATATGCATCAACCCACTGCATTCGACGATTGTATATCCTAATGAGCCATTCATTTTGTTGAAGATTATATTTCTCAATAAAGGATTTCCAATCTGCCTCAAACTCTTCTATGGTTGGGCTTGTTATACACTTTATAAAAATTTCTGGAAAAGTGGGATGCCAATGCAATACATGGCACATTTTTTCTTTCACCTTTGCAAGTATGTGCCACTTCAAATAGTGATGCCTACTTTCTTTTAGAACTTGTCTCACTGTAGTAGTAATTGCAGGATCCTGATCAGTGATAATTACACCGGGTTGACGACCACTCATAGCTTCTAGCCACGTTTCAAATACCCATATAAATGACTCCATCTTTTCATCAAACATAAAGGCAAACCCAAAAAAGGTTGTGCTGAAGTGGTGATTCATACCAAGTATGGGAGCCAAATAAGTTCATCTTGTACGTCGTATAAAAAATTATCACGTCTGAAAAGTGGTGGTCCAACACCTTTGACATGGCGTCTACCCATATCATACAGATTAGATGACCATCTTCATCTAATTTAACCCTATGGAAAAATGAAGGGTTTGATTTATTCATTTCGTACAGCCATTGCATAGCACGATTGCCATCTTCTCCTTTCAATTTTCTATGGTTTTTTGCTATTTGGTTTTCGATATCTTTTTGTGAGCATTGGAAATTATCAATCCCCCCAGCTTGTCCTGTAAAAATACCATAAATATTCCTAGATTTCACCAAAGCAGAGCTCATAGAATTTATCATCAACTTTGTTGCATTCGATATTGTTCGGTGTAATCGAATTAGTCCAGCTTTCCTTGAAGTGACAAGGTTGTGGTTGTCGTCATTTATAAACTTAGTCACTACCCACTCATTAGTAGAATTTAAGCTTATGCATAGCTTAGCCTTGCATCCACACCTTGATAGAGGGATATTCCTTTTATGTACGACATCTTTCTCAATCCTACACCCTTCCCTAGAGCAAGTAACTTCTCTATCTATACTTTGTCCATCATTATTATTGTGTAGTTCCCTTTCGAATGCCAAACCCATGTGCCAATGCAAATGCCTTGTAATATTCACATGCATCTTCTTCAGAAACAAACTTCATTCCAATTTGGGGTTCTTCGATTTTTGTATTTGTAAATTTCTTTTGGGGGTTACGAGCATGTGATCTTGCTCGATGGGTTCATGTCATCCCCCATGTTGTCTTGATCTAACAATGTGGGAGATGACACACCGCCTGAAATGGATCGGCCCATCTCAGGTATTTGAATCGACCTACACAAAACAAAACATCTATATGAACTTATGACTAACAAAGCATTTCGCTTTAAATGAATCCAAAGGAGATCTAATCATTATTTCACATAACTCAGTGTACACTTTTTGCACAACAGCCATAATTTTTATTAAAATTTGGGGTTCTATCCTTGTACAACAGGCATAATTTTTATTAAAATCACCAACAGACTCGAGCATTACTCAGTGTACACATTTTCATAAATGTTATTCAAAAAGTAAGAAATTACATCCTATGCCAACAAATCAAGCTCATGGTTCTTTCCATACGATATATGGTGAACTATAGAAAGATCAATTATGAAATAAACAAAAAAAATCTAAGCATTAGTAATTGCATGATTCTTAAACAGTCTCAAACTAAAAAACCAATGGATGAAAGATTCCTTTCTTTCTCTATGCACTTATAAGAATCGATTCATTTTGTTGTCAAGTTGAAAAAATTTGGATTTATTGAGATATACGGAAGTGATTGCATCACCCATGTTGTGGGTTATAAGTAGTGGCCTAGAGACAGTGCCCTATAGTGCTTTACTGGTTAGCTTTAGGGACATGGTCTTTTAGCTAGCTAGAAGAATTTAAACAATCCAAGTTCGGGATTGAAGATACAGCTGCCCCTTGGCACATGTAAAAAAATTTCTAGAGACTTTATCAATTCTTGTTTAGATATAAAATGTAAGCAAGTTTTTTTTTATTGGAGGTGGGTATTTTTGATGAATGGTTTGTTTTTAACCCAGTCTTGTAGATGTGAAGGCAGCAACTCATTGAATTTTTTATGCCTAAAGGTGGTAATTAAAGCAGAAAGATCATACTCTTAAACCTAGTTCCATGAAACAAATTATTAAATTAGATGTAAGTTTTCCCCTTCCATCACTGTTAGTCACTGTGTTGGACTGTAATGACCCAAGTCGTTGTGTTGGAGTGTGATGACCCAAGTAAACCCTATTGTTGAAAGTGCTACAAAAATCAAAACGAATTTTGAGTATCACAACTATAAGTTCCTTAAGCTTACTGTCCATCGATCCACCAGTGCTAGCCATGTAAATTGAAAGAAAAAGCAATATGCCCTCATGTCCATCCACTCAAAAGAAATGAAACATATGTACCCAAAAAATTCAGGTCTTTGGGATCACTACAAGGTTAAAAACATATATAAAAAAAAACTTGTGAGACAGAGAGTGCAGGAAAGTGCAGCTATGACTCCAATGCTTATACCCTAAATATACCCAAAAAAATATTGAGAGAGAAAGTGCAGCTATGGCTCCAATGCTTATACCACAAATATACCCAAAAAATTCTTGAGAGAGAGACAGAGAAAGTGCCTCTATGGCTCCAATGCCTATGCCCCAAATATACCCAAAAAAAATCTTAAGAGAGAGAGACAGTACAGGAAAGTGCAGCTATGGATCCAATGCATATACCTCAAATAAGTGCAGTCTGAATTCTCTATTGAGAGAGAGAAAGAAGAGGAGCATACCTGGTTCAGCGGTATTGCAAGTAAGGCGAGGGTATTGCAAAGCTTGGAGGTTGCAACAGCCTGGGCGATGGTTGTGCCGCAAGCACAGAGGGGGAGGGAGAGAAGAAGAGGCAGGGCTCGGTGATGGTAGTACAGCATGCATAGGGGAGAGAGAGGAAGAGGCACATGGGATAGAAAGAGGAGGAAAAGCATGGCATTCCAGGTATTTTGAAGAGAGAGAGAGTTTTTAGGTGAGAGAAACAGCTATCCTATGTCAGCTGTCAAGAGAGAGAAGACGTTACGGTTTGAAATTTGCAGCCATATATATATATATATATATGTTTGTCTAGAGTTAACAACCCAAGATATAAAGGTTCAAGTTAGAAGGGATTGTGACGCGTGTATTATCAAAACAATCATTACTTTTTTATTAAAAAATTATTTAAATAAGTAATTTTACCATTCAGCAAGGGCAAATTTGAAATTTTTGTAAAATTACAATGGCATTTTGGAAGTTAGTGTCCAAGAATTTTATTTGTAGAGTGCCCTTGTCATTTAGTTAAAATTTCAATTTTACCTCTTATAGAGATGACAAAAGTATCATTTGTCTTGTAGTAATATTTACAAAATTGCTCTACAAAAGTAACTTTTTTTAAAAAAATAAACTACAAAATTAATAAATTCACCCTTCACAACTTTCACTATCTTGAACTTTGTAATTTGAAAGGTTGTGAAGTCTAGAATACCCCTATATATATATATATATATATATATATATATATATATATATATATATATATATATATATATATATAATTTGCGATAGATGGTGAAGTTAAAACTGTTTTGCATTGCAGATCTTGCAAAATGGACAAGACTGTGGCAGTTCACCTCGACGAGCTTGGCTACACGAAAGAGATGCCGTTCCAATTTTGAGGCTCCTGGATTTTTCTTCCATGTTTTTTTTTTTCCTTTCAGACAGTGATACATTCCAATTTGGTCCCCCTTGTTGAACAATATACTTGATTCATTGTTGGTGCTAAAGAAAAGTCTCTCTTATTGACTATGCTTATATGCTCTCGAGAGGCTTCTACGTGTTTTGTTTCATGCTTAGTTTATTGGTTATGCATTTTGGCTTGACTAAATCTCTCACCAATTTGGTTGCTAGTCCAATTCCGATAACATCATTAACCTATTAGAGAGGGAGAGAGAGTTAATGTTTGATGAAGTAGCGCCAGATATCCAACAGATCAAGAATAAGATTCTTCAGAGCATGGAGCTGGTTTAGTATTGCTAAGGAGGGGCGGGGGTATCTAAACTTGATGTGGAAAATAATACTGCATTCCTTTCAGACAGGTAAGACCAAAATGCAGGTGAACACCACCAAGTAGAAGTTGTTATAGCTTAATTTTGATGGATCTTCGTTTGGGAATCCAAAAAAGGTAGGAATTGGGGGGCATGTCGTGATTATAATGGTAATATTTGTTTTTTGCTATGCTGCTCCCTGTAGAGAGGTTATTGCTAATCATGCTGAAATGTTAACCCTTGTTAAAGGGCTATCTATTTGGAAAGAAAAAAAATTAGGTAATTATCTGACAGTTGAAGGTGATTCCCTGAATGTTATAAATTGGTGTAATTTATCTTTGAGACCTCTATGGTGACTCAGATATATTTGGATGCAAGTTATGGATTTGGTAGCAGGATTTTTTATTTCTTTCGATCATGTGTATAGGGAGGCAAATTTCATAGCTAATGATTTGCCCAAGAAGGGAGCCCTATCTGATTCATTAGTAGTTTCGATGGCTTTATTTTAATCTTTGTTATGTTTGTAATGGATCCATTTAATCAATAAAGTGAAGTACTCCTATAAATAAAAAAAGGAGAGAGAGTTAACTTTTTCCATTTTGATGGTACACTATAAATTCGAATTCCCCTGCTTATTATTTATCAACAGTGTCTAAAAAACCAAATTGGTGGGTCGAACCAGTTTATCAACAGTGTCTAAAAAACCAAATTGATGGGTCGAACCAATTACGCACCCATTCCCATAAAAAGCTATCAAATTCTTGGGGATTAACTTCGAAAACCTATTGGAAATACTGGAACAAGACAAAAATGGTTTATTAGACTTTAACCAGTTACCAACCAGCTCCAAGCCGGCTCATGCAATTTCAAGCAGGCTCGTCAAAAAAAATTTAAAAAAAATTACTTATCAATGTTTAAAAAATAAGTCGAATCACATCCCGAACCACATCCAGAGCAAGCAATCCGAAGCTCCCACTTCATGATATTTTTTCATTTTCCTCATTCATATTGAGAAATCCTAAATTCGTATTTTCCATTTTCTCTTTGAGAAAAGCTAGGTTCAACTCAAACTCAGAACGCGCACAAGTCAAAGGGCTACCCATTCACAATTTGTAGTTCTGTATGGCTTTTAATTTCATGCAGTTCAATTATGCAATTCTTAAAAGTATAATTACTTAAGTGGGAATAACCACTACAAGTCCAGAGACCTACAACTAGGGGGTGGCCACCAAATCACAGCCCCATCAATTCAATGTACAGTGATAATGAAATGGGATATCATCTTTCACTAGGAGTGGCAATGGACCCGACCAGACCAGACCTGAAACTCGACGGGGAGACCCAACCTTCAGTCCAGGTATAGGTCTACAATTTGGACCTGAATACTGGGTCCGGCCAGACCCAACCCGTTGCCACCCTTATCCTTCCCCAGTCCACTTAATTATAATCCCAACAATTTTCAACTTGTTCAGAATATACCCAACCCAATTCAAAGGGAACCATTAATTTGAGAAAATTGTATATATCTTTCTGTTATCCCAAAAGGGTGGATATTTACCGAGAATGCATGATCATAATCCCTTAATTACAAAAATTTTACGACAAGGGTCACGAAAATACAAATTTTTACAAGAAGGAAACTCCATAATAACAGCTATGACCTGGTAACAAACCAGTAATAAGAACAAAGGAACGAGTTTATCAATAACCCGGCGATTCAAATCGATCTTGCACAATTCTCATCTATTTTATTGTTTATTTTTTTTCATCTTCACTATAAATAAAACAAAAAACTTATATTAAGTATCCACAAAGTGCACCACAAATATTCTTAAAATTGAAAAAGCCTCCGATAGATCATCTCAACCTCGGGTATGAAAAACAAAAACACAAACTTAAAAAAAAAACATCTCATAACAAATTAAACGAGCCGTCTATTTTTCTAAAGGAAGAGTATTTGGTGAGTCAACAGACTCGCCTATTCTTGTGTGATCTCCCTCCAAAATATGTCAAAGATGTTTTTTCGATCTAAAATTTTAAGGTTTGATAACATCAACTATAGCCTATAGGAATTCATAGTTAGGAAGTCAGAGATTAGCAATAAATCGGTTCACTATAAAATTGAAAACAAATCATTTTTATTTAAACAACTCGGATGAAAAAATCGAGTAAAAGAATATAGATCAACAAAAATACTTCATATAAAAATATCGCGAATATATCGGACTAGGCTCAAAAAATCAGATAAGTTTAACATCACACCTACTTAAGCACATACATAAAAAAAATACACGAATTTTTTCTTATTAAATATTTTGATTATGTTATGATGACCCTCCCTCAATAACTATGATTCAAAGCATAATTTCATGCCAAACCATTGATTTCTTAGGGTTGATAGGTGACCCAAAACATCACTATATGAATTGATGAGGTGTGAACCGTATGATTAACCATACCCCTTCTAACCAAACAAATTGTGTTTTAAATATTTTCATTTTCAAATATGCTCTAAAGTCACCAACCGTCCAATCGAACTTACCTCTCTCTAAAATCTGCTTTCTATAAACCTAATCTCACTCTCTAACTTGCTCATGGTATAGCATCCATCCCTTATCCTCTCTCTATCTAGCATAAAAATCCTCCTATTTCAAACACAGCAATTAGGTTAGAGAGAAAAAGAAGAGCGTCCGAACTTTTCCCAGAGCAAGAAGAATAAAACCCTAAATTCTTTATTTATCAAAGCTTCTGTTCAACCTTCGCTTCTAACCCAAAAGAATCTCTTCTGCACCCAAAGCCTTCATTATGAGGTGCCCACAGCCACAGAAAAACAGTCACAAAGTTGCTCGAAGAAAAATCTCCTCACAACAGGATTAGTTATAAGCTTGGGTGAGAGAGGACATGCAAATACACAAAATCTCATAAGATTAGGTATAAGCTTGGATGAGAGAGAGGGCATGCAAATACACAAAATCTCAAAGATGAAAGATTAGGTTTGGTTTTTTTTTAAAAAAAATTAGGCTTTTATATTAAAAGAGTAATGCCTTTGAGCTCTAATATATGTAATGGATGAGTAATGCCTTTAAGCTCTAATATATATCATGGATTTATGGGTAGATCGTTATCAAGCCAAAATTTGAGGACTTTTGATTTAATGACTTTCGTGCATTTTTATTCCAATTTGTTTCTACTTTGTGACGTTCAACTTTGTGAGGTTATTCCAATTTGTTTCTACTTTGTGACGTTCAACTTTGTGAGGTAAAATCAACATGAGATTGCATCTTTTAAGTTTCAAATTAGAAAGAAATACTCTGGATGTTTCTTTCTAAGCTACTATAGAAATATTTTGTTTAGAAATAATATGTTTTTTAGAAAGTACGAAAATAGCAGTACACATAACAGGAAATAAAAAATTTATATTTCAAAAAATATTTACAGGTAAGAAAAGGATACATTTTTTGGTCATCATCAAGTCATTTTTGTTAAAAACACGTTTCATACGTTCTTTTGGAAAAAATAAGCTTTCTTTTTTTTTGTCGTTTTTGTTAAAAGTACGTTTTATACTTTTTTTTTTACCAAATAAGGGCTTTTTTTTTTTTTTTTTTTCTAAGCTTTCGTTCCAAACATTTTTCTTAAAAGAAAACTTTATATATAACCAAACCTCTCAAATTTGAGCCTACCTAAAAAAAATTTCACTAGAAGAGGTGGTTTTTGATGCCCAAATATCTTCAAATTGATAGGCATCGACATGCCTAAACATGAAAACAAAATTAATTTCAAGTATTGAAAGTAGCGTATTTTGTACCGCATATTTGAACCGTCAATTTTCCAGATTTTTCAAGCTATCATGGATCTGTCGATCTATATTATTTTTGAAACTTCAAACTATATAAATAAATATAAAATATATGTTAATGCTATCACAAAGATTTCCAATATTGAAACCACATTTCTCGACGCTATTGGAAAATAAGCTCTAATTTGATTGTTTAGAGCCTAAGCTCTATACAAACAGCACCCTTTTCTTAAAAAGTCCGATTTTATGAATAATATCACATTTTAAAAGGCAATTTGCTAACTACGTAGGAATTTAAATTTGCAATTTTTCTTTTCCGCAAAATATAAATATTATTTTTTTGAATTCTTTCTTTAACCGTCCCATTTTAACATAGTGAATGCAACATGTTCTAAAATCTTTCTTATCCAAAAAGTCGGATATACATGCAGCCTTCCCACAATTGGATTGCAGGCAGGGTTATTTATGGAGCCATTGATCAAGAGCCTTAAAACAGGTTTCCTAGGAAGGCACAATTTTCTTATACCACTAGCTACAAGTGAATGAATAAGATTCCATTTTTAAAGTGTCCAAAATGCCACGATTTCTACTTACCTCATGATTTCACAATTCAAATACAAGCAAATCGTAATCAGAATCAATGATAAAACAAAGACAAGGGTGAGAATCATCAGTTTTAACCGATCAGAAGGTCTACATGGAAAAGGAAGACAGAATTTCAGAGAAAATTTCTAACAAAACCTTCCTAAAATAACATTGGACCCTCTCCCTTAATATCACTGATCCCCAGGTATGCTTTTAATAATGTCAGAATCACCTACAAGTACAGAGAAACTGAATCAGTCATGTCATTAAGGAATATCTTTGTGGGGTCTTCCAGGTATGAAAACACTTGCATTAAAGAGAGAAGAGAGAGAGAGAGAGAGAGAGAGAGAGAGAGAGAGTTGCTTTAGCCATGTATGCAGAGTTGAATTTGAGAGAAAAACAATAACTTTTCAGGTCTTTCTACTTCCCACCATAATTATCGTCTCGCTTTTAAGACAGCGAGAGACAAATGAGCACTTTAGCATCTTTTTGGGTCTTCTTAGTCCCCCCATCAATATTGAGTTGTTTTAGAGAGCGTGAGAGAGAGACCATTGAGCATCTTGAGAGATAGAGTGAGAGACCATTGAGCATTTTGAGAGAGAGAGACCATTGAGCATTTTAACCATGCAGGAGAGAGGGAGAGAGAGAGAGAGAGAGAGAGAGAGAGAGAGACAGAGACAGAGACAGAGAGAGAGAGAGAGAGAGAGGCAATATATTTAGGATCCATTTAGTCCCATCAACATTGACTTTGTTTTTTGACAGAGTTGTGGAAGACAAACCTGGATCTGTAATACTGAGACAGCACACTCGGAAATACTTGCCACAAGCAGTTCCAAGATCTACATTGTCTGATACAAAGAATCAAAACGATGGGAATGAGAATTAAAGAAATCAAAACATCTTGATGAAACTAGTAATCTGAGAAGGTATATATAAAGACGGAATGTGATTTCCAATGATCAGGGTCATCAGCAAATTCGGTGTGAGAATGGCAGTGCAACATGCTCAGAAGTTTGCTTTGCCCTTCACACATGAAATACCTAGCATCCTAAAACTCGAAAGCAATGTTCTTATAATGATAGATTGCCACCCCTTAAATCTCGTACCGACAACAATCCTCAAAGGCCAATTGAATAATCCATCTCAGAAAATGATAATATTAGCCAACCAGCCTGTAGCTAGCATATGCACCTATATAGCACAGAATAGGTGGGATGACCAATGAAGAAAGAGATTAATAGCTACTACTTGTGCATTAATCAATTAGGATTTTAAGAAAAAGGACCTGATGACCATTTAGAAAAAAATGAACACACAAAGTTGAGGTAAAATGAGTACACTGTTCAATCATTCATTCTGTTTCTTTTTCCTATTACTGTGCTATAGGCTGTTTGTGTTATCATGCAAGTATATGGACTATGAGTGACTCATGCAAAGTGCAGCACCTCAAGAGCACAAATAATGTATTCACAATATGCATGACAACCGTATGACAAAGAAAAGAAGAAATAATCGATGACATCAATTCAAAAGCATCTGAATCAAGTGAAGCAACTAGAAAATTGTCAATCTTTGAATGTTTTCAATACGATACTATTTATCCCTAAACATCGTAACCTCTAGAAACATTTGCCTTGAAGAGAGCCACAATCATCAAAAAAGCCAGCAAATCCCCCATCTCAGGCATAGGCATGCAATCTCCTTGAATGTGGCCATATAAAATGTCTGTCCATTACTACTGCCCTACAAATTATACTAACCCCTTTTGAGCTTCTCAACCACCCCAGTAAAAACTTGAAGCAAGGAAATTTTGTGAATTGGGATGTCACAATGAGGTACACTAACTCTCCACCCTGAGTCAAGCTTCAAAAGTTGAGGAACTAGAGAAAGCCATCAATTACTTGCTCATCTTTTGGTAGGTCACCTTATGAGGAGCCCGAAAAAGAGTCAATAATAACTAGCTCAGGTCAAATTTCCCATCAGGGTAGTTTTTTCTTTTGGTAGGTCGGAATGGGATAAGACCAACGACCAAAATTAAATGACCGAGTCACCAAAAGAAGGAAAACTTGAGTGAAATCCTTGTTCCAGGAGTATTACTTTAACATGCAGGTACAGACAGATCATCAATGGGATAAGAGCCTAGTACACAGTGTTCCAAACATCAACAATTTGACAAATCAAGTCAACGACCGAAATTAAATGAATGGGTCACCAAAAGAAGGAAAACTTTGAGTCAAACCCTCGTTCCAGGAGTATTACTTTCACATGCAGGTACAGACAGATCATCTCATAAATAGACCACCAATTAACTAATTTCTGTATCAGATCTTCTCAGAACTTGATTATTTACTGGCTAGATTTTGAAACATGACCGGTGTTCATGAACAAAGAATGTTAATGAACTAGATCTGGGACTAGAAACATGACAGGTGCTCATGACTTGTTCGGAGTCTCCAGCCCAATAATGAGAACAAAACAATATCTCCCAAAAGGGATAACAAATACATCTTAGATCCCTAAAGGCACCATGCTCTCAACAGAAAGCTATCTTCTTAAGAGAGCGACAACAGCATTTTGCCAAGCACTTTCATACCTAAATAGGTATGAAGCTGCTTTCCCACCAAAATGCATTGAGCACCCCTTTGGCATGGAATGCACTTTCCAATCCAATAAACCATACAATGGAACAAAAATGGGAAAATGGCATCCAGTAAGAAAGGAATTTCTCAGATTCGATTCCTGCAAAACAAAAAAAATGCCCTACAAGAAAGGTGACAATGAATGAAATTTGAAAAGCTGAATCAACTCCCTGATCTTCCACACATTGTGTAAACTGAGCTGGAATCAGTTCTACACATGATTTCCAAGTTCTTAGCATGCAAACAATCAGCTTTTCTTCCACCACAACGTCAATAAGATGCAATGCAATCTACAGGTGTCCATGGGTAAAATTTCACATACAAGGCTGTCCTAGGATCTGAATCCACTCTCTTCAATCACATCGCCCTGTAGAACACTTCTATCAATTTTAGGGTCTTTACCACCTAAGAACATTCCATATCACTCCTATCAATTTTAGGGCTTTACAACCTAAGAACATTCCATATCACAACAATTTCGTCCCGAGTCTAGGCCATTTCTATTCCTTCCCACAAAACAAAAGGTGAAAACACTCTGATCAGCAACTACAACTTATAGATCTAAGACTATGACTAGACTATTCGCTCATTTCATACTTTGCTCATCAAGAAATTCAAAATCAATAATTCAAAACAACACGCATTCCTTTCTTAAATGCAGAAAGATAATTTTTATAGACTATGGAGAAGCAAGTTCAAATTCCTGAGGCTCCTCACAGAAATAAGGCTTCCTTTCATGAAAACACAATTGTTTATAATGACACTTCATGGTAAACATCGCTCTAAATTTTTCAAAGCAGCAAACAAGAAGATACAGGATTGCCAATGAATTCAAAAAGATTCAGAAAATATTGAGACTGCATAAGCAGAAATGGATAAATAACAAACTAAAAAAATAATGAAGAGAATCTTAATGTGCAACAGAAATAAGTTTGGGAATCAATCGCAAGAACATACAATTCTAAAAAGTTACAAATTTGTCTAATCAAGGGAAACATAAAAAAAAAAAATTAATGGAATGCATAAATTTTTAAAACATCATGATCGCAAGCTACACACATGGTTTGGAGAACAAAATAAATAGCGCACACGGAAAAAAAGTCCGTAAATTAAATAACCAAGTATAAGTACAGTAGCACACACAAAAAGTCAAACTACTCAGAATAAGGAACTTACTCCCATTGAAATGGTGAACTCCAACTTTTGCAAGCATAGCATAGTACTCGATCTCAGACTTCCGAAGTGGTGGGCAGTTGTTTGCAATAATTATCAATTTCCCTACAAATGACAAGGACAAGGAATCAGCACTGATCTTCACAAGATAAACCAGTACAATATGACATGTCAAGCCATCTTAGAAATGAAAAAACTTAAAGCACAAAAAGATTCATACAGAATTACATATGAAATGAAATAGAGGACCATGAGAAAATCCTGCAAATGGTTCACAGAAAATTAGATGAACAATTGCACTCAGGAAAATTCAGACCACGCCAATCATAGGGTCAAAAATGAAAATTCAGACCATGCAAATCATAGGATCAAAACTGAACAATATACAAGAAGCATCGAGTGTTCCGCAATTTACAAATAAAAATGAAATCAATGAAAAGATTCAACTGGAAGGAAGGTCAACTAAAGGCACAGGATGGCACTGATCTAAATAGCACATGGCAAACATACTACATTTTAAAAAAAAAATACCTACAACTTAAAACAAGCATATTACTTAATTTTAATCTTTTGTCAATGCTTCAGCGCGGTAGAACTCTCAGGTATACAAAGCAACAAAACACATGCCTGATACTTAAAAAAGGCCACTTGATCAGCAAAAATATCGAACAAAATTCCTCAAATTGAAGAAACAAACGAAGAAATGGAAGCTTGTTGCTTTTCAATGTAGAGTAGCAGGTAAAACAATAAATGGTGTAATAAAAAAGAACAAGCTCTCACCACATTATCAAATATTCCTTAAGAAGGAAATTTCACAATGAAAAAATATGTTCACAACCTTAACAGATATACCCAACTATACTTCATTTCCCAATTTTTCCAAGAAATACCACATAGCAAGGTATCCCAACAGGGCAATCGCTTCACTAAATACCATTATTTCATGACATTTATGACCATTCTATCTTGCAAAGGCATCGAAGATTAATAAAATCGAGAAACTTTATATTTCATGGTAATTTTTTATTTTTATCTTTTTTTTGGGGGGGGGGGGAGAGTCCAAACACAGATATTTTTGTGGTGATGCATTCACAATGCCACAATGCAGATGCAATATAAAATCCTAATAAAGCAAGAGGGACAAAGTCCATGTTAAAAATAAAAATAACAAAAAGGCTATTTCACAACAGGTAATAATAGACTCAAAACAGACATAACATAATAAAAACTTCGATTTCATGCAATTTACCTTTAGAGCTCCTCAGAGATCTGAGGACGGTTTTGTAACCCAATGTGTACTTCCCACTCTTCATCACGAGAGCCAGTCTGTTGTTGATACTTTCTTGTGTCTTTTTCTGGAAGAAATACAAAAATAATCTCGCTCAGTGAAACAAGTAGAAAACAATGACTAAAAACCCGACGTACCCAAAATATGAATGAATCATAGAAAATATAACAAAAAAGTATCCTTACAACTGAGGAAAACAAAATTCACTATTATAATGAAAATGACAAAATTAAATCACTGAAATATATATTAATATTTTATTATAAGTAGAAAATTTATTAGAAGAACAACAAGACAGGAAATCAAATAATATAACATAGCTGGCACATATAAACATAAAATTAATGGGTGCTGATATATTCAACACTGAAATAAAGCAAAAAAATAAATGGGACATTCAATACTGATATATAGCAACAGCGTTAGATGTATAAGGGAAATCACATCATACAAATATCAAACAAGAAAAAACAGATTTGCATTTTGAAAGTTGTAATAAAGCATTAAGATTCAGTTCTCCGGATGGAAAATATACGTCTATAAGAGCAGTCAGATTAATAGAAATAACAGAAGAAAAGCAATAGTGTGGGCCTCAATGGTTTAAATGATGGCAATAGCAAAAACTAAAAGAAATGAATATCACATCAAAGCAATAGAGTAGGAAGTTGAATAGCAACTAGAGCAATTGATTCCCTTGAAATTTATAAAAGCTTGATCCACAAATACCAAACACAGAAATGAGAGGAAATATCATAAACTCAAAAAAGGAAAACAATAAATAAAGGAGAACTAGAAAACTTAGCATTCAATCTAAAAGAAGATAACATTCAGCCAACAAAGCCTAAAAAAGACAATTGTCGTTCAATGAACAAGAAAAACTTCCAATAACAAGTATAAATGAAAACCGAACAAGGAAAAGGAAATAGAACTTGAGATCTGAGAAAAAGTATACTTAAGAGTGCTATGAAGAATCACCACAAAATCTCAGATAATTGGATAGAACAACACAGAATAAATTCAGAGAGAGAGAGGGAGCATAAATGGATCAATCAAATCCTTTCCAAATCTCAGGAAAAAAATGGTCAGATAGCACGAAGAAGAAGTTCACAGAAAACATAAAATTGCATAAAAGTGCAGATAAACACCGTCACATAGAGATAAAGAGAGAGAACAATTGCATTTTCCAACTGATCCGAAAACATGGTGGAATAAATGGAAATTAAAATACATAACAACACATATAAGAGCGAGAGAGAGATCATAGATATACAGAAGTTCAAGTTCACTTAGGATCACCATGGCTGCCAATGCTAAAGTTTGTACATCCAAAAAAACAGAATCAAAGTGAAATGACGAGATAGGGTCCTTACTGTCTTCTTGGCAGTAACCATGGCTGCTGAAATGTTTGAGTTCCTGAGTTTCTTCTGAAATTAGGGTTTTCTGAAACTAGGGTTTTCTGCCCCCGGAGGAAGAGATGACGAGCCTGCAAAATAGCCCTTCCTCACTTTCAAAACCCTAATGAAGCTGGGATCTATATATAATATGACCAAAAAAAGAAACGCCCCCATCTTCATATTAAAGACACGAAGTCCAAAGATTTACAAAATCGAAAGGATATTGTTTATATAAAGGTGAGGCCCTAAACAATCAATTTAAGGCGTACCTCAAAAATCTATTGAAAAAAAGTTGTTTTAATGTTAAAAATCGTAAACTCCATCATCTCAACCTCAAGATGCATGAATATGAGAAAAAAATTAGATTTTAAATATTGAAAACAGTACATCTTATAATGTATTATTTACATCTTATAATGTATTATTTGGACTGTCAATTTTCAAGATTTTCAAGTGTTCATATATTTGATCAATCTAATATGTTTTAAAACTTTAAATTCTATAATTAGATATGAAAATAAATTTTCACCATCATAAAAATTTATGATACTAAAACAACACATTTCAATACCATTTAAAGGTGTGTTCTACTTTGATTGTTTAGGGCCTCGACTTTATACAAACCACACCCAAATCAAAAATCAAAATCAGGAGGGCCGCTGATCTAAAATTACCACTAGAGCCCCAAGAGCTCACATTTTTAATGCAATTTTCCCTATTAAACCTCACCTCTCCTATGTTTGATGAATGTTTTCATCATATCTTGCTTGTCTTTTGTATTTTGGCACATTTTAAGACTAAAAGATTCAATGAGTCTTGTTGATTCATATGGGCTTGCCTCTCTTTTTTTTTTCTTTTTTTTTGGTTTTTGGGGGGATGATTGGTGTTGGGTCAGTTCAGTGGGAATCAAACTTGTAATGTGCCGTCCACATTTATAGAGGATTTGAAATGCATCTTTAAATCACTGCAATTTCATGTCCATCTCAAATCCATGAACTTTGGAGCACCAAACTCCGTGTGGGTTTGTTGGTATTTGAAGAAGGGTGTGGTTCATTTAAGGTGCTAACTTTAAACAATAAAAATAAAAAAAAGTTTATATAAGGTTGCAACCTTAAAATGTAGGATTACAGATGCGCCTGAAAAATCCATCGAACGTCTTTTTTAGGTGTGTTATGGAGTTGGCACAAACTCTAAAATGATTTATCGGACTCTAAGCACACTTTAAGCTATCGGATTTCACATCTAATAGCTAAATGTTATCGTGATGATGTGTAAAAAAAATGAGTAATCTTGTAGTATCCAATCCATGTGGAAAAGTACCATACTCCCTAAGGAGCATATTCTATCATGCTTGCTAGGATATTTTAGCATGGTATGCTACGCAACATTCCATGATCCCCAACGAGCATATTGTAGTGTATTGATGGGGTTTGATTAGACCAAATATCTACATATTCAGTCCAGATTATGCTAATATTTACCACTTATTTTATGGAGCAAAGTGTACAATATGTTCTCTAGGGAGTATGATATGAGCTGACAAATAATTTACAAAATGCCAAACTTGCTCCAAATTTTGGGTGTGTAAAATATCAGCCAAGTAAACAAAAGGAAAACTTAAAGGATAATGGTTTGATAGGGCTGCAGCCTATCAAAATAAGTAAAGCCTCACCTCACAACTCATCAAAATTTGCAATTTAAGAGTTAGAAAACCTTTACATCGATCATATTGGCTTGAACATTATAATTGTGAAAAAAAAAAAAGGATTTCAAGCTCTCAAAATAGTGTATATTAGTTTAGACCAATGTTTTAAAAAGCGGCTCGGTGATCAGGATCGGGCACCTCAAAAACAGATCCGGATCGACGAATCGACGATCATGATCAGGAATCGGCTGAATCGGTCGGATTAAAGCTTCAAAAAAATCTGAAAAAATTATTAAAATTCATTATAAATGTTATTTTGTAGGAATCCCATAAGAAATGAGGGTACTACATTATTAACTTTCATTGTTTTCATCAATTTATGAATATTGAGATGTTCTTTCCCTATATGAACTTATGTTGACCATTAAATTTACATCACACAAAATAAATCAAGGAATTATCATGGATTAAGTATATAATCATATATGGACTACAATAAAGAATTAACTAAATCGATGAAAAATTGGCCACTAAAATCTCGAATTGGCTGAAAACCATAATACGCTAAAAAAACTCAAATTATTACAACCTAACTAACTATAATATTATATACCAACAATATTTTATAATTATTTTATTATATAAATAATAAAAAATCTAAAATATTTTATAATATCATCTAATTTAAAATGTATTATTGGCAACTGTAAGAAAAATAGTACACTACATGATTTATAATACAAAAATTAATAAATAAAATAAAAGGGCTAGTTATCAATGTTGAAATTATTAGAATGCGTACCAATTTTCTTTAATTTTTTAGGTTTCTAGAATAAATTAGTGGAAGAGATTGTTAGTAGAAAGAGAGAGATTTCAAATGGCCTCATTGTATGAACCTATCTTTAAATTAATATTACTAAATTGATGTTAAAGACCATCATGTTATAAAAATAAAAAATATAATTAGACCATTTATTCCTAGGTTGTATTAAGAAATATCTTTTATTTTTTTGACAATAAATACTTATTGTGTTATCTTTTATTTTTTTTTAACAAGAAAAATATGATACTTGTTGATTATCTTTTTCTTTTTTTTTTTACAAAAAAAGAAGATGTTGTACTATATATTTTTTGCTTGTTGTAATGCTTTTTATTTTTTTTATCCTATGAGCTAGTACTAATTTTTTAATCCTAATTAACTAATTTATTAATTATTACTCATATGATGAAATAATACCATGATATAGTAGCTTAATAGAGTTTTTATGTTTTTTTGGTAAGTAAATTTAAATTTTTTTGGTGAAAGATAGGGGTGATGGGCACCTAATTATTATTTTTAATAAAAATTTTCTTTTTTTATCATCAAATTTCATTGCAACAATCGGACATACAACTTTCTTATTCATGACAGGCATACACCGTCGTGCGTACGCCATCGCGCGTACACTATCTCACTGCAATTTATCCCAAGCTAATAATATTTGCCAGCGTTTTTTCAACTCACAGATATATCCCACATCGAAGCGATGTGAGAAGAGTGAATACTATAAAAAAACCCAACGAGCTGCTTTGTTGTATGTTGTCTTGGCCATGTGAAGCGTGCGTATTGTACGTTGAGACTTTTTAAGCTAGCAAAAATTTGTCAATCACGTGGGGGGAGCAAGATGGCAAAAATTTGTCAATCACGTGGAGGTGGCAAAAATTTGTCAATCACGTGGGGGGAGCAAGGTGGTAAAAATTTGTCAATCACGTGAATTTTTACCAATCACGTGCAATCATGTGGGGGGGAGCAAGGTGGTGAGCAAGGTGGCAAAAATTTGTCAATCACGTGCAATCACATGGGGGAGCAAGGTGGCAAAAATTTGTCAATCACGTGAATTTTTGCCAATCACGTGGGGGGAGCAAGGTGGTGAGCAAGGTGGCAAAAATTTGTCAATCACGTGCAATCAAGTGGGGGGAGCAAGGTGGCAAAAATTTGTCAATCACGTGCAATCACGTGGGGAGAGCAAGGTGGTGAGCAAGGTGGCAAAAATTTGTCAATCACGTGCAATCAAGTGGGGGGAGCAAGGTGGCAAAAATTTGTCAATCACGTGCAATCAAGTGGGGGGAGCAAGGTGGCAAAAATTTGTCAATCACGTGGGAAAATTTGTCAATCACGTACAATCACGTGGGGGCAGCAAGGTGGTGAGCAAGATGGCAAAAATTTGTCAATCACGTGCGGAGAGCAAGGTGGCAAAAATTTATCAATCACGTGGAAAAATTTATCAATCACGTGCAATCACATGGGGGAGCAAGGTGGCAAAAATTTGTCAATCAAGTGGGGGGAGTAAAGTGGAGAGCAACGTAGCAAAAATTTGTCAATCATGTGGGGGGAGTTACGTGGGTGGGGGAGCAAGGTTGCAAAAATTTGTCAATCACGTGGGGGGAGTAAAGTGGAGAGCAACGTGGCAAAAATTTGTCAATCACGTGGCGGGAGTCACGTGGGGGGAGTAAAGAGGAGAGCAACGTGGCAAAACTTTGTCAATCACGTGGGAGAGTTAAGTGGAGTGCCAGTTGGCATAAATCACATTTAAAAAAAATCAAGGTGGGTTCATAAAAAGAAAACGAGATTAAAAACTAAAAAAGTAGGAGTTAAGTGGAGTGCCAGTTGGCATAAATCATATTTCAAAAAAACCAAAGTGGGTTCATAAAAAGAAAACCGGATTGAAAAATAAAAAAGTAGGACTTTTTAAGCTGGCAAAAATTTGTCAATCACGTGCAATCACGTGGGGGGAGCAAGATGGCAAAAATTTGTCAATCACATAGGGAGAGTAAAGTGGAAAATTTGTCAATCACGTGCAATCACGTGGGGGGAGCAAGGTGGCAAAAATTTGTCAATCACGTAGGGGAAGTAAAGTGGAGAGCAACATGGCAACAATTTGTCAATCACGTGGGGGGAGTCACGTGGGTTGGGGGAGCAAGGTTGCAAAAATTTGTCAATCACGTGGGGGGAGTAAAGTGGAGAGCAACGTGGCAAAAATTTGTCAATCACGTGGCGGGAGTCACGTGGGGGAGTAAAGAGGAGAGCAACGTGGCAAAACTTTGTCAATCACGTGGGGGAGTTAAGTGGAGTGCCAGTTGGCATAAATCACATTTAAAAAAAATCAAGGTGCGTTCAGAAAAAGAAAACCGGATTAAAAACTAAAAAAGTAGGAGTTAAGTGGAGTGCCAGTTGGCATAAATCACATTTCAAAAAAACCAAGGTGGGTTCATAAAAAGAAAATCGGATTGAAAAATAAAAAGTAGGACTTTTTAAGCTGGCAAAAATTTGTCAATCACGTGCAATCATGTGGGGGGAGCAAGATGACAAAAATTTGTCAATCACATAGGGGGAGTAAAGTGGAAAATTTGTCAATCACATGCAATCACGTGGGGAGAGCAAGGTGGCAAAAATTTGTCAATCACGTGAGCGGAGTAAAGTGGAGAGCAACGTGGCAAAAATTTGTCAATCACGTGGGGGGAGTAAAGTGGAGTACCAATTGGCATAAATCACATTTAAAAAAAACTAGGGTGGATTCATAAAAAGAAAACCGAATTGAAAATAAAAAAGTAAGAATCGCTCGGTTTTACCGATACTGCATTTGGATCGGTTATAACCGATACCCGATCCGGATCGCCTGATTCCGAATTGGATCTGCGATTTTTGAAACACTGGTCTAGGCGGTTCATTTCGCCGTAAAAGTAAGTGTTCATAGATCTGCAAGATCTATACCATTTTTTTAGTTTCAAATTTCATTGTGGGTGTTGAAAATTGTTTTTAGAGCCATCATGGAGATTTTCGTTGCCAAAAGTGCTTTCCAGATGAGGTTTCAGGTGAGGCTTTATTTTGTTTTCATAAAGCCTAGGCCTTATAGAAACCTCATCCAAAGTTAAATGCGTGATAAGAGTGGGGAAAAATAAATAAAAAGTCACGCTACACAAATTATCCGTCTATTGGATGGTCAGATCTAGGTGTTTAGAAATTCAAATTCATATTTTTTTTGCTTTTCTCTTTCTTTTTTATTTAAAATTGCTCAATTTGGTATTTCTAAAGGGAATCAAACCTAACACAGACCATCCATTTGGTGTACAGTGAGATATAGGGGTTTAGGAACACAAAACAATCTTTTGTGTATAATTCTTACTAGTTTGGTGATTCTAAAGTGAATCCTAATGCTTTTTTTATTTTAGAATGATTTTTTCCTGAAAACCCCACTTATTTGAACACATTATTGGGCTAATTGGCTAGGCTATCAACAAGCTAGAGCTTTGTTTAGAATGAGTTAATTTGAGGTCTTCATATGTCCAGATTGCATTAACGGTGTGGATTGATTGATCTCACTAACAAGAAAGCTGTGAACCCCAAACCAAATGTGCAAAGGTGGAGAAAGCTAGAGCAATGAAGAGCTTCTAGAGAACCCAAAAGATATGCTGCTCTCGTGGGAGCGAACTATCCATTTACTCCTTCGGGTAAACTTGCTAAAAATATATTTAGGACCCCAATTTTTGGGATGCACTTCTTGAAAACCCAAAAAATAAAATTTTCGATGCACTCGAAAAAAGTAACGTCCACAGATTGAACAAAGATCGTCCAATTTTCAAAAGGTAAGCTCTAAGTACTGAAGAACTCAAAATCTACTCTCTCGTTTTCCTATAAAATAACCATATAGTTATTATTAATTGGGTGCAGTTTCATATAGACTCCTCCGTAGGTGTAGAGGTACGGTGCCCTTCAAATTTTATCATGGTATATAATTTTGATGTAAAATGTCATTAGGATTATCTCAAAATCTATTTTTATATCTAATTATAAAATTTAAAATTTAAAAAATGGTTAAAATCAAGTAGATCTATAAACATATGAAAATCTTGAAAATGGATGGTGTAGATAATATGTTGTAAAATGCACTACTTCTGAGACTTAAAATATTTCTATTTTTCATAGTCATGCATCTCGATGTCGAGATAATCAATTTTTCAACATTAAAACTACCTTTTCCGATGGACTTTTAAGGGGCATCCGTAGTTCTACATTATAAGGTGGCATCTTTATATAAACTTTTTCCTTATTTATTAGATCACAGTAATTCAAACAAAAAAAAATCTTCCAAAATATCTCTTTTGCACGAGAGAGTTAATGTACAGTGTGCTCCTGCAAGAGCATGCTACATGGGAGCACCTAGAGGGTCTCCCATTTGATGTTCTAATCTAGCGAGTGCTTAATTTCTAAGATTCTTAAACATGGGTACCAAAGAAGAGAGACAATAAAATTTAGGGTGAGAATCCCCTCTCTAATGTTTCAATGGGAGTCTTAGTGCTACTTGTTGATTTTATTATGTTTTGGTGCCTTTTTATTTGATGGTAAAATTGTTAAAACAAAACGATTCTACCTCTTTGAAGAAGCACATTGTTCATTTACTCTCTCGGGCAAAACCCCACAGGTGAATATTTTAACATCTTCTACCCAAAAAAAATATTTTTAACATCCAGAAATTTGGGGATATAAAAATCAAATTGGACACTGTATGTATGCGGATAAAACAAAATAATATCCCATTGAAAAGAGATTGTCAAATTTTTAAAAGGCAAGATGTAAGTGTTAAACAACTCAAAATTCCCTTCTTCTTTTTTTAATTTTAAAGATAATCGATTGATGATTCTTAGATGGATCCAAAACTTCAAATTTAAAGTACCCACCCAACTAGCTATTTTGCTTTACAGAGTAAATGTACAATATGCTATAATGCATTAATTGATCCTTCCAAATAGTCCACACCTAAGTTCGCTTTACCAAAGCAGATTGTCCTCTATCTCTCTTATGGTAAAAAATTGAAATGATATTTTGGGGTTTATCCTTGAGTTAATATTGTGTCAATAGTATATATCATACATCCACCTTTCTTAGTGTCATGGTTCATATTTTAGAGTTTTAAAATTGTAGTTTTGATAATGCTTCTCCATTAGACATGGTTGGAAGTAGTGAGAAAAGATATAGGAACGTATGGCCTCATTAACGGTATGACCCCTAATAAAGCACAATGGTGTACCAAATTAACGGTATGACCCCTAATAAAGCACAATGGTGTACCAAAATTTGTGCAACCGATCCCAATTAGTTGGAAAAAAACTTTGACAATGATGATGACTATGCTTCTCCATTGTTTTTGCTTTTGCTATTGTGATGGAATATCACCCGGACATGGTTTTGTACTGCAATGTTTGATATGCATCTTGTAGAATACTTTCTTTTTTTTTTTGGTAATTCAGTGAGGAAGACATACTCTAGCCGTTTTTTGTCAAATAGATTAGAAGTTAGCTTTTCGAATATGTCCATGGGTGGTGTTAGTGAGATTGAAAATCACGACGTGATAACTAATTATAGGGGTGCTACCACCATGACCTAGCCCCTTTCCCGATGTCTTGAAAAATTGAGGGATAGTAACATCATTTTGTTCAGGAAAATGAAAGTAAATAAATGTTTGCTTGTCCACATTTCATATTCTAGATTAGGTTGAGGTGGTTCTTAGAATTGGTCAATTGTTGATTTTCCAGAGAAATGGTATAGAGGGCAAGGCATTGACTTGTCAAAAAATTCAGAAATATTGTGGTCGTATGTAATTTGTAAAAGGTTCTTTTACCAAAAAATGATATAGAGATGTCCAATTTAATGTAGAGAATCCATATCCATATTTAAAATGCCTTGATATAAAAGTAACGCCAGAATATATTAGGCTTTCATGGGAGCATCAGAGTATACTGTCTATTTACTCTCTCAAATTTAAACAAATCTAGGATTAACTTTAGGATCTCATATTTTGGGGATGCAACCTCTTCCATCACATACCAATCTCCCTAGAAAAAAATTCCAAATTGGATTCTCTATGGGCTTAAAAAAAATAATGCCTCCATATTGAAAAAAGGCCATCCAGTTTTTGGAGGGTGAGATCTAAGAATTGGGAAACTCAACTTCAAATTTCTTTTTAAAGATAATCATTAAGTTATTCGTAGGTGGTTCCCAAAATTTCTGATTAAAAAATTTTTCCCAATTGGGTCTCTTAGCCGAGGGAATAGACCTACAATATGCTACAGCGGAAGCATAGTATATGCTCTCAAAAGAAAGAAGGCAAATTGGATTTTAGTAAGCAATAACTATATGATTGGTCTATGTACCAGAGGAAGGAAGAGATAGAGGAACCCTAAAATAAGGATAGAGGTTTCCAAGCTTCAAATAGGCATAGAATATTTCATTTTTCAAAAGAAAGAGTGATAAATGAATAGAGAATGAGAGAAACTGATAAAAGTTAATGATATAGAAGTATGGAATTAAAAGATCTCAGCTATAGCTGCTTAAGAGTTTCGATTTTGCCATTCGCTCTGACTGATTCCATCACAAAGTCTGGGGAAGAATGCAATACTACATATTTTTGGATCATTACTTATAAGACACACAAAGGAATACCATTATAAGTATCAAAAAGTTCATATAAGGAGTAAACCTTATAATATGCAAGTAAAGTGCACCTAAAAAAACCTATGGAAAAAAATTTGTTCCAACATGGAAAAACCCTCTAATTGATCATCTCAACATCGAGATGTATGGATAAGAAACAAGATTTCAAGAAAACAAAATAGTACGTCTTATAATGCAATATCTAGATACTCATTTTCAAGATATCTAAGTATTTATAGATATGCTTAAATTGCATTATTTTTTTAGCTTCAAATTTTAAAAAAGTACGAGTAAAAAAAGATTTTCAATCAATCCTGCACTTGAACTATATTTTTGGGTAAGGTTTGAAATGTACCTTACTTGATTATTTAAGGTTGACACTTCCACAAAACAATGCCTATAGAAAGGGTATTACAAGGTCTAAGGTCAATATGCATTTATAGTACCTCCAAAAGCATGTTTGTTCGGATTCCATATTCCTAGATGGGATCAATTATATTCATGTATTTTCCCCATTTCTCATCCCCGTTATAAAATTCCTCATTATTTATATTAGAGAGAATATTGGCAGTCTATACTATCCGTGTCTATGGTTCAAAACTTTATTTCACTTATTTCTCTCTTTCCGTTTTTTTCATAACATTGTCGAAAATTTCCATTTTTTTCATCACATTGTTGAAAAGTTCTGACACTTGGTCCATGTCCTTGTGTTTCCTTTTTATCAAACCATTTCAACTAACAAAACTAATTGGGGAATCCAAAGGAAAACCAACAAAAATAACCACAAGATCAAGATCGGATGGATCAAGTATTTTTTATTTTTCTCAAAATTTTGATAAAAATAAAAAATATTGAATCCATCTAATCTTGATATGCATAAAAAAAACAAACCTAAAAAAAGCACGGTTAGCTCTAGGCATTCCAATATAAAGTAAACCTGCATTCTAAAATCCCTACTAATGATCTGGAAATCTATTTTTGCTTATGGCATTTGAAATTTGAAATTTAAAGATGATAGAAACAAATATTTAAACAAGGGAAATGTTTATAAGAGCCCAGCCTTTAAACAATTAAATTAAAACCCACCTCAAAAAACTCACTAGAAGATGTTTTGATGCACAAATATCCTCAAATTAATCATCTCGACATAAAGATGCACGGACAAAAGAAAAAAAAATAGATTTCAAATTTAGGAAATGGTACATTTTATAACACAATTTTGTACCACCAATTTTCAAGTTTTCAAGTTTTCATAGATCTCTCCATCTACATTATTTTTGAAGCTTTAAACTTTATAAATAAAGATGAAAATATATTTTAAAGCTATCTAAAAGATTTTCAATATTGAAACCACACTTCTTAACAGTATTTGAAGTTATGCTCTAATTTGATTGTTTAGAGCCTAAGCTCTATACAAACTACACCCCTTAAAAACACTTTAACAAAAGACAAAATACAATTCTTTCCTTAAATCCATTTCTTTTCCCACCTCCATCCATACATGTCAAAATCCATAAATGTCAAGGTCGAGATGGTCAAATTCTTTTTCACAATTGCTTTTCCAACACAAAAACAGTCTCCAATGAAGAAATGGGAGGATGTTACACATTCACTTCCCCAGCTAAACCCCACCTCGAAGGATCTGCAAGGCCTGGAATGTTTCCTCATCAACCCAACAACAACCCATCATAAAGAAAATCCAAGAATAAACATAAAATGTTTATTTTTGAGCGGTCAGAACTAAGATCTTTTTTTTGAACGGTCACAACTCAAATTCCATTTTATTAATTTTTTTTTAAAAAGCATTCATTCTGAAGTCATCCCAAAATTTAAGTAAAAAGGAAAAAAAAAATCCTCCTAAGCAAGTTTTTTTTACAAAATAGTGTTAATATGCAGTATGCTTGCATGTTAACTGAAATGAGCTAAGAAGGTAGAATTGTGGACCACGATTATATAGCCGACTCCAATTAACTGCGAAAAGGCTTTGAGGTTGAAGATGATGATGATGCAGTACACTATATACTCGTATATAAAAGCAAGAGGGTCATCCGAACCCAAAAAAAAAAAAGAACCCAAAAAACGAAAACTACAAAAAAAACCTATAAAATGACAAAATGGGAAATAAATACTCGATATCAACACAAACCGCTTAAACGATATTGATTCCCGCCAACTTACACATCATAAAGTATCTCATAAAAATGTAGGAGGTTCTGAATGATGAACACAGTTTGTACAAGGCCTGAATATATGCTAATATATGATCCAGCTACCAACCTCCTCAAGTACCTCAAGGCTCTGCTGCCAGAAGGAAACAATACAATAAGTATATCAACAAGCAGCTATTTGCAATCAGATTGAAGTTCAATTACAACATTCGTTATGCTGAAAGATCGTACTGCATATCTGGAGTGGGCTTCAGTGGTTATCAATTGACATTAACAACACTACATCTCAAGGTCATGTTCTATTGCTGAACTATCCCCTAAAATATATAAAAAATACAGAAATTTAAAAACTAAAAAAAAAGATTGTATGAGCTCATAAATTACCCCCATAGAGAAAAACCCTATATAAGTGTTTTTGGGGACCCCCAAATTTTTGGGGATGTAAGACCCTTAACCTGGAAGCAGACCAAAAAACACACGCACTCTATATGCACCTGGAAAAAATGCCAAAAAGATGATTCAACAGACTCACAGAAAGCGTCCAACTTTTGGATGGTCAGGACCCAGTGATTAGGAAACTCAAAATCCTTTTTCTTTTGTGAGAAAAAAATTCCTCCAATGATTCTAAAGTGGATCGTAAAATTTCAGATCGAAAAAATCCTCCTAAATAGGATTGTCGCCTGGTAAGCGTATAGAGCGGCCCTGTGGTAGTAATACATGCTCGTTGGCTATCGGAGACTACTTGGCTAACAAACATACAGTGGTTATCATCAAAAAACCATTCGGCTAATACACTGTCCACAACTCCATTGGAGTAATTCTTTCAAAAAAATGAACAGAAACTATTCACCATACCAAGAGACATAATAGATCAAAATCTAAATATCAAAAGAGCTAGAGAGAGAGGGGTGGGGGGCGGGGGGAGGGAGGGATGGAGAAGGATTAACCAGAACAGGGAGAAAACCAGTACAGGTGTGCATCAGGTTGTAACAGCAAAAAGCGATTAAGTGCACGACTACCACAAGTGAAGAGCATGGAAATGGAGATTATCTCCAATAGAAGGAGATCCTTTCACCACCCCTTTGGTGTTGGTGTGAGGGAATCTGCCACCGCTTGAGATGATCAACTTGAGGGTTTTGGGCATCGGAACAACTTTTATCAATGGGTTTTTACGGTGCACCTTACTTTTATAATATAAGGTTGACGCCTTAATGCTTTATATATTAACTTTTTCCTTTTAGACATTGCTAAAAGTGGGTTTCTAAATTTTTCTATCTAGAAGTTTCGCAAAATACATTTTCTATCCAGAAAATACTAATGATGACAAAACTCATAAGAGCAGGACATGTTTGATGCAAAAATAATGCATAGCCACAACTATTATCAAACATTATAGTTCCAATAATGTTTCAATTTGCCAAAGAAGACCACAATATTTCCAACTCATAAAGGCACTTTATGACAGACATTTCTTATGTTATAATTTCCACTGAATATTACCACAAAGCCAAACCAGTGTCATCAAATTTAACCATATAAAGAAGAGGTCCAATCTCAATTGAAAAGGTTACTATTGTACTAAAACTTACCAGAAGCTCAGCTCATAGAGTCTTCAGCGAATGCATAAACTCCAGATACTAGCTCCAGGTACTCTAAATTTCTTATCTCCATTGCTGAAAATTTATTCCGAGAAGAAAGCATAAAAGCAAATGAATACTTCATAGAGCAACAGAAGGCATAACACAGAGCACCCACACTGAGCACCAGATTAGCAGCTAGCTAGCAGCTGATACCTTTACTTGTTGAGTTTAATAAAGAAATTGAAGACCAGCATGAATGAAAACTGACCCATCAGAAAACAAGACCCAAAATGGAAACATTGGGACCAAACACCCAAAGCTTCCGACACTCCATGCTTATACTCTACAAACACAAGGAATATGCTTGGGAAAGCAAAAAGGATCGACACAACAAGATGCTAGAGAAAATTAGTAAGAGCCCCAAAAGAGTGAACAATAAAAGTTAAGCAAAACTTACATTTGGTTATGACAAGCCTTTCCCGTTGACTCGAATGGATCTCCTAGTTCCTAGCTCGACCACCAGAGGTAATATTTCGGCCACGCCCACCATGCTCCCTTGCCGCTAATTTGGCAGCAACTTGTTCATCCGACAAGGGCAAATAATAGATGCGAGGAGTTGCCTTAGTTTTCTTGAAGAGGTCATCCAATGTAGGCGGTGGTGGTTCAGGCTTCCTTGGAGGAGGTGGGGGAACAAGCCTCTCTTGCGCATGTGGCCTTTGAGAGAGAGGAGGAGGAGGGGGAAGCCTCTCAAGAGGATGAGAGACAGGGGGACGAGGAGGTGGGGGTGGAAGAGAAGAAGATGTAAGCTTTTGGCCCAAGTGTGGAGGAAGTGGAGGTGGAGGAGGGAGTTCTTCTGTTACCTGAGGACCCTTAATGGGGGCAGTTTTGGTGTTTGGGACAACCCCTACAGGGGTAGTTTGGGGAATTGGGTGATTGTTTGAAGGAGTGGAAGGTTGGGATTGAAGCTCGCCTTTGGCTCGGACACTGACATCCTCAGGTTCGACAAACTCAGCAGTTAGGAGGCGACCACCATTTGGTGGCCATTGAAGGTTGTAGAGAGCGTTGCGAGTCTCCACGGCTTCTTCGACAGAGGAATACTGGTAAGGATCAAGGCAAGGCAAGTAATCAGCCATTCAAAATGGAAAAGAGAACAACATTAATCAGACGATTTCCCTCCCACTCACCCACCCTCCCTCCCTGATCAAGTATAAGGGGCTTCAATGAATACTGGATGTTTGAAAGTCAATTAAAAACAAGAGGTGCTTTCAAAAGTATTTACAAATACTATCTAATTCGAGAGTATTTAAAGGTTGTATCCAGTTAGTTCCAAGAAGTCAATTAAATGATCAGCAAATAATCAAGGTTCAGATATCTTTTGGAAAATGGTGGCGTTGTCTGGGAACATTGACATCTCAACACAAGAAGACCTCATCAGGAACAAGTCCATCAGCAAGATCAAAACAAGGGTCTCAATCTCAGAAGCCTCAACAAACATTCATAGCCCAGATCCAAAAGACAAGTGTGCACTCAGAATTTTTTTTGATAAAGTTAACATTGTATTCATAAAATTAGGATCAATAAATGATTCGAAGAGACCCTCCCTTCCTCAGTCCGTCATGCCCCAGCAATGAAGAGCGTAATAGTTATAATCTAAGAAAGTAAAATGAGATGAAGGAATGAGTTACCGTGACATAGCAATGAGTCTTGATGTGGTCCATCCAAAAGCTGCAGAAAGTACCAGTCTTCGCAAGAAGTTCTTGCACCGCTTTCAAAGTGAATGGGCGTAGGAACCGATCAATTCTCAACGAAGTTGTAGGAGACCTCTGTGGTGGAGGCACTGAAGACATCATTCAGTAACACATCACAAAAAGCTAGTTAGTAATACAGCCTGCTGGGGCATGCCCCATATACATACACACACTAAGCTACACAAAAATAAATTTGCATTTAAGCCTCAATTAAAAAAAAATGCAGCCTTTGATCTTCTCATGTGACAGAAAGTAAAAGTAACATTCTAGATGAAGTTAAACTTAATGAAATGACACGCCTTAGTTAAAATGTTTTTAACAAAAGGATAGTTACAGGTGAATTCAAGGCAAACCCTAGCTCCTTTTAATAGGAGTTCACCTAGCAAGAGTCAAATGTAATGATTACATCATGGCAGCCAAAAGATAAATAGTATCAAAACTACACAACACAAGTTCAGGGAACAAAGAACATCAACTACCAGTCAAGCACCCTGGGACCACAACCCAGGTAAAAATAAGATGCATTTGATTTCCTAGGCTATATCATTAGATTAGCAACATATACTAATGATGGTTGAATATTCGAACATGTGCTACAATGCTAAAATAAATTACTGAAGCATAGCTTCAAAATTTAAATATTCTTCCATGATTTCTAATGATGTCATTAAGTTCAAAGTTCAAAACATTCATAAAAAATAAATACCTCAACAAAGTTCAAATATGCAAATTTGAGTTTGTTACATGGCATTTAATATTCACCAAAGAAGTAGGTAATAATAATTCAAACAGAAAAGTGCATCATAGTTACTCAAAAAAACAAACAAAAACCAATAACAAGTCAACTATCAAGAAGACAAAACTGTTCTCACATTTCTAGTAATTATGTTTTGCAAACTCCATACCTACCTGCCCATAGTAATGACACCATCATTTGGAAGCCCAAACAAAATGGAAAATTCTCAGTGTTTTCTTACGCAAAATTAATCCTTTCCTCTCCATCTCTTCCACCTACTGTCCCTTTAGCTACCTGAGCTTGGATCCTAAACACCCCCATCCCAAAATGCAAAATTTCTGTTGTTCACCATCCTCCAAAGGGTACTCAGTGTTGACCAGTTACAAACTAGAGGCATTCCTATCGCTAACTGCTGTAACCTTTGCAGATCAGAGCTTGAATCCAACAACCACTTGTTCCTTCACTGCAAGTGGTCTTGTCTCTTACAGGCTGATATTGTACAACTCTTCAATTGGAATTGGGCCACCCATCCTCCGTCCCCCTCCTTATCTTAGGGTGGCAATCAGCCAGTCTCTTCCTTTGGCGTTCAACAGTGGCTGCCACCCTTTCGGCCATTGGAACAAAAGAAACCAGAGAATATTTTGAGCCAAGTGGAATACGCAACTGCAGCAATGGATCGAAATAGAACTATGGTAATCTTTTGAGCGAAAAATTCCAAACACTTCAAACACTCAGCGACCTCTGATTTTCTCCAAAACTGGCTTGCTGTTTTGGAAAGAAGGCAATCTCGAATCCCATGGTCATCCCTATGAAACCAATCAGAGCAAGGAAGTATCAAGCTAAACTTTGATGGATGCTCCCTCGGCAATCCTTGGCCTGGTGGCTATGGGGGAACTTTTAGGGACCACGAAGACAACATATTGCTATCCTACACAGGTTTCATTGGAACAGCTGGCTCCACTACTGCGGAGGCCGTCGCTCTACTGGAAGGGATCAAACAAGTCTGCACGACACGGTCAGGTTCTCTAGTTATTGAGGGGGGCTCCAAAAACATTCTTGCTTGGGCTGCTAGGACCTCTCCATGCCGTTGGTACCAACTAAATGCCTTTGGACCTATATGAAGGGATGTACACAACATATGTGGCAGGAGGCCAACCTTAAAGCCGATAGTACAGCCAAAGCCAGTGCCAATGGAGGAAGTGCTGAAAGGATTGCAAGCAAAGGGTTCTCGCATGCATGCATGCATGTATGTATGACCTCAATACACACACACACACACAGCTGAACGATTGGGATTAGGAAACTTGGCTTGTGGGTTAGGATGTCAAGGGCCACAACACGACATTCAAGATTGAATCCTAGGTAACCAATCCAACAACCACGGATTGCTGTCAAGGAAGCAAATATACAAAATCTCAATTAAAGAATCGCTCTAAAACACCTGCACCAGAGACCATGCAGAAAAAAACATCTGCTGCAAGCTTCACCTGTAACAAGGCTGAAGACTGGCCCAAAACGTACCCCTTAGAAGGCCTTTCCAACTATGCTCCTTAAGTCCTGAGCAAAAAATCAATACACAGAGCAACCCCACCCCATTGTAACTTCCTGAGTAGTAGAGGTGAAGGGACTTTCACCATACCTGAATTAGCCCATTCCTACAACCATATCCCAAAAAAATATCTTAGACCATCATATCCAAGGCATTCCTAGTTCTACTGCACGTCACATAATCCATCTTGCATTCGGAATGCTAATCAAAAGGTCTCTCCTTCCTCCATACTCCCAAATGGCATCATGACATAAAGTGACAAAAAGTCGCATGTTCTAATCACCTCTAAAGTTATGTCTCCTGACGAATAAAACCTACCAAAAGCCAATACTTCAAACTCAACCTCACCAATTCAAACTTCTTAAGAAGCTAAAGAAAAACTGATTTGTAGCACATACTGGGGATACAAAGGCAGTTTATATAGTGAAGTCAAGCCGCAAGTGTTTTTGTTGTTCCCTACCCTTCTTTTAACTAATTTTATGAATTTTTACTGATACCCAAAATAATAACAACAGGAAACAGAGGTCCCCCATCCAAAGTCTTCTCAAATGAAATCTGAAATACCTCATGCACATAACTTCTTTCCCATGCTCCCACCTTCCTATCTTCAAACCCGCCATTTTTTTCACCATCCCCTAAACCTCATAACACCTGCAAGCTAAATGGAGAACTACCAATTTTTTTTCCTCGTCATCTTTCTAATTATCAACAGTGATATGATTACAAAATATGTGGTCTTTCCCGTATGGAGAAAAGCAACCAAAATATAAAATGCATTACATAGAAGAGAAAGTAGAAATATGTATTACAAATCAGCATGATTAACATACAATTTCAAAAAAAAAAACATGATTTAAAATTTTCTATCAAGAACCTTTTGATAATTTTTATAAGTGAATGCATCTATAATTTATATTGGGATTGCATGTAGAAACCATTTACAAATGAACATCAACTAATGTAACAAGCTGTTCTTATTTTCTTACCCACACGTTCTTTTGGTGCATCCTCACTGACTGAGGAATCAGACCTGGAAAGCAGCGGCTTTGGAGTTCTTGGCTTCTCTCTTGGAGTCAGAGCATCAAGATTTTGTGGTTTTGTAGGGGAACCTTGGGAAACCTCATTGACTTTCAAAGGCTCCCTTTGAACCTTACCAGAACGCGGAGAAATAACAGCCTCGTTGCCACTGTTCCACCTGCGCAACCTCTTAGTAGGTTCAGGTGTCACTTCCTCTTCCTGATCTGCAAACACCAGAAACCGAACATGAAACATAAATTACCCCCCTCCCCCTCCCCCAAAAAAAGAAGTCCATATGTCAACGTCAGTTTTTGACAATTCAACAGCCAGAGTCAATTGTATGCTAGAAATCAATAGAATATCAATTCGATGATTTAGAATAGAATTCTCTAAAACACTACATTCAAGAGCAATATTATCGGCACACAAATAAAGATGGTTATAAACAAATTTTGGATGTCATCCTATCATATTCATCCAGTGAATTTCAGATCATGATCCTCATTTAAGATATGCTTCTGAAATAGCAAGTTTGGAAATTTTAAGTTCATACATAACATTCTTTTACAATACAACATCAATACAGTTGACAACAGATTGAATGCAACTGCAACTAGCAAGAATTGGCAAACCGAACAGCAAGGAAGCAGAGCTACAAGTAGTGATTGAAACATCATAAAGTATCGTTTGAGAAACTATAAGCACAAGCCAAAGGCAAAAGACATAGCATAGTCCACTAAAAAAATAAAAACAAACCTACCTTCCTTTTTCCTCTTGTCACCAATAAGAACTGAGTTGTTACTCCCATCAGCCATTTTCACAGGAGGCTCGACAGCCATGACATCAGGAACATTTTCCTCTTTAGCACGAAGAGGTTCTAGCATCACAACATCCTTTTTCTCGTCCTCTTCTTTCAAGATAACATCCACATTCTTGCTCTCCAACAAATTTTTGTCCAAATATTCTTCTCGCAAATTTTCACCCAGAGGCGGATTATTTGAAGAACCAGCAATCCTAACATTATTTTCCTTGGTGAAATCAGCCTTCATAACATTATCATCCTTTACCTCATCAATGGTACTCTGCTCCTTGGTCAAATCAATATCCATAACATGATCATCTTTTATCTCATCGACGTTACTCTGCTCCTCAGCTTGCACGTGATCCCTCGATAAATCCAAGTCACCTACAGAAGACTCAACAGCACCAGGTGATGGTGGCACCAACCCCGGCTTAACAAATTCTGATTCTAAATTGACATTGTCAGCATTCAAATTATCCTTTAGTTCAGTTGTGTCCCTAATAGCCACAGAATCATTACAAAGAGAATCAGAATTTAGTGGAAACTCTACAACTTGGCTAACCTTCTTGGGTACATCGTTGATAGGCTTGGACAAATTGGATTCTTTGACATCAGCTGTTGGACCTTCAGCAAACTTTGGCTCACCTTCTCTGATGTTATCCTTTGGCCCATCTTCCTTGATAGCATCCACATGGCTTGGTACTTCCTGATGAACTTGTCCACTGTCTTCAATTACTGGGGCTTTTTCATCCAATGGGGGCTTGTCAATCACTTGAGAACTTCTCTCAATTGTCACTGGAACCATATCACTCTCTCCTTGATTGATACTACCATCAGGATCAGTTTTACCATCATTCTCATTTACTTTCTCGCTTGATTCGGCTTCAAAAGAACTAGCTTCTTCTTTATTTTCAAGCCCCTCATTGTTAACCTCTGCAGCCCCACAGCTAATCTCAACCTCGCCCTCGGGATTAATCCCATTGCCCATTGCATTCTTTTGATCATCCAGGATAGCTTGCTCAAGCCTCCTAATCAAATCTTCCTTTAATCCCTTAGTTGTTATCTTCCTGCTCTTAAGCTCGTCCTTTAACTCTGTGACCTTCCATTGTTCAAGGGGCCGACCCCCAAGTGAAGGAGATTCTGCTGACATTTTTGAGAACCTACAAAACAGTTAAAAAAAAAATCTCAATTGCTTCATAATGGCGGCAAATTAAGAAATACCTGAGCAGAAACAGAAAATCAAGAAATACGTGAGCAGAAACAGAGAGTAACAGCAACAGGTAGTAAGCAATCATAAGTACTATTTATAATCTTCTAACAACTATTGAAAATTAATAAAAATACCAACGCATGCACACCTTCACACGAATGTCTGCCAAGACACACAAACACATGGTTGATTCAAAGCTTAATGGGGTTCTCTCACTTATTTTGTACCACTTATTTGTACACTCTCTCTCTCTCCCTCTCTCTCTCTCTCTCTCTCTCTCTCTCTCACACACACACACACACACACACACACACGCGCGCGCACACACACATACAGAGGTTAAACTGAATGCGAAAAGCCATTAAAGGACCATCAGAGTCTTGCACAAATACCAATATGAGGGGAAACATTGACAGAAGGAAAATGATACCCTCCAATACTGTGCCAGAAATGGACATTTAAATACAGATCCAGATTCCAGAGCCTACAATTCTATGCAAAATACTCAAAGAGACACAAGAAAATAATTACAGCACCATAATCCTAAAATACTGAAACATTTCCCATGCGCACAAATCACAACCAGGAGAAAACAAGACAACAGAACGTGTCTACCATTCACATACCATCACAAGCTATACAACACAACTGAAACTGTGGAACACGCAATGCAAACCTCAGAGTAACTTCAAATGCTGTGACAAACAATAGGAACCAAATTTCCTCAAAAACATTAGGAACCATTTCACTACTGGAACCCTGAAATCTTCTTCATGAATCATGAACAACACATATTAAATATTAAATATTAAGAATGGCATAACCGCCAAGACCAAAAAATTACTTGACATACGTGTAATTCCAGATAAAAGCATCCTAAAAACAGAACCCCAAATCTTATTCGTAAAAAAAAATCTGCTCAACCATTCATCGAGAATGACAAGCATGTAATATGGAAATACACTTACCAAAACCACATAATGTTCCATAAAATATGCAAAACTAAAAACAGAGATATGATACAAACCCAACAATTCCAATACTAATAGCCAGAAATAAGAAGCTAAATCCCCAAAAGGATACTACACACTGAACAATGATTAAATGAAGGCACACTAAGAGAACGATGTAGACGAGCATAAACTCCATATTCAAACCCCAATCATTCCCTAAAAACTAAATAAATCACAGAATTTGGAACTGAAACTACACCGAAAATGTACCTGATAAAAATAATCAATTCACGGGCAAATACACAGCTCCAAAAGATTATTCCCACACGAATGCGAGAACCAAAACCCTAATATGAGAACAGAAACTCAAGGATTAGAATTAAAAGATCATTAACTACAGTTTATGTCAGTATTAGCTTGAAATAAAACTAAAATCAAGGTTTGTCCTGATATTTCTAATGGAAGTCTTTATATTCCAGTGCTTCACGTCCTCCCTAATGAAGATACATCGTCTCCTTTAAAGCTGGTAAAAACAGAGCTCTGCAAACTATGAATTAGTCCATGGCATGGGGAAACCAGAGTAGGGTTTCTATGGCCGCCGTTTCACACTTAATCGAAGCTGATGAGACCATAGGGCTCTGCCCTAGATTGAAGCTCGAAGAAGAAAACTAGGGTGTCTTCGATTTTCAATTCAACCTTCAATGAAGCTGATAAACCAGGAATACAGCTATCGAGCTATGTTAGGGTCCAAAAAAACTAGGGTTTTGTGATCTTCTTCGTTACAAGCTCATTTCAGGCCGAACAAACCATGAGAGCTCTGCAACTGCAATGAGCTACGCAGAAAGTCGAGAGAGATTAGGTTTTATGGTTTCTCTGAGCTCTGAGACCAATAACGATCTGCAACTATTAGGGATAGATTTGCAGATATGAAATTAGGGTTTCGCGGAACTTCATTGAGCATTTGTCTCGCTGCAACAATCTGAAACAACGGAGTGATTTTTTTATAGAGAGATGAATTTATTTTCGAGTAACATGGAGAAATAATCATATCCTCCACATTTACTAAATTCCAAATATGTCCTCGTCTTTGCTGGAGAGAGTAAAGTCTCACATTTGCCACCATGATTTCACCATAATTTCAGGTACTTCAAAATTACCACCTTTTAATTTTGTTATTCACCAAAAAAAACTTTGTTATTTTATTTTATATTTTAAAAAATTTCCACAGTATATTTGGTGTATTTGAAGGAGGTTTTCATATTTGAGAGAAATTCATGCTTGCTTTTTAAATTTATTTTTGTCATAAGTTAAAAATATATCTTAAATTTAAAATTATAAAAACCTCAAACTTTTAAAAATTTCATCCATACCTTTTTTTTTTCTCTTTTTTTATCACAATAGCCTTTGCGGTAGTCCTAAAATCACAGTCTATAGTTTAATGTTTTAAGGCATCACAACACTTGAACAGTTGTGATAGTCGTTAAAAGGCATCACGGCACATAAAAAGTCGCAATGGTCGTTAAGAGTTCTTATGCCCTGTGATGAATGTGTAATGGTTAAATTAGAATGTAATATTCCAATAAACCACCGTGGTTTTTTAAGTGTCATGGTGTTTCAAAACTACATTTGACTTACAACCCACCGTGACCATCACGGTTTTCAATATACTGTAATGCATTCACAATTCTAAGACTACCACAAAAAGTTATTTTTGTCTACTAATCCAAAAAATGGAGGTGGATGATGTTTTGGAAAGTTTAGGTTTATTTTCACTAATACATAAATTAAGGTATATTTTTATAATTTATCTTCTTCTTTTTAACATTAATTTAAGAGACAAAAATGATCATGACCTCCATGTACAAATGATAAAATGTTCATTTGTAAACAATTCCTTTAGGGGATTACATACAATGAGACCATTTACATTTTGTATAGAGATGACACAATTATTTATAATCATCCTATGTGAAATCTGATAGCTTGGGTATGCCACAAAGTTCGAAAAAATTCATTTGGAGTTTGTGCTTAATCAATGAAATGAATGCTACCACCCGATTTCACATCCAATAATCAAGATTAATTGCGACTATCTTGTACTAAAGGTAATGGTCTCGTCATATATATTTTTCTTAAAAATATTCGTACATTATAATATTTGAATTGGTTTTGGATGTTTTCTGTATAACATGTTACATACGCCCAAGTTCGTGAAGCACGTGGGACACCAGTGAGCTTTGTGTAAACCATCCGCTCTAAATCTCAAACTCTAAGGGGAAGAGGTTGAGAGTGAGAGAGGAGGAGGATGTGGAAGAAGCATGACCAGACAAGACAAGTTATGAATCTAAAAAATGTTGAGGAGGGGGGTGACTTTGATGATGGTGCTATGGCATCATCATCGTCAATTTCTTTTTGGGGTGACTGTGAAACACAAATATCATTTTGAGTTCATCACATGTAGAAAATGGGCGTCATGTTTAAATTTTGATGGAGATCATTTACTTTTAGTACAAGGATATCGCAATCACTATTGTATGTCAGATTTTAAATCGGAATATTATAAACATGTTATGGAGTAAACTCGAGGTTAAAAAAAAAAAAAACACTCAATCTTTATGACACACCTCAAGCCATATATTTTGACATCCAATGGTTGTGATTGATTGTGACTTCCTTAAAACAAATGGCAAAGGGTCTGCCTCCATTTTTTTTTTTTAACGCTAATCCCCATGGGAAAAAGTTTATATTAGGTTGCAACCTTAAAATGTGGAACTACGGATGCACCTCTAAAACCCATCGAAAAAGGTTATTTTAATGTTGAAAAAGCTTGTGATTGATCATCTTGACATCGAAATGTATGATTATGAAAAATAAAAAGATTTTGAGTCTTGGAAATAGTGCATCTTACAACATACTATCTACACCGTCCATTTTTAAGATTTTTCGTATGTTTATAGATCTACTTGATTTTAACCACTTTTATAATTTAAAATTTTATAATTAGATATAAAAATAGATTTTGAGATAACCCTAATAACATTTTATATCAAAATTAAATATTATGATAAATTTTGAAGGTGTACCTTAGTTGCATTGTTTAAGGGAGCAACCTTATGGAAACCACACCCTAATCCATTATATCTTCATGTCATACATACAAACCCTAAAAGATAATTCTGACAAAAATTACCCCATAAATTGTCAAAGTTACATTCATACCCATTCTCTCTCTCTATCTCCTTGGGTTGAGAATGCCTTTATATTGGATATTTGAGATTTTAAATTCCTATAAAAATTTTGGGTTTTGAAAATCTGAAAGTTCTTCTAGTCCTAGGGGCACAATAGACCCATTAATTGTGTACCTTAGGAACCAAAGGAATTTTGAATTTTTAAAATATTGATATGGAAATTTTAAATATTGAAAATCACAAGGCGAAAGTTTTAGATTTTGAAAATAGAAACTTCAAATTTTGGATTTTTAAAGATTGAATTTATAGAAATTGTGGACTTTTAATATCGGAGGGTGAAAATATAAATTCTGGAAGTCGAAACTTCAAAATTTTTTATTTTCAAAGTTTGTATTTATATAAATTTCATAGTTCTAAATTTTTAGATAAATTTTGATCCCCAAATTTACAAACTTATGTTTTACTAAATTTTGGATCTTAAGACTCAAAACATGGATAATTTGGTCATTTAAAATAAATGAAAAAAATAGGTCGTGTGAGGTTTTTTAAGTAAAATATTTATATCATGATATAAATTGATATTTTTTAATTACATAATGACAAAAGTATTTTACCTACAGTTTCCAATGACATTTTATCATAAAAATAGTAAAATATTACGATATGTACACAAAACACCACATCACCATAAGTAAAATTCATGCAATTTTTCCAAGCCAAAATGAGCGCAATGTATTTATAGATTTATTTTAGGCGAAATAGTAGCAATGTTCTAAGGTTACATGTAGATGCTACCCAAATAACAATAACTAATTTCCAAATAACGAATTTCACCAAGAATATATTATGTCAGTAATGAATTTCACAAACAATAAATTTTCAATTACCCAAACATCCCTTGAATAACTTGTTACTAGATACATTATTTTTATGACTTAAAGGTCTTATATGGTCGATTTGAGGGGTCTCCAGCATTGAAGCACTCTCTTCTATAGGATTTTTGTGGTTGAGCTTTCTCTTCCATAGGATTTTTGAGGTGTAGCTTTCTTCAACAGTACATGGTTGCAACCTAATGTAAACTATTTCTATGTTTTAATTCTATTGTACAGTACATGGTTGCAACCTAATATAAACTATTTCCATGTTTTAATTCTATTGTACATTATATGGTTGCAACCTAATATAAACCATTTCCATGTTTTAATTCTATTGTATGAAGAGGGTTGCAATCTAGTGTAAACTTTTTCCTTGTTTTAGTTCTATTGTATGAAGAGGTGTATTTTATTGGGGTAAATACAGTGGGGAAGACATGCCCCTACTTATTTTTACAATAGATTTGGGAGTTATATTTTGAAAGTGTTAATTGGGGGTGTCAGGGTCGGAATGAAAACCACAAAGTGGTAACTGGGTGTGGGGATGCTACCACCACGACCCCAATCCCTTTCCTAAAAAAGTGGTATGTTAATGGGGATTTGAGCCCTTATCATTTGGTGAGAATAGAGTCGGAGATTTCACCACAAGACACAATAATACTACCATCAAAGCTCCAAGCCATTCTCAAAAGTGGTAAGTCAGTGGGGATTTGAGCCTCTAACCTTATACGAAAAGATGTAGGTGTATTGCAGTGAGAAAAGTGAACAACAATCCAATGGACTTACAAAAAACCATAGTCATTGATCAATCCATTACCATCCAAAAAAAAAATGGCAGTCGATGTGTTTCCCACCACTGGGATCCTTTTGGTTTTGGAAGGGTCATACTATCTTTGTTTGGTCATATATTCCCTACATCACCATCTATTATTTGAGTAGACTTTGACCAAATGGAATCCATCTACTATTGCATTAGACTCATTGAAACGATTAGAAAAAACTTTAACATCAATAATGTTCAAATCGACCAATTTATCAACAAAGTCGTCAAATTTAAATTCATCTAATTCAAGTACTTCATAAAATATTTGTTTTACAAAACCCAAAATTCATTTTATTCAAGGTTTAAAATGTCAAATAAATAGGTTATTTTGTGTAATTTGGCATGAACAAATTACTAACCTTGTTTTATGAATTCGTAGGTATAGAATCTTCTTGCCTTTTAAGTATTCTAAACTCAAAACACTATCTTTTTACCAAAAAAAAAAAATGCGTGGTCCGCATAATTATCATTTAGCTGAGTTTGGAACCCTGATCAAGCAAAAATATTTAGGTTATTTAGGTCTGGCCACCAAAATGTACCACATTAATTGAAATAGTATTGTTATGTGTAGGAATGACATATATATTTAACAAAAAATTAATTGCCTGACATTCTTTAAGTTTGGTGCTCAAATCCAATTTAAGGAGGAATTTATAATTAAAAGCACGCTTATGTAGGGGATATTATACACTTATTCCCTCAGGTCAAAAAGTTGATTAGAATAATTTTTTTTAGCTTTGTAATTTCAGAATATACATTACATTTAAAATAAATATAAAAAGATTGGAATTATGAAATACTAATATCAAATTGCCAAAAACCTGAATGATTTCTGTTCAAGCTTTAAACATTACTACTTTAGTGACAAAAGGTGTTTATTTATTTATTTAAGGTGAGGAGGCTATATCCTAATAAGGGAAATTTATCAAAATACAACCAAATTAAAAAAGGAATTTGTTTTGTTTTTTTTACAATTAAAACAAAAAAAAAGTTAAAGTGTAGACTAGTTTTTCTTTGAAAATATTTCAATGGAAATTTTACTCGAGGGAATGTTATGCTCTGGCATGAGCATAATAAATAGTTTGCAACTATTGCCAACAATTTATATTAATATGTACATATACTCGATCTTGAAAAGGACTGCCAGGGAAGGTTTTTTTTTTAAAAAAAATGGAAATTTTGAGAATCACATAAGCGTCAATATATGGTCTAATAAAGGTGACGACCTTAAGCTTTCATTTAACCTATACCTAGCTTGAGTAAAGAAGGCGGGTTGTGGTAGGTTAGTAAAAAACGTAAACATTGCCTCGTCTTCTCATGAATCTTCAACCTATAGATGTTGATAGAGAATAATGGAGGAATACAATTCATAAAATTGACCCTACATAATTAAAATAAGGCTTGGATGATGATGATAATGACAATCACCATATAATTATTTTCAAAAGAAAATTAGAATTTTAGTTGTTTTAACACGTAGATCCTCACCCTTCAAATATTGGTCACTTAATGAGACACCACTTTTTTTAAAAGTATATAAAGAGAAATTATAAAATATTTTTATTGAGGTTAGCCTATGGGTTAAGGGTTATATTCACAAATTTTTGTGTCTTAAAATGACTCCTGGATTGGATTTTGCACTAAGGAGTAATGGATAATATACTCCCGCGAGAGTAGAAAAACTTTTGGGATTCATAAATTTCGGACGTTTTGGTCTTTTTTAGTAAACATAAAGGGTATTTTAGTAAAATGAAAACGGGTGTTTTACAAGAACAATCCCACGTACTTCACAATCCATCTTTAATGGTGCAAATGCAAGGGTGAAATTTTAGGGTTTTTTTTCTGTACAAACCCTAATTCTTTATTCTCTGTGATTTTCTCTAGTCGGAAACTTCTAATTTAGTGTCTTTGTCCTCTGATTGCCTCTCAGTTTTGTGATCCTGACGCTCATGGTTCAGCATTCTAAAAAATGGTGTCTCAGTCTGCAATGGCCGCCTCAATTGCTTGATTAGGGTTTTCAGGTACAAATTAAAACTCTCTTTTACCAGATAACCCTAGTTTTTTGCCAGATCTATGTATATCATATTTTTAAGGTTCAAGCTTTTCAAAGTGTATTGTTGTTCTCGATTGTTTGCCATTTTGATCTACTTAGGTTTTCTCGTCCCAAACCTGTAATTCATTCTAGTTAAAATCCATAATATATTTACATTTGCATTGCTCAATCATCCTCATGGGGTTACGTCATAATCAGGTAATATTTTTCATTTTCAGGCACCATTGCGTTCTCGTCAGAGACAAACCATATAATTGATCAGAGACAAGCTTGAGGTCCAGCTTCTATGGTTTAGCTCCCACAAATTGTCGTGTGTTCGCTATGGAAAAAATGTGACTGTTTTTTATATAATTAATCAAGAAATCTGAGTAGAAATGGAGAGTTTCAGCGCAACAGAGCTGTCCACCATTGGAGGCATTGCGACAGTTTCTCTCCTGCACTCATTTATCCCCACACATTGGCTTCCATTTTCGATTGTTGGGCGAGCTCAGAAATGGACCCTCTCTCGTACTCTTATTGTCAGTAAGTTTTTCTTTCACAGTCTCCGCTTCTCATTTTTATTGTAAAAATTTATACAAGTATCATATATGATGGGGTGCCATGTCAAACAAAGAGTATAGCAAATGCATCAAAATAGTTAATATCAAGCTTTAGCAGACGTTGTATGACCTGGCAAATGATGATTGATTTGTTAGAAAAACTTTATGCTGTTGTATGTATAAGCGGTCATGATTGCATATGGGATGTAAAATGTTAATAGATTGTGATATTTTATAAAGGAAAATTTTTATATAAGGTTGCAACCTTAAAATGTAGAATTGAGGTGCACCTCAAAAATCCATCATAGAAGGTTGTTTTGATGTTGGAAAATCCTCTCATTGATCATTTCGACATTGAGATGTATGAATACGAAAAGAAAAAAATATTTCGAGTCCTAAAAATAGTGTATCTTGTGACACATTATCTGGACCGTCCATTTTCAAGATTTTAAAGTCCTTATAGATCTACTTGATTTGAACTATTTTTGGAGTTTAAGATTTTATAATTAGAGATGAAAATAGATTCTCAAGCCATCCTAAGAAATTTTGACATCTGTTGGCTGTACTTTTAGTCTTTGTAAGACGCGATACATCCCAATGAACACTTGATGAAGATTGGGGTACAAATGACCACTGGATAAAGTTATTAACAAGCTTTTCTTTAAAAATATATTGCTTAGTCCCCATACAAAACTAAGTATGAATGCTTGATTGGAGACATGCAGCTAAGTATGCTTGAACGTACGTTGGATGACTGCCCTCAACGGATGATAAAAAATAAACATGGTTCTTAATGGCATCACTCAAACGTGCCCTTGACAAGGGCTTGGCTTAACCCATGTCCGTATCCACTGTTAGTTGAAATATACTTTAGATTGACATCATAAGGCTTTATGTTATGGGATTAAGTTGAGACTTTCAAAGATTTGTGTTCGAGGCATTAAAACCCTCCCCCTTGAAGTCTCACATCAATGGCAATCTAAAGCATCCTAGGGATAGCTTAACCCATCACCACTTCAACGATAATCTAAAGCTGTCCAGGGATGGCTTAACCCATCATCACTTCAACGGCAGTCTCAAGCTGCCCAGGGATGGCTTAACCCATCACCACGTCAACGGCAGTCTAAAGCTGCCTAGGAATGGCTTAACCCATCACCGCGTCAACGGCAGTCTAAAGCTGCCCAGGGATGGCTTAACCCATCGCCGCGTTAATGGCAGTCTAAAGCTACCCAGGGATGGCTTAACCCATCACCGCCTCAATGACAGTCTAAAGCTGCTCAGGGATGACTTAACCCATCACCGCCTCAACGACAGTCTAAAGCTGCCCAGGGATGGCTTAACCCATCACCGCCTCAACGACAGTCTCAAGCTGCTCAGGGATGGCTTAAGCCATCATCACATCAATGGCAGTTTAAATCTGCCCAGGAATGGCTTAACCCGTCAGTGCCTCATTGGCAATCTAAAGTTGCCAAGGGATGGCTTAACCCATCTCCACCTCAACGACAGTCTAAAGCTGCCTAGGGATGGCTTAACCCATCACCGCCTCAACGGCAGTCTAAAGCTGCCCAGGGATGGCTTAACCCATCATCGCCTCAACGGCAGTCTAAAGGTGCCCAGGGATGCTTAACTCATCATCGCCTCAATGGCAGTCTAAAGCTGCCCACGGATGGCTTAACCTATCACTGCCTCAACAGCAGTATAAAGCTACCTAGGGATGATTTAACCCATCACCTCCTCAACAACAGTCTAAAGTTGCCCCGGGATGGTTTAACCCATCATCGCTTCAACGGTAGTCTAAAGCTGTCCGGAGATGGCTTAACCCATGAACACATCAATCGGCAATCTCAAGCTGCCCAGAGATGGCTTAACCCATGACCACATCAATCGGTAGTCTCGAGCTGCCCGGAGATGGCTTAACCCATCCTCCTCATCGCTCAACAGTTAAGGCCTTAAAAATTTTATGTGTCGTGCGCCATTTGGTTACCAAAAGGGGAGATCCCTTCCTCAATACAAGGAGTTATCTCATGAAATCAACGCCGTTGGATTCTTGACTCATTGCTCTATCACCCTTAAAAGGTGTAGCATGCATTGAGTTGAACAACAGAAGTGGTTGCAGCCCACTAACAATATTGACGAATCCCTGATGTTGCTCCCGCGAGATCATGAGATTCGACTGTTTAAAATTCAAGACTAGTGTCAACGATTATACTTGCGTGAACAACCCAACAGTGAGATTGACAGCGTGAAAAGATAAACACAAGAGGTAAACAACATTTATGAAGATAAGGATTGTGCCTTGCAAACTCTATGATTCAAATGAATGGATAAGTATAGATGAAGATAGAGGGTGAAGATTCAAAGATGGGAAATGCATGGTTATCCCAAACCATAACTCAACAGTATAAAAAGAGGATTATTGATTGAAGAGGGGTCTCACATTTTTGATAGACAGTTCAATAGAGATAAGTGTTCTTGCGAGGTTTTGCCTCAGTAAGAATTAAGAGTGGAAAAGAGAGTAAGATATTCAAGACACGAAGAGAGAGATAATCGTCTCCTATGATTCACTTGAGACCTGTTATCTTAGGAAGACCAAACTCGAAGGATGATATCCCATGCGTACATCCACAGGTATATGGGCCGATATGCCCTCGATGTTATCTTTTCCCTTTTGATACGTCTATATATTATCTTCCTCTATAAACGAATGTATAGGTTTCAAGGCCATAATCAAAGGTTTTCAGCTTATTTTTCTTTTTTTTAAGTCGATGTAAATTGTAATAGGGGATTAAACTTCTGGAATTGTTCAATGCTCAGTATAATATAAGGCTTGTGTTTTTGATATCAAGTGCACGGGTGAATTAGGCCCCAAATGTGATGTCCTCTGGTTTTCTATTTGGAGTCTAATATTTGTCTAAACATTCCCATTTTAAGCATTCATATTCCGGAGCGTCCAAAATTATATTTATGAATTATGATATAAATTTTGGAGGTGCACCTTAATTTGATTGTTTAAGGTTGCAACCTTATACAAACCACACCCTTTAATAAATCCTTTGTATGTATATATATATTTTTTGGGTTTGTAGTTACTAAATAATCATCTTCCACCCGCCTGGTAATGCCTTCTACCCCTTTCTCTCTTGGCCCTGAAGCGTGTACCCACTCAGATTCGGACAAGCCGAATGCTTTCCAGCTTATCCTCTTCCTTTTCGTATTCCCCTTTACCCTTTAGGCCTCCTTTCTTCCTTCTTCTTATGTACTCTATGCACATGTTTAGAGGTCGCACCTTTTTCTCCTCTTTTTTGGAGTTTTTTTAGTTTCTTATTTTCTCTTATTCTCGGCCCTGTAGTCTGAGCCCCCATCTTGTGGATCTATGTTATTGTTGGTTTATTTTAACAAAGTTAACCAGTTCCAATAAAAAAATTTATTTAGTTCAACATTATTGCAATTATTTTTCTTTTTAAATATTGACTGTTGTATCTTGTAACAACTAACAAATTACATATCAATGAGAAAATATTAGTTTTCTTAATTTTCTAAAAATATGGTATCTTATTTGGCCTCTTAAAAAGAGAGGGTATCTTATTTGTTTGGGGATGTTCATATAATATTGACAGAGGAGGAAGTTTATACGTCCTTCTTTAATGTGTCATTGGAAATTAAGAATTTTAGGCAGGATTGATAAAAAGAGTTAAGAATTTTATGCATGGCAGATGGGTACATAAGGGAATTGTTGACATTAAATCGGTTAGGCGGATGGATTTTTCTCGATCTTTTACATTTAATGGAGGAAATAATATCGGCAGTGTTCTAAGTAAGCATAACAATGTTTTTGCCCCATTTCTCACAAGCATAAGTGTGATCTTATTGACCAAAGAATAATTGTTGCTGCATTTTCATTGTACTGGTATTTTCAATATTCAAAGGTTGAAATATTACATTAAATCATATAATGTGATATATTACAAACTTGGGACATTGCTGATATTGATTACATTATTGAGATTTGGGACGATCTGAATTGATATTGATAATGATATTGATAATGCAGTAGTCACAAAATAATGGAATAATTATGGAAATTTTAGAATCCAAAGGTTAAGAATATGAATTTCTGGGGCATCACTAAACTGATGAAAAATAATTTCACTTATACATTGTTATCTTGAGCATCAATTGAACCTTTCCTTGCTAGTTATCTAGTGAAAATTGCAAAGTAAAGGACGGGTTTCATGAAATCCATATAGGTATTTTAAATCCATTGCAGTTCAGTATAACATGTTAATGGGTTGGACAGAATTTGAGCCGCAGTAGCATGTAATACATGTGCATCAGACCATTCAATTCAAGCATGTAAAATGGTAGATGAATAAACCTTGGTGTTTGGATAGGAAATGCATGCATGCACATAGTGCCATTTTATTTTTTACCGTATTCATACCCAAAAACACATCAGTTATATTTGTTCTTTGTTGGCTAATTTTCAAGAGGTTTCATTAATGTGGTTAATGTATGCTCTCCTGCTTGAAGCAAGCACCAGACATCTATTTTTATGGTATTCATACAATTCATTCAATTCATATGTACACAGAGTGGTAGATAAATAAATCTTGGTGCATGGGTGCGAAATTCATACATGCATGGATGCACATGGCACCATATATGTATTCACATTAATAGCCACAAACACATCAGTTGCATTTCTTCCTTGTTGGGCACTTTCATACCGTTCAAGAAGTATCAATAATTTGGCTAGTCTGTCTGCTTGTGTAGAAGCAAGCACCATACATCTGATTTTATGGTATCCATGCAATCTACTGTATATGATATTGTACTAGAAGTGATGTTTGCTCATTCAAATCATGGGTGTTGAATTCGTTTAAATAATCATCTATGATGCTTTTCTCTTTTAACCATAAACTCTGGCATCGCAAATAATCAAGTTGTGTTGACAATCTGAAATTTATAGGTTGTAGTTTTCTAGGGCCTGGTAAAGTATGGATCCGACAGTGGTATCTAGTAAGTATGGTACACGGTAATCAAATGGAGCATTCACTATCCATTCATGGTGACAGGGTTTTGAGATTCATCATAGTTGGGGTCCACCAGGATATTTATCCATGTATAGTTAATATCTTCTGCCCATCATCGCAGGTGGTGGACAGTGGATATTCATCCAGGTCCAGTTAATCTTCATCGGGATATACGTTCATTTTGAGTTAATCTCCACTATTCATCATGGGTAGCAGACAGTGGATGCCCTATGCTCAGTAGTAGCATACGTCATACTCGTGTGGTTTACAATTTATTTTTCCAATATTTTATGCCATTTCGTTGTCCAGTCTGTGTGTGTGCGTGCATTCATGTGTGAAAGAGTCTTTATAAGAAGGTTAAGCTTTTACCCATGACCCATCTTTCCAATTGGATTAGGGAAAGGATTCAATAAATAAATGGTTTTGTAGAGTTCTCACCGAAATTCATGTGCCTCACAGCTGCATTTGGAGCCGTTTTACATGTGGTTTCGACCGCCTTTCTTGGCATAGCCGCAATCACAATGGCAAACACGATAGCTGGCGAGGAGACTGTACATAGACTGGCTTCTCTCTTGCTTGTAATCCTTGGTGGAAGTTACATTTTGCTCTTCATTTTTGGGAAAGGGGGGCATAGTCACTCTCACAACCACCCTATGGAGAAGATGGCAGTTGCTGGTCTTGTTCTCGTACCTGCACTCTCACCTTGTGCCACAACACTTCCTGTTTTTCTCGCAGTTGGAAACTCATCTTCGATGCTGGTGCTTGCGATCATAGTGCTTCTCTTCAGGTATATGATTTGGCTGCACTTTTTATTATTTAATTTAACATCATCATCATCAACTGAGCTTTATTCCAACTATTTGGGGTTGGCTATACAAAACTTATTCCGCCATTCCACTCTATCAAGCTTGCGATCATAGTGCTTCTCTTCAGGTATATAATTTGGCCGCGCTTTTTATTATTTAATTTATCATCATCATCATCATCTGAGCTTTAATTCCAACTATTTGGGGTTGGCTATACAAAACTTGTTCCACCATTCCACTCTATCAAGGGCAATACTCTCAACCAGGATCGAACCAGTGACCTCTTGATCTGTAGTCCAATGCCCTTCCACTGAGCCCCATTGTGTAATAAGATCGAAGAATTAGCTCTGTTACCCTAGTAGTGAGATAATTCCATTATTTTCCATGGCACATTTCTCACTGGAAGAGAAAAGATATGTCGGTTTGATCGTTAAGAAGAAAATACAGAGCAAGATATATTGGTGATTAGCTGATAGGAATTGAATCAATGCAACAAGAAAGGCACCTGGACAGCAAGAATATTGTCAAGTGCAAGCTTCGATACCTAGGTTTTCAGACCTGTAAGCTTTTAGTTAATTGGGTTTGAAGGTCCATGTGCTTTTCTTTGTGTGTATCTGAGGTTTTCAGTCCTGTAAGCTTTCAGAGAATTGGGTTTGAAGGTCCATGGGCTTTTGTCCATGTGTATCGGAGTGTGTATGTGTGTGTGTGTGTGTGAGAGAGAGAGAGAGAGGTATTGCACATGCCTTTTGTGCAGTTCTTGATAACTGACTGATCTTCTGTTTTCTAGCTCACTAATTGTGTTTCAGTTTTGTGGTTGTTGTGAATGTGAAACAGTACGATAACTGTGATGACTTCTCTTGTCGCTCTGTCCTATTATGGGGCAAGCCAGCTCAAGTTCCACTGGATCGAGCGCTATGACAAGGCCCTCGTTGGATCAGTGCTCTGTTTGGTTGGCATCTTGACTTACATTTTCCATGACCACGAAGGTGAAGGCCAAACCTTGGAGGGCCATCTGCATCGAAAGCTCATAACGTAGGCTGGTAAAGTTTGAAGTTGCTGAACCCTTCTCGGGTTCATGAATGTTTTGCAAGGTTTTTCTGCAAAGTTTTTCTGTTAGAATGCTGAGAGAGAGAGAGAGAGAGAGAGAGAGAGAGAGAGAGCATTTGTGAAAAGAGCCCAAGCCCTTCACGTTTTGTTGTTAAAAATACTCTTTCTTTTCAAATGTGTATTGATTTTCTTTTTTCCCCCACTCTTTAATGAGTGTTGTAGAACTCGAAGTTTGAAAATTAATTGTTGCTATTCATTTTCTCTCTGATCATTAATGCCTTCTACGCTCATGGGGGATGGCATTTTAACGGCGAAATCACGATATAATGTTCGAGTTTCTGTTGGGATCAGTTGATATTTCTGAAGTGGCCGCCTGTATTTCTTACTGATTCGGAAATGCTTCAGGTTAGAATCGCATTTTTCTGTCATATTGGTAGGATTTCTTTCTCCTCAATTTTTCTGTTATTTGCGAGAAATATTTTAACAAGCCTATCTTTCTACACAACTAACTTAAGAAAGACTTTTAAAATGTCTCTCTCAACAACTCACTTGAGAAAAACTTTTCAAATGTGTCTCTCTACAACTCAGTTAAGAGAGACTTTTCAAATGTCTCTCTACAACTCACTTAAGAAAGACTTTTCAGATGTCTCTCTACAACTCACTTAAGAGAGACTGTTTGAATGTCTGAGTCTCTCTTTTTAACTCCATGGTCACTCTCTCTACATACAACAGAGAGAGAGTGTAGGGCCAGAGTGTTGTGTTTTTACTACGGTGAGGAAAATAAGGATTTCAACTATACTTCTTCGGACAAATAACAATCTTGATGACAAATATCGTCTATCTTGTCGAATTTTCCGGGACGGTTTTTTTGTTATTGACAGGAAAATTTAGGTGAATTTCAATAGATTGTCATGGGCAAACTTATCAAATTATCTACAAAAGATGGGCAATGTAATACTTTTTTTATATTTTTTATTCAATTTCAAAATGGCCATAAAAATCTGCACGGTCTTGAGATGCATTAGTTGGAAATAGGTAAAATTTTGAATAAATAATCTCTCATACATTTGTGCTTGTAGCTCATTGATAAAAAACCTCACAGGCATTTTGATAAAAAAATTTGTATTATATTATTTCTTTTGAAATATGTTTATAAAATTTTTCTATATTATATTATTTCTTTTGAAATAAGCATAGGGATTGTATACATAGAAAGGTTGTCACAATTTCTTATAACCATCGGATGAAAAATTTGATAGCTTGGATGTGTCACAAAGTTCGAAAAAATTTATTTTGAAATTTGAGTTTGGTTAATGAAATAAATGCAACCACTTAATTTCATATCCAATAGTCTAGATTAATGTGATTACTTTGTACCCAAGATAAATAATCTTCTTTTATACTTTCCTGTAAATATATAAAGGTATGGTTTATACAAAGTGTCAACCTTAAACAATTCAATTAAGGTAGTTGTCCAAAGCTCATCAACATATGTGATTTTAGTGTCAAATTTTTTAATGATGACCTAAAAAACTACTTTACATCTAATTATGAAATTAAAACTCAAAAAGCAGTACAAATCGCGCATATCTACAACTACATGAAGATCTTGAGAAATGTACCATTTTTATTATTTTAAAATCTTTTTTTACATGTGTACATCTTGAGGTCGAGATGATTAGTTAGAGGGTTTTTCCTATCAAAATAACCTAGACTTTTGAGACATACTTTTTTTCTACAATTTAATTTATATAAACTGTTTCCAGTATACAACTACCATTACAACTACTTATTTAAGAATTTTTATTTAGATATTGGAGCAAAAATATCCAAATATAAAATTGACATCGTCCATGCCTATTTCTTCAAAGAATTACTGAAGATCAAAACCATCCATATAGGTTTTATTACTGGGTTTTTCATATTTCAATCAACCTTAAAAAAAGGATATTTTATGTGTTTGTTTTTGGCTAGACAAAATTTAAATATGACAATTTTTTAAGGATATTTTATGTGTTTGTTTCTGGCTAGACAAAATTTAAATATGACAAATATAAGAAAATGGCTCCGTTGAGGCTCGAGCTCACGACTTCCGGCTCATACCGGCACATAAGACCAGCGCCCAAACCAACTGAGCTACAAGACGATTTATGTTAGGGAGAAGTTTATATAAGGTTGCAACCTTAAAATGTAGAATTACAGATGCCCCTCAAAAATCTATCGGAAAAGTTGTTTTAATGTTGAAAAATCCTCCACTTGATCATCTTGACATCGAGATGTATGAATATATATAAAAAAAAAAGTATTTGAGTCTCAAAAATAGTGCATCTTGCCACACATTATCTAGACCGTCAATTTTCAAAATCTTCATATGTTTATAGATCTCCTTGATTTTAACCATTTTTGGAGTTTAAAATTTTCCAATTAGATATGAAAATAGATTTTAAGATACTACGAAAAAAAATTTACAACAAACTTACATGTCATTTTAAAATTTGGAGGTGCACCTTAATGGGATTGTATAAGGTTGCAACCTTATAGAAACCGCAGCCTTTATGTTATTACATATAATGAACACTAAAAAAGAATATGTAGATGCATTACACAATATTTTACATGCCCATTGATTCATGGAAAAATAAACAAATAAAACAATCATAACTAAAATCACTTCAAAGAAAAATTGAAACCCTAACAATCATATTCATAAGCTTTCAACTGTTCCTCAGTTGCATGAAGAAGTGGAACCTTCACTCTTGTGGTCTTAACTGAGCTGTAGAGTCCTTCAGGTTCAAAATTTATATAACAAGCATTGTCTGACTCATGTTCAAACTCGTACAGTTTCTGGCCGGCGCCAAAGCTACCCAAAAGCTGGTATGAACGATCCGAACCATCCATTCTCAAGCAGAGATCATCGGTACCTGTAATGGGAAATGCCAAGATCTAATGGTCCAAATTCACCGGCCATGTTTCAACAATCAAGTAATCCAATCCATGATTTCTAAGAAATCATAATCATTATAAAAGGGGGGAAAAAAGAGTAAAACAAATGGTGCATATTATATGGTAAACCAGGGGGCAATTCCACCATCCATTCCCAATAACAGATGGGTGGTCACAGGGAAAAAACAATGGATGACCTTTCGTGTATCATATAGCATACACCATTGGTTCACAGTAAACTTCCTCTAGAAAAAAAATTTAAATCAATGAGAAGATCAACAACTGGGCTTGCATTAATAACCACAATCCACAAGACTTGGAAGGAGCAAGGTTGAGATTTTTATCCATTTGTTAACTTAGACTGTGCTTCAAAAATTGGGCTCCATAATGAGTGTCCTTTCCAGTGAAATCCCTTACGTTGCACTTCAAGATGGTAGTTCTAAAGTTCGCTTGGTTGACTGGTAGGCCTGGACTTATTGGTTTTGGGTGATGGGCTAGGCAAGATAAGATTTTTAACTAGTTATCAACTTATTATTATCCCTAACATATCGATCATGTGTTGAGAGGCTGAGAACTATCAATGATCCACATTTTCTTTGCATGTGCATCAGATCGATATGGTTTGCCTGTAGAATGTGACACTCCCTCCTATAAACCCCAACGAACTTGAGTTCTATTGACTGATAGATTGATATTACATTCTGGAGATTCAATAGTAAACAGTTGAAACAAAACATATCAACTTTGATATTATCTGATTGAGTATGCTTCTACAAAGCTTGAACTGGTCCTTGGTGCATATCATACACCATCTGTAAATTACTGTGTATAAAAGGTATAGTGCTACTGACAGAATAGAATAACAAAGCAATAAACTCAAATGAAAAAGGAGATTAGATATAAGATAACAAATAATATGGGGACTCTGATACAATGCATCATTAATTCATGGCAAGCAATATGCAAGAAAAAGGATGGCTCTGGACTCAGTCCAAGTCGATCCAGGCCAAGTCCAGAACTGAATGGGCTCAACCTAGTCATTAAACACAGAAGAGAAGCTGGATGGCCTTCAACTTACAGGCAGCTAATTCTAATTGTGTCTCGTAGATGAAGTCTAAGACTGCTGAAATTTCTTTCTCAAATTGTTGGAAGGGTCCACTCCTGAAGTTCATCTTTCGGAGCTTACATCGGCCTTCTCCCAACTCCATCATTGCTCCTCGATGGTTCTACAATTACTAAAATCAATATCAAATTTCACATACATTATTATGTAACGAAATTCTACTGTGAATTCACAAATGTCGTAGAAATAAAACCAACGAGAGCAAAATCATGAAAACGTGTTTGACATTCATAATTCTCTGAATAGCACAGCAAGTTCAAGAAAGCATTTAAAAATGAACTGTAGAAGGGATGAAAGGATTGCAGCACAGGAAAATGTAGAGCGTACAAAAGAAGTATCATACGTAAATGTAGATGGGGCAAGAATTAGACATGTAAGCATTTTATAACATTGGATGGAGGGGACAGGAAGAAGATACGAAACATGAACAAAGTTGAATCTGGTGGGTGTGAGTCCCTTATTTGAACAGATAGATGAATGCCATGTACAAATATAACTAATACTCTTGTAGACAATGTTCAAAAACTAAGAGGCACCAGCCTAGGTGTTTTGGGGGCCTCGGGGCCTGACCACTGTGAATTGGTTTAGGCCCCCAGGGAGTTCTTAGGGCAGGGGTTTAGGCCCCTAGGGAGTTCTTAGGGCAGCGTTTGGGCCCAAAACCCCTGAATAAAAAAATTAAATAATCATAACATCTCATTCATCACATTCACGTAAAAAAAAAATTCAAATTGGCAGTTTGCAAATACAACAAAACTCAAAAGTACATATTACATAAACTGACAAAGTGACCATCAAAAGTCAAAGACTGGAAGCATGATGTCCATTGCCCGTATGTGATGCACTACTCAATTCAATGACAATTCCATGTCATCATCAGGATCCATGCCATGCGATCATCATCAGATTCATCCCCCTCAGCATATTCAACATCATCCCTTGTCTCATCTGAATGTGCTTCAAACTCTTCATCCATCTCTCTCAATCTCGTCAACTTCTTCTCCTCCACCTTTGCCTTCCCCTTCCTCTTCCTTTGGCTTTGATATTGAAATCAAGTGGTCCACACAAGGCTCAATGGTGTCCCAGCAGCCTCACAAACCTGACCCCAAGTCAAGTCCTCTCTAGAGAACACCTCATCATCCCCAACTTCAACTAGCCACTAGCTTCATCTATCTCAACTTCAAGAGCCTCCCTTTCACTGCTCTCCAGCTCCTGATGGCACTCCCGCATCTTTTGATCACATTGAACGAAGACAAGGTCACTCAATCGCTTTTGGCTTTTTGCTCAAGTCTGTTCCTCATTTTGTATGGACCTATTAGATAAATGTTGAATGGACAATTAAAATTTTAAAAACATTCTTCGTGGCCTCTTATGCATGGCACCCATTGGCCTACGGGAAGATCCAACCTCGGCGTATATATCCTCTTCTTCTTCCTGAACTCTAAAAATATCTACACTTCTAACAATTTCTTCATGTCTTCTCCTCACCTCCGCTTTCTTGTTTTTAACCCAGTCCAAGTGATCTTACGTCTCACTCTTAACCTCAGCTGGTACTTGCGTGCATGGGGACACATTCCCTCTAGTGTCGGTTAAATATTTCTTTAATATATTATTGATACCGGCATTATATGATTTCATGCAAAACTTACGCTCCACCTTATTGTTGTCAACAGGATTGGACAAGATCCGTACTTTCAACCCGGATCACTTTGCCTACTTGATCCACTTCAAGACATTGTCATGACTCACGACTCACAAAATCACAAAATCAAGTAATACGCAATATCACAAAATCACAAATCACAAAATCAAGTAATACGCAATATCACCTAGTCAATAAACCTGAAAAATACACAAGAATGAAAGTATTAAAATAAATAAAGAAAAAAAATCAAGTTTTAATTGAAGAGTATGAAGTAAACAAAACAAACTAGAAAAGACCACAAAAAATATGTGGAAACTGGAAACCAATAAAAAAATGACCTTCATATTATGTGGAAACCAAATCAAATACAAAAAATCACATAATATTTGGTTTTCCAATCTAAAAAAAATCACATGATATCAATCTAAAAAAAAAAAAAAATCAATAATATCACATAACATAATATCCCTAAGATTTGGTTTTCCAATCAAAATATTCACAAAACATCAATTTAATTGGAACTATTCACAAAATAAGGCCCAAACTGGTAAAAAATACAAAATATTCCAACTATAAACATGTAAAAATATCACAAAAGTAAAACAAAAAATAAAAGAATATCAAATCATAACACTATATACAAGAAAAATATCAAACCCTACTTCAAATTTGCAATGCACTAAGCTTTTTAAAATGAATTAGATATAGGCCCAAAATAAAAAACATGTAAATATTCACAAAATATGTCAACTACAAACATGTAAAAATATCACAAAAGAAAAAACAAAAAAGAAATTTCAAAGTGTAACACATTATACAAAAAGAAAATACCGGACCCTAATTCAAATATTGTAATGCATCAAACTTTTCTAAATTAAATTAATATATACCCAAACCGGTGATCTTTGGTTGCCAAAAGTCCTCTTATGCGGCCACTCCAAGTATCAAGAAGTATATCTTTTGATTTTGCAAGAAATCGAAAATTTCAAAAAAAAATTCAATCTTGATAAAAATCTAGAATCTTAGATTTATAAGAGTTTTTCACTCTCTAAAACACACATAGGTTTTCAAAGGGGAAAATGCCAGAAATGCCCCTGGCCGAGGGCCTATTTTTGCCCTTAGCCAGGGTGCATCAAGTCGCCACCTAGGTGCACCTTAAGACGAGCGCCTTGGGCCCCTAGGCGGGTGCCTCAACACAAGATGCCTAGGAAGCCCACCCAAGAGACGCACCTAGGTGGGTGCCTCAACACAAGACGCCTATGAAACTCCCCTAAGATGGGCCTAGGAATTTTGGCCCCCGGGCCACCCAGGTGGCTGGGCGGCCGAATTTTGTAACAGTGATTGTAGTATAAACATCAGTGTTTCTTATACACAAAATCTCCAAACCCAAAGTGAGGTATTAGAAAGCGGATACTACCCTTAACCCCATTCCAAACTAAGTTTTCCTAACACCATTGCAGACCATCTGAATTTTTGGAGATTGGTTCCCAAATTTTACACCCCCCTTAACCCCATTTCAATTTCTACAGGACTGACTTTTCATCAACAGAAAAATTAACTTTTAATTGAACATCAAATAAGCGGTACAACGATGGATAATTGGGTTGGTATGGGAAGAGAGGGTGTCATTAAATATGAAATCAAGAGTGCCATAAACTCTTAGCTTTAGCACGCCTAGGTGGATTGTGCTGCCCTCCTTTAAACCTCAGATAGATTAGTTTTAACCACTGTTGGAAAAACCGGGCGATCTAATCGCTAACTCCACGGTTAGATCCGGTTCCGGTTTTGGGTGGTTTTACTGATCAACTCGTATTTAAAAAAAAAAAAATACATAAATTCTAAAAAATCAGGAATTTGATTTGTAGTGCATTTTTTAATATTCTTTACAATATAATAAATATTAAAAATTGTTTTGGTCATTAATACTCACTTTTATATTTTCTCATTTTTTTCATAAATTTTTTAAAATATCCCTGGGCACAAATCCATTTGTTAAAATCCCCTTTTTCATTGATTTTCAACTTTATTTGAATTTGCTTTGTTTTAATCATTCCTTTTCATATTTTAGTATATGTTTTTTTATATCTTTTTTATTTTCCGCCTGGGACTTGCGAATGGTTGAAAAGGCCCGTTTTATATCATTTTACAAACACTGGTTTTAACTTTGCTTTTGCACACTTTTTTGACCGTTCATTTTAATTCTTTTAAGATAATCCATTGTAAGAATTTAAATTCCATTTTTTTTCAGATTGAGGAATCATGGTGGTCGAGATTATTGACCAGTGCGATTCTAAGATAGAGGTTATATGAAACAAAATATTAGAATAATCACATAAGAAAGATTTTAAGATAGAGGTTATATGAAACAATATATCAGAATAATCACATAAGAGAGAGGGAGAGAGATACCTGGTTAGCTAGATGATACAACCCTACAGCGCACTGCAACAACCCATGCACAATTGTTCTCTGGGGTTCTTCTACTCTGTTCCAAATGGCTTCCAAAATGTCATGGCATTGGTAATAATCTCTGCTATTGAACAATAAAACAGCTCTATCGAATTTGAAATCATCCGTGTCATCAGATAATTCATCACTTTCCCAGCGGCGATACAGAGTTCTCAGACCTGGTAATTTTCGGTAAAATCCTCTGAGAATTATCGGGATAAATGACGAATTCTTGCATTTCAGGAACTTTTGATTTGAAAAATTCCAACTCACTAGATAGAGAATATTGGGGTTTGGAAGAGACGAGTGACAGTGGAGGGTAAATTTAGCTCCACAAATTGCATAGAGGGGCTTTGCACAGAGCTTTAGAGAGAGAAATCCATGGTCATTTTTATTATTTAGATAGAGAAACCGATGGCTTGATAGAAAGTTCAGGCGGATAAATTTTGAGATTAAACAATTTGTGTAAGTGCGAGAGACAGAATTGGGGCTTGTGGCACCATTGAGAGCGAGAAAAGTAGGGTTTGAACAAGGATTTAGAGAGAGAGTTCGGGCGGGAAGGTTTCTGGAGGCCATGAGAGAGAAAACGAGGGTTAAAGGAGGAGAGAGATTCGGAGTAGCGCAGCGAGCAGCCAATTCCTTTATGAAACTCGTCAAAATAAGGCCGGGGCTGTATGGAAAATAAGTAAAGCCTCGTTTCAATATTTACATTAAAATTATGATTAGGGCACATAAGATTTGTAAAAACAAGTATTGGATTTCAAGCTCTAAAATAGTATATGTTAGATCGTCCATTGTCAATTATTCGTAGATTCATTTGTAGATTCACATGATTTATATCGTTTTTTGAGCTACAAAATTTATAATCAGTCATGAAACTATGTTTTAGAGTCATCTGTCGGATGTATTCTTCAAACATGATTTTGAGGTGGGGCTTTGTTTTTTATAAAGCCTAGGCTTATAGAAACTGCATCCTTCGCCGTTATAAGGCTACAAAAGAAACCATGTGCACATATTGGTGACTTTGTCTTAAACTTTCGAATTCATGAGAAAAAAAAATGAGCTGTGATGAAAAAAAAAACATTATGAAAAATATCATTTTAGAAAAATGACCATGTGAGACCCTCCCACACCCATATGTGTAGGACCTCAAAGGATCACCATAAAATTTGGCACATATTTTTATAAAAGTTAAGTCCCACCCATGTGATAACTTTTTTAGAGATCTGTGTCAAATTTAATGGTGATTATTTGGAATCCTACACACATAGGTGTAGGAAGGTCTCATATGATGGTTACTCTTTTTTTCAATACCTATAATCATGACCTACGAAGTTCCTAATAGCCCCTCCAATAAATACCTTGGCAGGTGCTTGAGGTTTTATATACTTAGATCTATGATACCCCATCATTAACCTAATAGATCCATAATGATCTTAATAACCACTATGAGTACTCAGGGCATCACAAACCTGTTCATCGTGATAGGTTTGTGAATCACATAAAACATCGTATTCCTTGAGGAAGAGGTTTACATCCCTTTTAGGGACACCTGCTAAATGATAAGGTAACAAATGTGAGGCAAACATCAGTAAACAAGTACATATTCCAAATTGAAAAATAGAAAACAATAATCAATGGTTATCTACTAGGCAAAACAAGTTGGGTTTTCGAGTAATTGAGCCTGGGCTTGACTGGAATATATCATCTCAATTTTTGTTCATATGATTGAATTATCCAAAAACAAAAGGTTTTGGGCTTTTTGAAACGTATGTGATCTTTTATTGGGGAATACATTTTTTTTTTCTTCACCTCTTTCTTTCGGCAAAAGATCACTTACATATGGTTTTTATTATAATAAGATAAATTTTTTAAAAAATCAACATAATAATAAAACCAATATCTTAATAGCTCGATGTCATTGAAACAATTATGTATTATCCGTGAGAATAAAAGACAATATTGCAATAAACAAAAGGAAGAGTGCCGGAGATTACTTCAACCAGACTTATTACACCTCACACCGAGTCACCACAATTCGATGGGGCGGGATCAACGATCTAGCTTCAATCTCGAACCAGGAAAAGAAATTTCGGCCAAGCCACACTAATGGAACATGAACCCTTTTCATCACAAATTCAAACCCTAGGCGAATTCTCTTAGAAACATAGTTTGAGAGAGATGGATTCTCTTTTTGCTAAACCCTAAAACCCTTCGCCATAAATCCATATTTAAGAGATAGGAGAGAGAATAACTCTTTAACCTAAACCCTTAGGTTCTTTCATATTGTGGGAGAGAGATATCAAACATGATAGAGATAAATAAAAATATAGAAATAGAAAGATAAGGTGTAGAGACCCTTTTTACAGGCTTTGAATAAGATTAGGATTTCTTAGGGTTTTATTTGGCTTGCCTCTTCTTGTGATATTGAACATAGACCATCGATCAAGGGTGACTTGTAGGGTGAAATATCTTATTCATCAAATCCATAAACGAGCGATCAACGTTATGGAAAGGTGTATGAACCATTATCCCCTTTTTCGAAACTATTTTATCATTAATGGAAATTAAATAAATTAATTCTAATCAAAATGTTGTGCATACCATAAAAATAACACTTGTCTACTAAATCTTTTCACAAAATATTTGAAAGATATATCGAGTCAATATTTAGTTAATATCTGCCAACTGCTCACATGTCATATCACCAAAAAAATAGGAAAGAGAACAAGGGTGGGGCGTGCCACCCAAGGGAGGCACTCATGGGTCCCACCTTCTAAAAATACGACGGGCCCATGTGCACAATGGGCCCCCATGATATTTTTATATATTTAATTAGAATATTATTTGAATATTTAAACAATTGTAAAATAAAATATCTTTAAATTTATAAATAAAAAAATTATAAATAAAATACCCAGGGATCTATAAAAATTCAAATAATAATATTAAAATAAATTTCACCATAAAACAAACACAATTAAATTAATTTGATGGGAAAATGATCCATTTAGTTTAGTAATTCATGGGATACTTCACCTTCAACTGTGGACTACAGACCACAGTTGCTTTCTCAGACGGACCTTATGTTTCTCATGACCCACAGTCCAAGCAAGGGCTCATTAGCAGGTCACTAAAGTCTGACCGATGAGCCAAGAGATCGCAACCTCAGTCTGTGGATTTCAGGTCTTCCCTTAGAGACGAATCAATCACCTAGACTTGATACGACCATAGCTCTTATGGTGCATAGGGGTATCTCTCGCATATGCATACACTTCACCCTAAAAGGTAGATTTCTAACTTTTTCAAACAATCTATTGATATGCATGTCGTGTGATGGTACATGGATGAGGTTTTGGCTCCCGTCTCTGTAGGCCACCATCACATACAAGGGTTACACAGTCCATCGGCTCACTCATCCAGGCATATTTTCCGACCTCATCAAGGGCTAACATATTAGAACTCTTATCGATTTGTTCTTTATGCTCAGGTAACATGGGTTTTTCTCAACCGATTGGTCTAAATCGTCAAGCACATTCTAGTATTTACAAACATCGTTTGCTTAGTATACCCTACGAGGGACTACACTCCTACTGAGTTCATGTTCCACTCTATTATTTCAGTTTACAAGCACTCATAAGTCTTTTAAATGCCACATGAACCGAACAAATTTTAGTTAAAGAGGCCCAAATAAGAGCTATAGAAATTTTAGGGCCTCTTGGCTTTCAACCTAGGGGTTGAAGTTGAACCATTTGTTTTGGGAAATTTTTGTATATAACCCTAATTCATCATATTATTTCAGGGTAGACCCTATTTTTATTTTTATTTCAAGCGACATAAGGAAATCCTTTTCATTGTACCCTTAATATCGTATCTCCATCTTTTATTGATTTTTTACCATAAAAATTAGCCCCAACAAATATTTTTATATCATTTAATCTCAAAAACGTTTTTAACACTCTTTTTTCTTTCATACCCATTAAAAAAGTTTTTAGATTGAAATGATATAAAAATATTTGTTTGGGCTAATTTTATGATCAAACGTGGATAAAAAGAGGGAGATAAGAGATTAGGGGATACTGTGAAATCTTTAGGATTTTTTTTATACGACTTGAAAAAAAACGGAAAGAGGATCTACCGTGAAATAATACGATAAATGAGGATTCTATAAGAAGTTTTCCTTTTGTTTTATTTAGGCCCCTGAAGGATCATCACGGACCTATTAAGCCTATTAAATCCATGATGCCCCAAAATGGATTTAATGGGCCCGTAAAACTTGAAGCATCTAGTTGGATGTCTGCTAGACCCACTTGAAACTATCATAGGCATAATAAGTCTGTGAAGGAGAGAGTTTTGGGCAAATAAATAAAACGAAAGTAAATAATGTGCACTCAAAATTTGAAGAAATATATATATATATTGAGGATGGGGATCATATGCACATGTGCATCCCCCTCTAAAATTTTAAAATATTTATGATGTAGAACATTAATCTTAAATATGAAAAAATAAATAAACTTTTCATTGTCAAATTAACATTATATATATATTTTATGCACTGCATATTTTAAGTGCCCTTTTCTCAATGTTGGATGGTCAAGCGATCGCATGCATCGGCTGACACATATAGCACTTTTCTTTTTTATTTGAGTTATATAAGATTGCTATCTTATACTATTGAAGTGATGTCTACTTAAAAGAAAAAAAATCAACAAATGTAGATACGCGTACCCTTGCTCATGAAACAAATTTTTTTTTTTAAATTTTATAGCTAGGGATAAAATAAAATTTTCAAACGATCACAAACACTTAAACATCTATAAACAAATATTAGTGTGCGGCTGCAACACGCTTCTTTATTTTCTAGAATACCAACCAAATAAACGGTTCACATCTCACGCCGCACTTTCAACACCTAAACCATCAGATCTCAGCCGTCCAAGCAAACCTCAAACCAGCGCTATTTCAGTCCAACGGAACAAAAAGAACGAGGACATTTTAGTCATTTCCTTGTCTATATAAAGCCAAGAAGCGCTAATAATTCATTTTTGCGCGCCCAAATCGAATCCTAGTTTCGAAATTCCCATACCAGTCGCCATCTTATTGCGCTAATTCCGGGCCATCTTCCGATCAATTCCCGGCGGCTTCTGATAGTTTCCCACCACTTTCCGGTCTGATTTTCGTCTGTTTTACCTCTGCAACTTCATATATATTTCCATTGGCGGGGCTTCAAAGTTCTAACTAGGGTTTAGGCGTCGTTTCTCTCTTAATTCAAACCCCGGTTTTGTTCTTATTGATGGAGCTTTAAGTTATGGTTTCTGCATGGAACCTGTCTCAATTCAACCCTAGTTGTGTTCTCTGTTCCAGAGCTTCAAACTAAGCTGGGAACTAGGGTTTATCCATGGTGTTTTTCTGATTTTACTATTTGAAAATGGCGGAATTAAACCACAAGCACCACACATTGATCCAAGCTCTGCTATCGCGGGGACCTTTGAAAGAAAAAGACTTTCATTTGATGTTTACTGACCTTACTGGAAAGCCTGCTGGTTAGTTTCATTTATCCTAATTCCGTTTGACATTGATTTGCAAGGAGTGTTTGCGAAATATTACTCTATGATTCCATGGAGTAGGTTTTGTTTCTCAGCACTTTCACATTTTGACATATGGTATTGGACGTTTCTATGTGTAATTATAGGATGCAGGCCCATGTTTTAGTCTAGAATCAGGGGTTTAATTAGGGTTTCTATAAAAACTTTCATATTTTGATACCTTGGCTAGACCCTTTATTTAAGTCAATTTCATGCAGTCTTTCCTTGTATCTGATGTTTTAGTTAATGCATTTTCTCATAATATCGGGGCTTGATAATGTGATTTTACGATATCTTGTGTAATTTTGGGGGTCAGTTCAGGATCAGTAATTCTAAAACTTTATATCTTACACTGGATTTTGCTGGGGCCTGTATCACAGTTTTTTTTTTTTACCGTACTTAACTTTTGTGATGCAATGCCTTGTATTTCTTACAGCAAATTGACTTTACTTTTTTGTTGCCATCTTTTTGGAAGTAGTATCTATTTTGACCATGTTATGATTCTTTGTGCACTTGATGTTTTTGTAGGTGGTAATCAGGGGAAATTTAACGAATACCTACTTAAAATAAACAAGCAGCTGTCCTATGTGCAATTCGAGCTACGTGCATGCCGAAATCAGTATGATGGTGATGTTTATTATGGCGTAGTTAATAGTGTAGCTGATGAACAAGCAAAATTTGGAACCAAGTTTTCCAATCCACAGATTGTGTACTTTAAGGCTATTGTATGTCTCATTACCCTCCCTATATGCACTGCATTTTTCTATTCCAATTGATTATTCAATTGCGGGCATCTTAAAACAGAATTTTGATTATCTTTTATTGTGGTCAAGCTTCCTGAATTTCTACTAGACTTTTGTTGTGGATCTACGTGATGCAAGTTTCGAAATCACAAGTTTTTCTTGATTCGTTTTAAATTTTGTATTCTTTGATTCTGGTCCATGAAATGGTCTTGTGGCTATGTTTCTTTCATCAAAGCCTTCTCTGCCTTTGCATCTTCCTTAAAGCCTTAAGAGCTTAAAGCTCTTGAACTTTCTTTTCTAGCTTAATAATGGACCCTTTTAGGAAGTCAGTTGTTAAGCCTGAGTTTGATGATGAGAAACTTCTGAATGAAGGGACGATCAACAATCATCCCACTGTATTCAACGCTATGGTTTTATTCCATTATTCTACGTAGTTTTTCTAGCCTACGTGTCAAGTTTGATTCCTACAGCTGACATATTTAAATAAAAATGATGTTGTGCTTTTATGTAGTTTGCAATAATCATTTCATTACTTGTTATAGTTTTACCTTTTTTTTGTTATTTATTCTTTTTCTTGCTTGCAGTGCATTTTGAAAGGAAACTTCAATTCTTCTAGGATGATTCTGTAGACTTAACAGTTAACCATTTTAAAAAAAGATTCTGTAGACTAATGTTTGTCATGAATGTGAGCCTACTTAAATTATGGAGATGGCGGTTTAAGGTTCAACATGATTCTTTTTGGTCGGACATATTTGTTATTGTCTGTGAGAAAATGTGAGAAACATATGTGGTTGAGATACTTCTGGATTTTGATTTTGGTCCGTGGTTGGGGAAGCATGGTTTTGCCAATAGATTTTTGAAACTTTTTTTTTTTTGTGGGGACTTGCAAGCAACCTCTGTGTAGGTTCTTTATGGTGAACTGAAGGTGCAGAAGCCGGATTTGTAACACCTACTTGTGTGGACACTTCCTTTGATGGAGATGATTAGAGTGTGGACACCTCCTTGGATGGAGATGATTAGCACCTTGCATGACTATATTCTGGTGAACCTCACTAGGCACAAAAAAGATCCTTTGATTTGTGAGAGGAAACCATGGTCCATGTTCTTTTGAGGTAATGGCTCTCTGTTAGGCCAAAGGTAATTAGGAATAAGAGTTGTTTCTTGGCAAAAGTTGGTGGTTGTTGGTTATTGCTACTAAATTTGGTTGCCTCCTTGCTAAAATTAAGACTTCTGCTCCTCTCACTGCAAATCTGGCGGGCTTTGAGTTTTAGGATCTTGTTAACTCGAAATTTCTTGCCAGAATTAGCGCCTCCGAGAGTTCTGACGTTATCGTAGATTTAAATTGAGGATGGGCCCTTAAATAATCTATCCTTCCTTTCTCAACCGTCTTTACAACAGTTGTATATGTACAGAACATGTAGTCATAGGCAGGGCAAGAAAGCACCCCTTTGACACTTGCCACATATTACAGCATTCTCTCTCTCTCTCTCTCTCTCTCTCTCTCTCTCTCAGACATACACACACATGCGCACACACACTCACACTCTCTCTGTCTCTCCCTCTCGTTCTCTCACAGATTGCAGCATAGTAGATTTTGAAGTCAGTTATTGTATGTTATTAAAGCTATGAAAATGTCAAAAAAAATTTCTATTTGGTCAAGGATGTGTTGTTTATAATGTATTCAAATTCTGTTGGTTTATATGTTGATCTCAGATAGAAGCTATTGTACAAGATGCTTCGGGCCAGGGGAGTATATCCAACATTGACGCTTTAAATATCCGTCTCGAAGACCAGGTTTGTAGCCTCAGATTTGCTAATGTTTATGCCATTAAAAGAATTACCAAAAGTATGCATAAGTTTATGCCGTTAAAAGAAAGTGATTATGCTTTATAACACTGGTTAGGATTCTGTCCTTGTGTTGCATAATTTATCTTTCCTGTGATGAAGGAAATCATCCTAAAGTTGAAAAACAAATAAATGGCTGAATCGACTGGATTAAAATATGGAAAGCATAAATGGCTGAACCATCTGGATTTTAAAAAATTAGTTAGTCTGTTCCATGGGCAGGTAGCTAATTTAAGAAAATCCACCAACTTCATTTGCACTGAGAGTAAAAGGATATTTGCTATCGTGTTTGACATGGATGTTGTTTGTTGTGTCTGTGTCTGTGTCTGTGTTTGTGTTATTCGGAGACTGTTTGTGTGATTTTGAGAGAGATGTCGTGTGTGTTGTACGTGTCTCTTTCTTCCAAAGAGTGTTTGTGTGATTTTTAGAGAGAGAGAGAGAGAGAGAGAGAGAGAGAGAGAGAGAGAGAGAGAGAGAGAGAGAGAGAGAGAGAGAGAGAGAGAGAGAGAGAGAGATTGACTATTTGGCTATCTTGTTTCGGTGCGGGTTTGGATGCAGATCGGACAGGACTCTCGGAGTAGCGACTCTCAAGTGCCTGCCGCATTTAAACAATTCACCATGTCTCAGAAAGAGAAAACTCTCGATGATCTTGTGCAGAACCAATGGCTCTGTTTCACTGGGGATAGGAGGATTGGCCTTGGTGTCCGTTCCTTTCTTGATCTAAGAAGCTGGTTTAGGAACATGAGCATTCCATCCTGTGATGTCTGCAATGAAGCTGGGATCAAGGTCCTCCTTAACTTGAATAGACATTTATTTTTGAAAGGGTCCCTAGCATTATGCCTTTTTAGCTTTTTCGATATCTACATTTCAATTGTAAGTAATTTGGATACCCATTGAGAAATTGATTATTTTTTCTCCAACCACTTTCATTATTTTCACTGGTTCTGCCTTTTTCCCATGAGCTATTTGTTTCTTTTTCCTCTCTTTCTTAACACACACATGCTTATCCGTAATTGATGTCTTAGCCGTGTAAATTTCTTTAAATGAACAGGCAGAATCATGCCCTAATGGACGCTGCAGTGTCCGGATCCATGATTACTGCTTAAGGAAGAAATTCTCAACAAAAAAGGTTTGCATCCGACTCTATCAATGTCTTTATTTTCCCTTCATGTTTTCTTAGGTCTTATTCATTTTGTTTTACCAAATCTGTGGTTTTTCCTTTTTCCTTTTCCTTTTTATTGCGCTTTCCTTTTTCCATGGATACGATAAAAGTATCACATGGGCATTTGTCACATTTGTTAGTGGTTATCCATTTGCCCTACTCTCTCTCTCTCTGACAGCGGATTTTAAAGCATGTCCTTTACAATTTTTGCTCTCTCTCATGATACGCCTTTCAAGTGTTTTCTTCTTAAAAATTTCCAGGCAGCTATGGTTTGCCCGAGCTGTGAAACTGCATGGCCGGTTGTGGAAACAAGGGATGAGGAAGTAGGAGAAGAAATTGGACATGTTGATCCTCCACGATCATCAAGAAAGAAGCTTAGGACCTGCAAAGCCGAATCAGTCAACAACTTTGAAGCAGGCCCATCTCAGCTCTCTCAGCCCGTCACCCGGAGGGTGACCCGAAGTTCTCAACACCTTAGGTGAACCAGTGACCCCCCACTCCACCTCTCTCTCTAAGCTTTGTGGTTTGGGCCAGTAAGATTTGACCTATGATGCCTGTTATTACGGAGATTTGCAAAGAATCGGTTCAGTTTTTACCGGCATGCTTATTTGCGAGGGACTAATGTATTTAGCAATCTTTAAAAAGATCAGTGGACCGAATCGTCCACTCCCAGTACTGGTATGGATCAGCTGGAATGGTGATCCAGATTGTTCTCAAATCATTTGAATAAGTGATCCAAAGGTTTTTAAGAAATATATAAAACAAAATAAAAATTAAAATAGAGGTTTATGTGATGGGGATTTAGGTGGGGACCACATAAAACATTGGATAAGTTTAAAGAAAGAAGGAAAAAAATGATAAGGGGGGTTTCTAGATGGTGAGAGATTAATGGATGGATTTTTTTCCTTTGAATCGGTGACCTAGATCGGAAATTGCTCATCTTTGTTTAGAATTAACTGGTTAGGTTAGGTTGGTGGTGTTTGTGTTGTCCTACTTTTCAGGATGACTGATGATGGGAACTGAAGAGCATCCGTTGCATAATCTGCAGTTAGACAGAGAGAGTTAAGGGGGTTAGACAATGAATGATGAGAGGGTTTGGAAATGAATATGGAGTACTTTTGCATGTGGTCCCACACGCATAAAACCTGACCGTTCTCAACTGTTGGTTTCGGCTATTTTTTCATAAGTTTAAGTATCTGAAGGTCTGAAATGATCTTTTATCAGATAGCTCAAAGTACATTATTTCATAACTTTATCTTGACATGAAATTCAGAGTTGTATCCACTTTTGTATCACACTAAGATAAAAAAATTATTTGGATAGAACTTCGACAATGTAACTTAAAATAATAATTACCCGATTTAAAAGGAAGAGTGTGGTTTGTGAAAGGTTGCAACCTCGAACACCTCCAAATTTTATCATAAATATAATTTTTGTGTAAAAAATTTTTAAGAGTGGGTTGAAAATCTATTTTTATCTTTAATTATAAAATTTTAAGCTCTAAAAAAGGTTCAAATCAAGTAGATTTATAAATACTTAAATCTTGAAAATGGACAGTCTAGATAATGTGTTGCAACACATTTTTAGGATTCACCATCTTTTTTTCCTTTCATTGTCAAATATCTAGATATTTAGATGATCAATTAGAGAGTTTTCTAACATCGAAACAACTTTTTATGATGGATTTTTGAGGTGCATTTTAGTTCTACATTTTAAGGTTGCAAACTTTGTATATAAACTTTTTTTTAAA